>NW_028234407.1:444084-473403 GCF_977035675.1 Penaeus japonicus
TCGAATAGCGCTTAGGTATTTTAAGCATTTTAGTTTTTTTTTTTCGGATCTCGCAATTACTTTTCCTTTAATATAACGAAAATCAGCGCATAATAGCTGTATTCCGTTTCGTTATCATGAAAGGCTCTAACGTGTATTTTAAGGCCCATTTTAAGGGTTTTTTTTCAGGATCGTTTTTTTTTCTTGCACCTGTTTTCTCGTAATATCTTTTTTCATTAATAGAAAAAACGAAAATCAGCGCATTAACTGTAATCCTTTCGTTATCAGAATGGCTTCATACGTGTATTTTATGCATTTTAGGGTTTTTTTTTTAGGATCGTCTTTTTTTTCTGTACTTTTTTTGCTCGAAATTGTTTTTCCTTTAATATAACCAAACAGCGCATTTAACGTCATCCGTTCGTTATCAAATTGCTTTAACGTGTATTTTAAGAATTTTAGGGATTTCTTTCAGATCGTCATTTTTTTTTCAGCCCTTTTTTCTCGCAATTTCTTTTTCCTTTAATATAACAAAAATCTGTGCATTTAACTGTAATCCGTTTCGTTATCAGATTGGCTCTAACGTGTATTTTAAGCATTTTTTGTTTTTTCAGCATCATATTTTTTCTTGCACCTTTTTTCTCGCAATTTCTTTTTCCTTTAATATAACAAAAATCAGTGCATTTAACTCTTATCCATTTCGTTATCAGAATAGCGCTAACGTGTATTTTAAGCATTTTAGTTTTTTTTCATGATCGGCATTTTTTGTCTTGCACCTTTTTTCTCGCAATTGCTTTTTCCTTTAATATAACAAAAATCAGTGCATTTAACTCTTATCCATTTCGTTATCAGAATAGCGCTAACGTGTATTTTAAGCATTTTAGTTTTTTTTTTCAGGATCTCGCAATTGCTTTTTTCCTTTAATATAACGAAAATAAGCGCATTTAACTGCAATCCGTTTCGTTATCAGAATGGCTCGAACGTGTATTTTAAGCATTTTATGTTTTTTTTTGAGGATCGTCATTTTTTTTTCTTGCACCTTTTTTCTCGCAATTCCTTTTTCTATTTAAAAAACGAACGAAATCTGCGCATTTAAAACTGTAATCTCACTTTTCCTTGTTAAGTCAGAATGGCTCTAAAACGTGTATTTTAAGAGGCATTTTAGGGCTTTTTTTTCAGGATCGTTTTTTTTTTCGTGCACCTTTTTTCTTGCATTTACTTTTTCCTTTAATATAACGAAAATCAGCGCATTTAACTGTAATCCGTTTCGTTATCAGAATGGCTCTAACGTGTATTTTAAGCATTTTAGGTATTTTTTTAGGATCGTCATTTTTTTTCTTGAACCTTTTTTCTCGCAATTGCTTTTTTCTTTAATATAGCAAAAATCAGTGCATTTAACTGTAAGCCGGGTCGTTATCACAATGGCTCTAACGTGTATTTTAAGCATTTTATGTTTTTTTCAGGATCGTTATTTTTTTTCTTGCACCTTTTTTCTCGAAATTGATTTTTCCTTTAATATAACGAAAATCAGTGCATTAACTGTAATCCGTTTCGTTATTAGAATGGCTCTAACGTGTATTTTAAGAATTTTAGGGTTTATTCAGGATCGTCATTTATTTTTCTTGCACTTTTTTCTCGCAATAGCTTTTTCCTTTGATATAACGAAAATCAGGGCATTTAACTGTAATCTGTTTCGTTATCAGAATGGCTCTAACGTGTATGTTAAGCATTTTAGGGTTCTTTCAGGATCGTCATTTTTTTTTTCTTGCACCATTTTTCTCGCAATTACAATTTCCTTTGATATAACAAAAATCAGTGCATTTAAATGTAATCTGTTTCGTTACCAGAGTGACTCTAACGTGTATTTTAAGCATTTTTGGGTTTTTTTTAGGATCTTCATTTTTTTTCTTGCACCTTTTTTCTCGGAATTGCTTTTTCCTTTAATATAACGAAAATCAGTGCATTAACTGTAATTCGTTTCGTTATTAGAAAGGCTTTTCTCACAATTGCTTTTCCCTTTAATATAACGAAAATCAGCGCATTTAACTGTAATACGTTTCGTTATCAGAATAGCTCTAACGTGTATTTTAAGAATTTTAATTTTTTTCAGGATCGTCATTTTTTTTTCTAGCACCTTTTTCCTCGCAATTCCTTTTTCCTTTAATATAACGAAAATATGC
Organism: Penaeus japonicus; assembly: GCF_977035675.1. Lineage (NCBI taxonomy): Eukaryota > Metazoa > Arthropoda > Malacostraca > Decapoda > Penaeidae > Penaeus > Penaeus japonicus. Next base: position 446,241 of record NW_028234407.1, read on the forward strand.
GCCTTTATCTGTTATCCGTTTCGTTATCAGAATGGCTCTAACGTATATTTTAAGCATTTTAGTTTTTTTTTTAGGGATTGTAATTTCTTTTTCTTGCACCTTTTTTCTTGCAATTGATTTTTCCTTGAATATAACGAAAATCAGTACATTTAACTTTAATACGTTTAGTTATCAGAATGGCTGTAACGTGTATTTTAAGCATTTTAGGATTTTTTTTCAGGATCGTCATTTTTTTCTTGCACCTTTTTTCTCGTAATTGCATTTTCCTTTAATATAACGAAAATAAGCGCATTTAACTGTAATACGTTTAGTTATCAGAATGGCTCTAACGTGTATTTTAAGCATTTTAGCTTTTTTTCAGGATCGTCATTTTTTTTTCTTGAACCTTTTTTTTCGCAATTGGTTTTTCCTTTAATATAACGAAAATCACCGCATTTAACTGTAATACGTTTCGTTATTAGAATGGCTCTAACGTGTATTTTAAGCATTTTAGGTTTTTTTTTCAGGATCGTCATTTTTTTTCTTGCAACTTTTTTCTCACAAATGCTTTTTCCTTAAATATAACAAAAATCAGTACATTTCACTGTAATCCGCTTCGTTATCACAATGGCTGTAACGTTTATTTTAAGCATTTTAGAGATTTTTTTTAGGGTCGTCATCTTTTTTTCTTGCACCTTTTTTTCGCAATTTCCTTTTCCTTTTATATAACAAAAATCAGTGCATTTAACTGTAATCCGTTTCGGTATCAGATTGGCTCTAACGTGTATTTTAAGTATTTTAGAGTTTTTTCAGGATCGTCATTTTTTTTTCTTGCACCTTTTATCTCGTAATTGCTTTTTCCTTTAACATAACGAAAATCAGTGCATTTAACTGTAATCAGTTTCGTTATCAGAATGGGTATAACGTGTATTTTAAGGATTTTAGGTTTTTTTTCAAGATCGTCATTTTTTTTTCTTGCACCCTTTTTCTTGCAATTACTTTTTCTTTTAATATAACAAAAATCAGCGCATTTAACTGTAATCCGTTTCGTTATCACAATGGCTCTAACGTGTATTTTAAGCATTTGAGGGTTTTTTTCAGGATCGTCATTTTTTTTTTGCACCTTTTTTCTCGGAATTGCTTTTTCCTTTAATATAACGAAAATCAGCGCATTTAACTGTATTCCGTTTCGTTATCAGAATTGCTCTAACGTGTATTTTAAGTATTTTAGTTTTTTTTAAGGATCGTCATTTTTTTTTCTTGCACCTTTTTTCTCGCAATTGCTTTTTCCTTTAATATAACGAAAATCACCGCATTCAACTGAAATCCGTTTCGTTATCAGAATGGCTATAACGTGTATTTTAAGCATTTTAGGGTTTTTTTTTGAGGATCGTCATTTTTTTTCTTGCATCTTTTTTCTTGCAATTGCTTTTTCCTTTAATATAACAAAAATCAGCGCATTTAACTGTAATCCCTTTCGTTATCAGAATGGCTCTAACGTGTATTTTAAGCATTTTTAGGGTTTTTTTTTCAGGATCGTCGTTTTTTTTCTTGCACCTTTTTTTCTCGCAATATCTTTTTCTTTTAATATAACAAAAAATCAGTGCATTTAACTGTAATCCGTTTCATTGTCAGAATGGCTCTAATGTGTATTTTAGTTTTTTTTTCAGGATCATCATTTTTTTTTTCTTGCACCTTTTTTCTCGCAATTGCTTTTTCCTTTAATATAACGAAAATCAGCGCATTTAACTGTAATCCCTTTCGTTATCAGAATGGCTGTAATGTGTACTTTAAGCATTGTAGTTTTTTTTCAGGATCGTCATTTTTTTTCTTGCACCTTTTTTCTTGCAATTGCTTTTTCCTTTCATATATCGAAAATCATCGCATTTAACTGTAATCCGTTTCGTTATCAGGATGCATCTAACGTGTATTTTAAGCATTTTAAGTTTTTTTTTCAGGATAGTCATTTTTTTTTTGCACCTTTTTTCTCGCAATTACTTTTCCCTTTGATATACCAAAAATCTGTGCATTTAACTGTAATCCGTTTCGCTATCAGAATGGCTCTAACGTGTATTTTAAGCATTTTATTTTTTTTTCAGGATCATCATTTATTTTTCATGCACCTTTTTTTCTCGCAATTGCTTTTTCCTTTAATATAACGAAAATCACTGCATTTAACTGTAATCTGTTTCCTTATCAGAATGGCTCTAACGTGTATTTTAAGCATTTTAAAGTTTTTTCAGGATCGTCATTTTTTTTTCTTCCACCTTTTTTTCTCCCAATTGCTTTTTCCATTAATATAAAAAAAATCAGTGCATTTAACTGTAATGAGTTTCGTTATCAGAATGGCTCTAACGTGTATCGTCATTTTTTTTATTCTTGCACGTTTTTTCTCGTATTTTTTTTCTTTGATATAACGAAATTCAGCGCATTTAACTGTAATCCGTTTCGTTATCAGAATTGCTCTAACGTGTATTTTCAGCATTTTAGGTTTTTTTTACAGGATCGTAATTTTTTTTCTTACAACTTTTTTTCTCGCAATTGCTTTTTCCTTTAATATAACAAAAATCAGCGCATTTAACTGTAATCCGTTTCGTTTTCAGAATGGCTCTAACGTGTATTTTAAGCATTTTAGGGTTTTTTCAAGATCGTCATTTTTTTCTTGCACCTTTTTTCTCGCAATTGCTTTTTCCTTTCATATAAGGAAAATCAGCGCATTTAACTGTAATCCGTTTCGTTATCAGAATGACTCTAACGTGTATTTTAAGCATCTCAGGGTTTTTTTCAGGATCGTCATTTTTTTTTCTTGTACCTTTTTTCTCGCAATTCATTTTTCCTTTAATATAGCGAAAATCAGCGCATTTAACTGTAATCCGTTTAGTTATCAGAATGGCTCTAACGTGTATTTTAAGCATTTTAGGGTTTTTTCAGGATCGTCATTTTTTTATTCTTGCACGTTTTTTCTCGTTTTTTTTTCTTTGATATAACGAAATTCAGCGCATTTAACTGTAATCCGTTTCGTTATCAGAATTGCTCTAACGTGTATTTTAAGCATTTTAGGGTTTTTTCAGGATCGTCATTTTTTTTTCTTGCACCTTTATTCTCGCAATCGCATTTTCTTTTAATAAAACAAAAATCAGTGCATTTAACTGTAATCCGTTTCGTTATCAGAATGGCTCTAAGGTGTATTTTAAGCATTTTAGTTTTTTTTTCAGGATCGTCATTTTTTTTTCTTGCACCTTTTTTCTCGGAATTGCTTTATTTTTTAATATGAGGAAAATCAGCGCATTTAACTGTAATCCGTTTCGTTATCAGAATGACTCTAACGTGTATTTTAAGCATCTCAGGGTTTTTTTCTGGATCGTCATTTTTTTTTCTTGTACCTTTTTTCTCGCAATTCATTTTTCCTTTAATATAGCGAAAATCAGCGCATTTAACTGTAATCCGTTTAGTTATCAGAATGGCTCTAACGTGTATTTTAAGCATTTTAGGGTTTTTTCAGGATCGTCATTTTTTTATTCTTGCACGTTTTTTCTCGTTTTTTTTTCTTTGATATAACGAAATTCAGCGCATTTAACTGTAATCCGTTTCGTTATCAGAATGGCTCTAACGTGTATTTTAAGCATTTTAGTTTTTTTTTCTGGATCGTCATTTTTTTTCCTTACACCTTTTTTCTCGCAATTGCTTTTTCCTTTAATATAACGAAAATCACTGCATATAGCTGTAATCCGTTTCGTTATCAGAATGGCTCTAACGTGTATTTTAAGCATTTTATGGGTTTTTTTCAGGATCGTCATTTTTTTTTCTAGCACCTTTTTTTCTCCCAATTGCTTTTTCCATTAATATAACAAAAAATAAGTTCATTTAACTGTAATGAGTTTTGGTATCAGAATGGCTCCAACGTGTATTTTAAGCATTATATGGTTTATTTCAGGATCGTCATTTTTTATTTCTTGCTCCTTTTTTTCGCAATTGCTTTTTCCTTTCATATATCGAAAATCAGCGCTTTTAACTGTAATCCGTTTTGTTATCAGAATGCCTCTAACCTGTATTTTAAGCATTTTAGTTTTTTTTCAGGATCGTCATTTTTTTTTCTTGCACTTTTTTTCTCGCAATTGATTTTTCCTTTAATATAACGAAAATCAGCGCATTTAACAGTAATCCATTTCGTTATCAGAATGGTTCTAACGTGTATTTTAAGTATTTTAGGGTTGTTTAAAAGAACGTCTCTTTTTTTTCACTTTTTTTCTCGCAATTACTTTTTCTTTTAATATATAAAAAATCAGGGCATTTAACTGTAATCCGTTTCGTTATCAGAATTGCTCTAACGTGTATTTTAAGTATTTTAGTGTTTTTTTTCAGGATCGTCATTTTTTTTTTCTTGCACCTTTTTTCTCGCAATTGCCTTTTCCTTCAATATTATGAAAATCAACGCATTTAACTGTAATCCGTTTCGTTATCAGAATGGCTTTAACGTGTATTTTAAGCATTTTAGAGTTTTTTTTCAGGATCGTCATTTTTTTCTTGTACCTTTTTTCTCGCATCGCTTTTTCTTTTAATAAAACAAAAATCAGTGCATTTCACTGCAATCCGTTTCGTTATCAGAATGGCTCTAACGTGTATTTTAGTTTTTTTTCAGGATCGTCATTTTTTTTCTTGCACCTTTTTTCCCGCAATTGCTTTTTCCTTTAATATAACGAAAATCAGCGCATTTAACTGTAATCCGTTTCGTTATCAGAATGGCTCCAACGTGTATTTTAAGCATTTGAGGGTTTTTTCAGGATCATCCTTTTTTTTCTTGTATCTTTTTCTCGCAATTGCTTTTTCCTTTAATATAACGAAAATCACTGCATTTAACTGTAATCCGTTTCGTTATCAGAATGGCTCTAACGTGTATTTTAAGCATTTTATGTTTTTTTTTTCAGGATCGTCATTTTTTATTTCTTGCACCTTTTTTTCTCGCAATTCCTTTTTCCTTTCATATATCGAAAATCAGCGCATTTAACTGTAATCCGTTTCGTTATCAGAATGCCTCTAACGTGTATTTTAAGCATTTTAGTTTTTTTTTCCAGGATCGTCATTTTTTCTTCTTCCATCTTTTTTCTCGCAATTGCTTTTTCCTTTAATATAACAAAAATCAGTCCATTTAACTGTAATCCGTTTCGTTATCAGAATGGCTCTAACGTGTATTTTAAGCATTTTAGTTTTTTTTCAGGATTGTCATTTTTTTTCTTGCACCTTTTTTCTCGCAAATCTTTTTCCTTTCATATAACGAAATTCAGGGCATTTAACTATAATCCTTTTCGTTATCAGAATGGCTCTAACGTGTATTTTAAGCAATTTAGGGCTTTTTTAAGGATCGTCATTTTTTTTTCTTGCACCTTTTTGACGCATTTGTTTTTTCCATTAAAATAACAAAAAATCAGTGTATTTAACTGTAATCAGTTTCGTTATCAGAATGGCTCTAACGTGTATTTTAAGCATTTTATGTTTTTTTTCAGGATCGTCATTTTTTTTTTCTTTCACCTTTTTTTCTCGCAATTCCTTTTTCCTTTAATATATAAAAAATCAGCGCATTTAACTGTAATCCCTTTTGTTATCAGAATGGATAAAGTAATTGCGAGAAAAAAAGTGTAAGAAAAAAAAATGACGATCCTGAAAAAAACATAAATTCTTATAATACACGTTAGAGCCATTCTGATAACGAAACGGATTACAGTTAAATGCATTAATTTTTGTGATATTAAAGGAAAAAGCAATTGCGAGAAAAAAGTTGCAAGAAAATAAAATGACGATTCTGAAAAAAAACTAAAATGCTTAAAATACACGTTAGAGCCATTCTGATAACGAAACGGATTACAGTTAAATGCGCTGATTTTTGTTATATTAAAGAAAAAAACAATTGCGAGAAAAAAGGTGGAAGAAAAATTGGACGATCCTGAAAAAAACCCTTCAAATGCTTAAAATACACGTTAGAGCCATTCTCATAACGATACGGATTACAGTTAAATGCACTGATTTTTGTCATATTAAAGAAAAAAGGAATTGCGAGAAAAAATGTGTAAGAAAAAAAATTAACGATCCTGAAATAATCCTAAAATGCTTAAAATACACGTTAGAGCCATTCTGATAACGAAACGGAATACAGTTAAATGCACTGATTTTTGTTATATTAAAGAAAAAAGGAATTGCGAGAAAAAGGTGCAAGAAAAAAAATGACGATCCTGAAAATTCCCTAAAATCCTTAAAATACACTTTAGAGCCATTCTGATAACGAAACGGATTACAGTTAAATGCACTGATTTTTATTATATTAAAGGAAAAAAGATATTGCGAGAAGAAAGGTGCAAGAAAAAAAAATGACGATCCTGAAAAAAATCCTAAAATGCTTAAAATACACGTTAGAGCCATTCTGCTAACGAAACGGATTACAGTTAAATGCACTGATTTTTTATATATTAAAGAATAAAGCAATTGCGAGAAAAAGGTGCAAGAAAAAAAATGACGATCCTGAATAAATCCCTAAAATGCTTAAAATACACGTTAGAGCCATTCTGCTAACGAAACAGATTACAGTTAAATGCACTGATTTTTATTATATTAAAGGAAAAAGATATTGGGAGAAAAAAAATTCATGAAAAAAATGACGATCCTGAAAAAAATCCCTAAAATGCTTAAAATACACGTTAGAGCCATTCTGATAACGAAACGGATTACAGTTAAATGCACTGATTTTTGTCATATTAAAGGAAATAGGAATTGCGAGAAAAAAGGTGCATGTAAAAAAAATGACGATCCTGAAAAAAAACTAAAATGCTTAAAATACACGTTAGAGCCATTCTGATAACGAAACGGATTACCGTTAAATGCGCTTATTTTCGTTATATTAAAGGAAAAAGCAATTGCAGAACAAAGGTGCAAGAAAAAAAAAATGACGATCCCGAAAAAAAACCTAAAAAGCTTAAAATACACGTTAGAGCCATTCTGATAAGGAAACGGATTACTGTTAAATGCGCTTATTTTCGTTTTATTAAAGGAAAAAGTAATTGCAAGAAAAAAGGTGCAAGGAAAAAAAACTACGTTCTTGAAAAAAAACCCTAAAATGCTTAAAATACACATTAGAGCCATTCTGATAGCGAAACGGATTACAGTTCAATACACTGATTTTCGTTATATTAAAGGAAAAAGCAATTGCGAGAAATAAGGTGCAAGAAAAAAAATGACGATCCTGAAAAAAAAACTAAAATGCTTAAATACACGTTAGAGCCATTCTGATAACGAAACGGATTACAGTTAGATGCACTGATTTTCGTTATATTAAAGGAAAAAGCAATTGCGAGAAAAAAGGTGGAAGAAAAAAAAATGACTATCCTGAAAAAAATCCCTAAAATGCTTAAAATACACGTTAGAGCCATTCTGATTTTCGTTATATCAAAGGAAAAAGATATTGCGAGAAAAAAAGGTGGAAGAAAAAAAAATGACGATCCTGAAAAAAAAAACATAAAATTCTTAAAATACACGTTAGAGCCATTCTGATAAAGTAATTGCAAGAAAAAAAGTGTAAGAAAAAAAAATGACGATCCTGAAAAAAAAACTAAAATGCTTATAATACACGTTAGAGCCATTCTGATATTTATGGCCTTTTTGCACCTTTTTTCTCGTAATTGCTTTTTCCTTTAATATAACGATAATCAGCGCATTTAACTGTAAACCTTTTCGTTATCAGAAGTACTCCAACGTGTATTTAAAGCATTTTTGGGTATTTTCAGGATCGGTTACATTACTGCCTTTTTTGGCTTTTTTGCACCTTTTTTCTCGCAATTCCTTTTTCCTTTAATGTAACGAAAATCAGCTCTTTTAAATGTAATCCGTTTCGTTATCAGAATGTTTCTAACATGTATTTTAAGCATTTTTGGGTATTTTCAGGATCGGTTACATTACTGCCTTTTTTGCACTTTTTTTCTCGCAAATGCTATTTCCTTTAATATAACGAAAATCAGAGCATTTAACTGTAATCCGTTTCGTTATCAGAATGGCTCTAACGTGTATTTTAAGCATTTTTAGGTATTTTCAGGATAGGTTACATTACTGGTTTTTTTTGGCCTTTTTGCACCTTTTTTCTGGTAATTGCTTTTTCCTTTAATATAACGAAAATCAGCGCATTTAACTGTAATCCGTTTCGTTATCAGAATGGCTCTAACGTGTATTTTAAGCATTTTGGGGTATTTTCAGGATCGGTTACATTACTGCCTTTTTTACACCTTTTTTTCGCAATTGCTTTTTCCTTTTATTTAACGAAAATTAGCGCATTTAACTGTAATCCATTTCGTTATCTGAATGGCTCTAACGTCTATTTTAAGCATTTATGGATATTGTCGCGGTCGACGGCGCCGTCCATGCGCAATCGCCCTCGATTACGTTACATAAAGGTGCGCCCTGCCTCAATTAAGATTGAAATTGAACGCCATGACTTTGCAGGAACGTATCTTGAGCGAGGAAGCAATATTGAAACACCAGTGACCCCTGGCAACCCCTTTGGCGACATCGAGTGCCGTTAGATACGACTCTGGCGCCGCTTCATCATCTCGCTGCTTCCGGGTCGACGTAGCAGCATGACAAGTGGATGCCTTATCAACCTGGAACGATATCAGGCCATTCCAGCATCCCCTGGCCTGAAAAGATGAATATAAACATTAGTTGCAGTTGCCAGATGCCACCAGAATCATTCGCTGCACTTCTATCTGCTCTTCTACGACGTAAATCGCGTTGTCGCGCCGCATCGTCATCTTTTAAATGTTTATCAATGTTTTTAGGATGTAAGGAGTTTTCATTTCAAATGCTAGGATATATATTTGTGTTGATGACACTGCAATACGTAATCTTTTGTACACAGAACATTCGAGCTTTCATTGCATAAAGAAGGTCGGGAGGTTGTTTCTTAAGCAGCAGCATCTTTAGACGTTTAATCGGTTTTGCATTTTTACTTATTTTTTCAGTTTTAAGAGCTTTTACGCCTTTTTAGCGTATTTTATTCCCGACATTCTTTTGTTTACATTCGGGTTTGTTTTTATTTTCGTTAATTCTTTTACCTCTGCGTTTTAAGAGTCATTTTTATTTTTCACTAATTCCATTTTAAGAACAGTATTTCATTTTTAGTTATTTTACGTGTTTATTTACCTTTACGTAGTATTTTAAGATAACTCGAAAGCTCTGTATATAAGAGCTGCCACGTGGGCTTCCAGCGGAGCCCGCTTCCAGCCTTTGTTCAACACGCTTGTCTTGTCAGAAAGCTCTGTTCTCTCTCTTCGAGTACCCTGGCTGATTTTTCCATCTCGTCCAGCAACCAGATAAGTTATTGGTCGTGTACAGTTGTGAAATTCAGGTCGAGAGTGGTGATTATTGCATCAAAATTAACGCCAGGTATAACATAGACAAAGTGCCTTTTTTTTTACTTTATTCGTGACTAAATTCTGCAGAAAACTATATATTGTGGTGTCATCTATGTGACTGCATCAATTCGCCATATTTCATTTATATTAGTCAAGCTAATAATTCGTTTCTTTTAATTGTTTATAACTGCTTGCCCCTATACGCAGTTATTTTAGTACAATTATTAAGTTAATCTATATTCAGTCTTTAGGATATTGCCTAGTATCATTCCGGTATTTCCGCCTCCACATCCATTTTAGATTAATTTTATTGGGGCGACATCAACCCCGATTTCTAAGTTGATTCGTTTCGCTATCTATCTATTTTTATTGTGTTAGTTAAGGTCCCTTTTGCTACTGTTTGTATACCATCGGATATTTCTATGTATATATATGTCACATCTTGAACGGTGTCTAAGAGTGAACGTCTGTGGAGCAAAGGCCAACAACTATAAAGTTCATTTATTTTTACATGTATGTCAATTATTCTGTTATTTAATGATTACGGTATTTCTGCACATAATAAACGAAATTACCTGTGAAGTGTTTCTGAATCATATGTTTTAAATACCGAGTGAATGATTATTATTTTAAAGTTTGTATATTCATTTTAAATCATTTTAATTTGTTTCTCATTGTGGATACTTTGGCTGAAGGAGGATACGAAATACTTTACCTTAAAACTGAAAAAAAAGTATTAATCTGAATATTGTATTTGAAACGAAGAGATCAATTTCAGCTCTCCATCTGAAGATAATTATTCAAATATTTTATCCGAATATAAAGATTAACTTGAATTCTGTATCTGGAAAAGAAAAAAGATATTAACAATAGTATAATAATACAACTCTATCTTGATAATACTGGCAGGTTGAGCATACGTTAAAATAATTATCAAATTAAATCTATTGCACCAGTATATGTGAATGAGCGATGGGTATACTCCTGGCCTATTGATTTATAAATTATTAAAAAGAAACTTGGTCACAGAAGAAACTTATGTACTTAGCTGGAAGCTGGTTTCATTGTTTTTAAAGGTTTGGATTACTACTTACCTGAGAGTTGAAGTCGCCTCAGATGATGGACTCTAGGATTACTATTTACCTATGGTTGAAATCTCCAGCTACATGTTGATTACTCTGAAGACTCGCACATATATGAATAATTAGTACACATCGAGTCGGTTTAAGCACGCAGTCTCTCAACTGTTTACTCACTCACACATTCGTTCAGTTATTCGTTCATACATTCACACATCTCATATACCCACCACGCCCCCTCGGTTCGCACGCTACCAAACCACTTTCATACACGCATATTATACACACATACATCCACGCCCACACTCCTGTTTTTCCCTTACACTCTCTTGCACACGATTCTTACACCCCCACACACACATGACGTTCCCAGACGTATAACTGGGTGGTGGCAGCAAAGGAAGAGTGACGTGCCAAGCGGGCTAATTCTATGCATATACTCATCATCACACATCTCCATATTATACTCATTTGGCATTGAGCCATTGCACTGTCATTAAGTATATCTGCACACTACATTTAGTGGTAGGCAGGACGTCTATTTGGTATTCAACGGTACTACGCCTATTCGCCACGGGTATAGGGCGTCCCGCACTACTACACCTGTTTATTTGGTGTCCAGCGGTGGGATGCGATCTAGTGGTTACCTCCTAATTCATTCAATTAATTAGGGTCGAGAAACGTGTGTTGTCAGTAGTTGTAGCTAAAACCGATCGCGAATCTTTAAATTCATATTCATAACTTGAAAATGGGTAAGCGGACCAGGAACAGGCAAACAGACACAGATGAACATTTGGATTCGTCAGGTAGCAATCCGACTGAACCGCTTACAGGGAATAGTACTTTGATAGATGGAGAACAAAGGGGTACTATTGGGTTAACCATGTATGAGGAATTGTCACAGAAGTACGAGGCCCTCCAGACGCAATTTCTCGCTGTCCAAGAGCAGTGTACGACTTTGTCTAGGCTAATTAATGTAGGTGCTAGCACAAGTTCAGATCACAATATTCGTCCTGCCTCTAATCCATCTGATGCTTTATCAAGGTCAGAGCTTGTAACCATTCGTGAGCCAATTCCTCATTTTAAAGCCGAGATTCCAGCCTCGCAACCACTCCGTAGAAACCAAGAATTAGAAACCTGGTTGCGTCATGTAGAAAATGCTCATCCATATGCACCAGATACTGTGTTGATTCGAGCGGCACGCACTAGTTGTCGTGGGGCAGCGGATGCTATTGTTAATTCAGCCATCTTTGATAACATTTCTTCCTGGGTAGAATTCAAAGAAGCTTTAAGGCTAAGGTTGCGTGGAACGTGTTCCTCAACAGATTTCCTTAAGCATTTAAATAGTTATACTCTTGGTGCTCTGACTCCCCGAGATTTCTTCTTGTCCATTGAAACGGTTGTATGCCAAGGGATTAGGGATTATTCCTCAGAATTAGGCCCCCCAGATGTTCTAATGAGGCGTACATTTCTCGAAGGTTTACCCACATGGCTCCGTGAAAAGCTTATACTCACGGAAGACAAGCCCTTGTATACACTAGTAGAAGCAGCCCAAAAACTCTGGCATTTTCGATGCAATGCTGGAAAAGTTGAGCAACCCCCTGTCACCTTTGATATGGCAGGTGCTCGTCCTTCTTCCTCTTCAAGGGAGAAAACTACTTCGGTTGCCAGGGAGAGAGCTTTTCATTTTCAGGGTAATAGAATTTTACCTACCCCTAAGCAACAAGCTGTATCTCCTTCTCAGTATTGTAATTTTCATAGGATCGACACTCATGATACTCGTGATTGTCGGGCAGCCCAACGAGCTACTGTACGTTGCATAAGATGCAACAGACAAGGTCATTTAGCTTCAAATTGTTTTTTTCGAGGCGATCGAGTGCCGCAGCAAGTCAACAACCGCTCAAACATCGGTGCGAACACAACCGATCACCCACAGAGATCCTAAGCCAGTAAGTGACTCTGCTCCCATCTCAGATAAGGTAAAAACTGGACTACCTTTGGTGGAGCTTCAAGTTAATAAAACCAAAACGGTATGTTTCATTGATAGTGGTAGTGAAGTCACTCTAATCAGAAAGTCTTTTCTAAAACAATTTCCTAATTTCAGCTCGCAACCGTCAGAGAGACCGCTGCGAGGTGCTGCAGGTACCATTTTTCAAACAAGGGAGGTAACGATGCTAACTTTCCAAATCTCAGATCGGGTAAGGTGCCGTCACCAGGTTTATGTTGTGGATGATGATGTTAACTTCCCGGGAGACATGTTAATTGGCATAGACTTTATCCGCCGGTTCAATTTTCGGCTCATTTTTAATCACTCACCTGCTCACAGCTATGTTCTCTTTAACAGGGTTAAGCTACCGGTTTACTACACCGACACTGCTTCCCTAGGCCTGATATCCCTGCCTCGCTACCGCCTGCCTATTACGTGCCGTCGAAGTGACGCCGCATCCGAGGCCTTGGCAGCAGAATGCGCTCATACGATCACATGCCCTCCGAAGGCCGGTCGTTTCATCCCTTGCGATGTCACAGATGCTTCCGTAGCTCTGGCAGAAATCGTGGGAAGGACAGCGCAGGTATTAATACCACACAGTGTTGTGCACATAGCTGATGGACGTTGCCATGTCTGGGTGGTCAATGATCATGGGACGCCAGTTGTTCTTGAGCAAGGTTTCAGGTTGGCCAATTTGTCTCCGGTAACAGAAGTTTTCACTTCTCATACCCGTGCGCACCCCTCGACAGATCGAAATGACAATTTAGGTACCAAACAGATTCACCCTGAGTGCGTGGTGCAGGAGGTAAGCAATCCTTCCAATGTTGACTTTACTGATTTTGAAGATGATTTTGATTACTCTTTTGGCTTAGGTGATTTTGGCTATTCTTCAAATGACTTTGACGTTTTCCCACAGTGCTCGTTTGAAGTGTCTACTATTGGTAAGGATGGTGACCCAATGATGGAGATTCCACGAGCTGAATTAGACCATCTTTCGTCCATTAGACGAGGTGAGATCTTGCACTTATTGGAGAAATACTCTGCACTTTTTGATGCTGACACTCCGATGGGAGTCTTACCTCATCTACAGCATCATATACATACTACCACAGATGTTCCCATTAGAACTAAGCAGTGGAGATTGCCTGAAAGCACTCGAGCTCACATACGGTCAGAGTGCGACCAAATGTTAAAAGACGGCATTATTGAGCATTCCTCCTCTCCTTGGCTTTCACCCGTTGTTTTAGTTCGTAAGAAAGATGGTTCAACCAGATTCTGTGTTGATTATCGACATCTGAATAAAATCACTACTAATGATACTTACCCTATTCCCAGGATGGATCAGGCGATAGATGAACTCGCGGGAACCCAGTGGTATACCTTGCTGAATGCTAAATCGGCATATTGGACCATAGAAGTCGCGCCCGAGGACCGTCCGAAGACGGCATTCAGCGACGGAGCTCGCTTGTTTCAATTTAAGCGCATGCCATTTGGGCTTACTACGGCTCCGTCCACTTTCCAGCGTGCCATTTCCGCCGTCTTGAATCCAATATTAGGTAAGCATGCTTTGGCATACCTTGATGACGTAGTGATTTATTCTAATTCATTCGAGGAGCACCTTGAACACCTAAGTGAGGTATTGGACCTTTTGTCACAGGCGGGATTCAGACTGAATGTGGCTAAGTGTCGTTTTGCAGTCGACACCTTTATCTTCTTGGGTCACTTGGTAACACCCAAGGGTATTCTTCCAGACCCGGAGAAAGTCAGAGCGATATCAAAAATGTCACTTCCTAGAACCCCTCGTCAGGTTAGGCAGTTTTTGGGTGCTACAGGATTTTTTAGGAAGCATATTCCACAATATGCTCAAGTAGCAGCTCCCCTCACCCACCTACTTCGTAAAGATGTTAAATTTCGTTGGAAGGAAAGTGAACAGGAATCGTTTGAGACTTTAAAGAAAGCGTTGACATCGGCTCCTTGCTTGAGGAAGCCTGACTTTTCCCGTAGTTTTGAAGTCCATACAGATGCCTCTGGAGTCGCAATTGGTGCATGTCTAATCCAGAAAGCGGATGACGACACCCCTCATGCTGTAGCTTATTTTTCGAGAAAGCTCCGTGATGCAGAAAGGAATTACGCCACAGTTGATTTAGAGGCTCTTGCCGTGGTGGAGGCGGTACGTCATTTCCACCCATATGTTTATGGTCGCAAGTTCTTGATATTCACTGATCATAGGCCTTTGGTATCTGTGTTTAAGCAGCCCACAGCATCTGCGCGGATGACTCGTTGGAGTCACGAGCTCTCGTGTTATGATTATGTCCTTAGTTACAAACCGGGGCGTGCTCATAACGTCCCAGATCTCTTAAGTAGGAATGTTACTCCCATTAATCAGGAATCTAATCCACTTTTGGATCCTCAGAGAGTGGCGGCAGAACAGCGCAGGGACCCCTTGTGGAGTGAATTGATAGGGTACCTATCTGAAGAGAGGCTCCCCAGGAGACGACTTCCGTTGCCTCTGGATGAATTTGAGTTGAGGGACGATGTTTTGTATCATCTTAGAACGCTTCCAGAGCGTCTGATTTGTCAGTTAGTGATACCTAGGAGTCTAAGAGAACACGCCCTAGAGTATGCTCATAATGATCCAACAGCTGCACACCCAGGTATCTTTCGTACTTACTGTCGTCTACGAGATCGATACTATTTTCCTGGAATGTTAGCTGAGACTAGACGATACGTACTGTCTTGTGCAGCATGTCAACAACGAAAGGGTTTAGCTAGCCGTGCTATGCTTCAGCATATGCCTGATGTAAGTGCTCCCTTGGAACGTGTTTCTGCCGATTTGTTGGATCTGGGTAGTTCGGATAAAGGTAATAGATTTGTGCTGGTCATAGTGGACCATTTCACCAGATTTGTTCAATTGATTCCGCTAGTTTCTAAGGATGCAGAGGTTGTAGCTGATGCTTTTATAAACAATTTTATCACTTTATTCGGGCCGCCCAAAGTACTCTTATCAGATAACGGCCGAGAATTTTAAAATACGTTATTTCAGAGGGTGTGTGAAATTATGAAGACTAGAACGATGTATTCTACAGCATACCACCCCCAGGCTAATGGTATGGTAGAGAGAGTCAACCGAGTGGTGAAAGATGCTCTCGCTACACTTCATATGGACCATCCAGAGGATTGGGATGATCTGCTGCCGTACGTCCGGTTTGCACTTAACACTTCATTGCATCGCAGTGTAGGTGATACTCCATTATACCTTCTTACCGGTCGAGATCTCTTCTTTCCAGTCGTTGGTACGAATTTGCAAGAAGTGGACGAGGATGTGGTCCCAGTTTTTCGTCAGAACTTGGAGACGGCACGTAATACAGCCCTCTCAGCGACGAGACAGGCAAGGGAAAGATGGGCTGCTGACTACAATCGTCGAGCTCGCCGTAAGCATGAGTTTAAGGAAGGTGATCTGGTATTACTACGTGGCACACCAAACTATGGTGGGAATCTTGCTCTCGCGCCTAGATGGATCGGTCCCGTGAGAGTTCTAAAGAAGATAGGACCGGCATCCTACGTCATCCAACACCCAGATGACCGGACTCGAGATATGAAGATGCACGCTAATCGACTTCGCGCCTTTATTGCACGTGCTGAGGTTCAATTTATGCCCGATGACCCATACGCCCGAGATCTTCGCATCAGATCCAGGTAGTGACGAGGATCCAGGTACGGCAGGAGTAAATTTGCAACCCTAGCAAAAGGGTACGAGCGAGTCTCGAGGCCTTTGGTGTTCTGTTTATTTTATGATTATTTTTGGGGTTGATTTTTCGGCGTTGCCTTTCTCTTTGGGTCGTGGCACTGTTTGTTTTGTTATACCACGTTAATTATGCATATGACCATCTTGTAAACCCTAATATTCATACTGTACTCCTTCTCGCAGGGCATAGGCCGAGACTCTAGTCAAGCAGCAAAATTGGAACCAGGCTGGCGTTCCTCACCTGCTATTCCTTTCACCAGCTTACCCTTCATTTACCCGACGCCGTGGTGGAGGAGTTGTCGCGGTCGACGGCGCCGTCCATGCGCAATCGCCCTCGATTACGTTACATAAAGGTGCGCCCTGCCTCAATTAAGATTGAAATTGAACGCCATGATTTTGCAGGAACGTATCTTGAGCGAGGAAGCAATATTGAAACACCAGTGACCCCTGGCAACCCCTTTGGCGACATCGAGTGCCGTTAGATACGACTCTGGCGCCGCTTCATCATCTCGCTGCTTCCGGGTCGACGTAGCAGCATGACAAGTGGATGCCTTATCAACCTGGAACGATATCAGGCCATTCCAGCATCCCCTGGCCTGAAAAGATGAATATAAACATTAGTTGCAGTTGCCAGATGCCACCAGAATCATTCGCTGCACTTCTATCTGCTCTTCTACGACGTAAATCGCGTTGTCGCGCCGCATCGTCATCTTTTAAATGTTTATCAATGTTTTTAGGATGTAAGGAGTTTTCATTTCAAATGCTAGGATATATATTTGTGTTGATGATACTGCAATACGTAATCTTTTGTACACAGAACATTCGAGCTTTCATTGCATAAAGAAGGTCGGGAGGTTGTTTCTTAAGCAGCAGCATCTTTAGACGTTTAATCGGTTTTGCATTTTTACTTATTTTTTCAGTTTTAAGAGCTTTTACGCCTTTTTAGCGTATTTTATTCCCGACATTCTTTTGTTTACATTCGGGTTTGTTTTTATTTTCGTTAATTCTTTTACCTCTGCGTTTTAAGAGTCATTTTTATTTTTCACTAATTCCATTTTAAGAACAGTATTTCATTTTTAGTTATTTTACGTGTTTATTTACCTTTACGTAGTATTTTAAGATAACTCGAAAGCTCTGTATATAAGAGCTGCCACGTGGGCTTCCAGCGGAGCCCGCTTCCAGCCTTTGTTCAACACGCTTGTCTTGTCAGAAAGCTCTGTTCTCTCTCTTCGAGTACCCTGGCTGATTTTTCCATCTCGTCCAGCAACCAGATAAGTTATTGGTCGTGTACAGTTGTGAAATTCAGGTCGAGAGTGGTGATTATTGCATCAAAATTAACGCCAGGTATAACATAGACAAAGTGCCTTTTTTTTTACTTTATTCGTGACTAAATTCTGCAGAAAACTATATATTGTGGTGTCATCTATGTGACTGCATCAATTCGCCATATTTCATTTATATCAGTCAAGCTAATAATTCGTTTCTTTTAATTGTTTATAACTGCTTGCCCCTATACGCAGTTATTTTAGTACAATTATTAAGTTAATCTATATTCAGTCTTTAGGATATTGCCTAGTATCATTCCGGTATTTCCGCCTCCACATCCATTTTAGATTAATTTTATTGGGGCGACATCAACCCCGATTTCTAAGTTGATTCGTTTCGCTATCTATCTATTTTTATTGTGTTAGTTAAGGTCCCTTTTGCTACTGTTTGTATACCATCGGATATTTCTATGTATATATATGTCACATCTTGAACGGTGTCTAAGAGTGAACGTCTGTGGAGCAAAGGCCAACAACTATAAAGTTCATTTATTTTTACATGTATGTCAATTATTCTGTTATTTAATGATTACGGTATTTCTGCACATAATAAACGAAATTACCTGTGAAGTGTTTCTGAATCATATGTTTTAAATACCGAGTGAATGATTATTATTTTAAAGTTTGTATATTCATTTTAAATCATTTTAATTTGTTTCTCATTGTGGATACTTTGGCTGAAGGAGGATACGAAATACTTTACCTTAAAACTGAAAAAAAAGTATTAATCTGAATATTGTATTTGAAACGAAGAGATCAATTTCAGCTCTCCATCTGAAGATAATTATTCAAATATTTTATCCGAATATAAAGATTAACTTGAATTCTGTATCTGGAAAAGAAAAAAGATATTAACAATAGTATAATAATACAACTCTATCTTGATAATACTGGCAGGTTGAGCATACGTTAAAATAATTATCAAATTAAATCTATTGCACCAGTATATGTGAATGAGCGATGGGTATACTCCTGGCCTATTGATTTATAAATTATTAAAAAGAAACTTGGTCACAGAAGAAACTTATGTACTTAGCTGGAAGCTGGTTTCATTGGTTTTTAAAGGTTTGGATTACTACTTACCTGAGAGTTGAAGTCGCCTCAGATGATGGACTCTAGGATTACTATTTACCTATGGTTGAAATCTCCAGCTACAAGTTGATTACTCTGAAGACTCGCACATATATGAATAATTAGTACACATCGAGTCGGTTTAAGCACGCAGTCTCTCAACTGTTTACTCACTCACACATTCGTTCAGTTATTCGTTCATACATTCACACATCTCATACACCCACCACGCCCCCTCGGTTCGCACGCTACCGGGTCGACGTAGCAGCATGACAAGTGGATGCCTTATCAACCTGGAACGATATCAGGCCATTCCAGCATCCCCTGGCCTGAAAAGATGAATATAAACATTAGTTGCAGTTGCCAGATATATATATATGTATACTTTCATACACGCATATTATACACACATACATCCACGCCCACACTCCTGTTTTTCCCTTACACTCTCTTGCACACGATTCTTACACCCCCACACACACATGCAGCAAAGGAAGAGTGACATGCCAAACGGGCTAATTCTATGCATATACTCATCATCACACATCTCCATATTATACTCATTTGGCATTGAGCCATTACACTGTCATTAAGTATATCTGCACACTACATTTAGTGGTAGGCAGGACGTCTATTTGGTATTCAACGGTACTACGCCTATTCGCCACGGGTATAGGGCGTCCCGCACTACTACAATGTTGATAACGATAGAATATCCAAAGAACAAATAGTTGCTCTATTCGCCATAGGTATCTGGTATTCTATGCAATTTAGAAAAAAAAGAAAAAAAATATGATGTTTCTCAGGCTGCTGCTGATGGTTACAATGATGATGATAATGATGTTCATGGAGGTAATGGTGATGATCATGATGATATCCGAAGGAAAGTATTTGTAACAATACGCTACACTCTAAGGCTATCGCTTATCACAAAAAAATGAAAATTATTGATGGGGATGCTGACGGTGATCATTATTATGATCAGAATTATTACCAGAAGAGTCCTGATTTATATTTTTTATCATCTTTGGTATATTTAGAATCGCAACTAGTAGTTGCATTTTTTCTTTCCCCTTTTTCTCTCAATTTCTTTTTATTCTCATATAACGGTAATCAGCGCTTTTAACTATAGTCCTTTTCATTATCAGAATGGTTCTAATTTGTATCTTTATCACCTTTGGTATTTTCTTTCTCTATTCCGTTGAATATAACGATAATCAGCGCATTTAACTATAGTCCTTTTCATTATCAGGATGGTTTTGATATATGTCATCATCGTCTTTAGTATTTTTAGGATGGCATTTAGTATTGATTTGTATTTTAATCATCTTTGGTATTTTTAAGATCATTCTTTATTTTTCCTTCCTTTTCCTTGTTTTCTCTCAATTCCTTTTTGCTCAAATATAAGGCTATCGCTTATAGTTATAATTTTTATTTTCTATCATCTTCGGTATTTTTAGGATCGTATTTAGTAGTTGCATTTTCACCCTTTTTTCTCTCAATTCTTTTTCACTCTAATACAACGATAATCAGCGGATTTAACTATAATCCTTTTCATTATCAAATTGGTTCTAATTTGTATTTTCTTTTTCTCTCAATTATTTTTTGCTCTAATATAACGATAATCATTATATTTAGATATAATCCCTTTCATTATCAAGATGGTTCTAATTTGCATTTTAATCATCTTTGGTATTTTTAGGATCGTTGCTTTTTTTGTTCCCCTTTTTTTCTCTGAATTAATTTTTGTTCTATTATAACGACAATCAGCGTATTTAGTTGTAATCTTTTTCATTATCAGAATAGTTCTAATTTGTATTCTCATCATCTTTCATATTTTTAGGATCGTATTTAGTAGTTGTATTTTTTCCCCCTTTTTCTGTCAATTTCTTCTTACTCCAATATAACAATAATCTGCATATTTAGCTATGATCATTTTAATTATCAAAATAGTTCTAATATGTATTTTAATCATCTTTGGCATTTTTGGGATCATTTTTTTTTCTTTTTACTTTTTCCTTCCCCTTTTTCTCTCAATTCAATTTGCTCTAATATAACGATAATCAAGGCAATTAGTTATAGTCCTTTTAAAAATCATAATGGTTCTAATTGGGATTTTTATCATATTTAGTATTTTTAGGATCGTATTTAATAGTTGTATGTTTTATCATCGTCATTTTTTTTTCTTGCACCTTTTTTCTCGCAATTGCTTTTTCCTTTAATATAACGAAAATCAGCGCATTTAACTGTAATCCGTTTCGTTATCAGAATGCCTCTAAAGTGTAATTTTAAGCATTTTCGTTTTTTTTTTCAGGAACATCATTTTTTTTTCTTACAACTTTTTTCCCATAATTGCTTTTTCCTTTAATATCACAAAAATCAATGCATTTCACTGTAATCCGTTTTGCTATCAGAATGGCTCTAACGTGTATTTTAAGCATTTTCGTTTTTTTTTCAGGATCGTCATTTTTTTTCCTTGCACCTTTTTTCTCGCAATTCATTTTTCCTTTAATATAACGAAAATCAACGCATTTAACTGTAATCTGTTTCGTTATCAGAATGCCTCTAACGTGTATTTTAAGCATTTTCGGTTTTTTTTTCAGGATAGTCATTTATTTTTTCTTGCATTTTTTTTTTCTCGCAATTGCTCTTTCCTTTAATATAACGAAAATCAGTGCATTTAACTGTAATACGTTTCATTATCAGAATGCCTCTAACGTGTATATTAAGGATATTCGTTTTTTTTCAGGATCGTCATTTTTTTTTCTTGCACCTTTTTTCTCGCAATTGCTAATATAACGAAAATTAGCGCATTTAACTGCAATCCGTTTAGTTATCAGAATGCCTCTAACGTGTATTTTGAGCATTTTCGTGTTTTTTTTCAGGATCGTCATTTTTTTTTCTTGCACCTTTTTTCTCACAATTATTTTTTCCTTTAATATAACAAAAATCAGTGCATTTAACAGTAATCCGTTTCGTTATCAGAATGGCTCTAACGTGTATTTTAAGCATTTTCGGTTTTTTTTTCAGGATCCTCATTTTTTTTTTCTTGCACCTTTTTTCTCGCAATTGCTTTTTCCTTTAATATAACGAAAATCAGCGCATTTAACTATAATCTGTTTCGTTATCAGAATGCCTCTAACGTGTATTTTAAGCATTTTCGTTTTTTTTTCAGGATCGTCATTTTTTTCTTGCAATTGCTTTTTCCTTTAATATAACGAAAATCAGTGCATTTAACTGCAATCTGTTTCGTTATTAGATGGCTCTAACGTGTATTTTAAGCATTTTCGTTTTTTTTCAGGATCGCCATTTTTTTTTCTTGCACCTTTTTTCTCGCAATATCTTTTTCCTCTAATGTAACGAAAATCAGCGCATTTAACTGTAATCCGTTTCGTTATCAGAATGCCTCTAACGTGTATTTTAAGCATTTTCAGTTTTTTTTCAGGATCGTCATTTTTTTTTCTTCACCTTTTTTCTCGCAATTGCTTTTTCCTTTAATATAACGAAAATCAGTGCATTTAACTGTAATCCGTTTCGTTATCAGAATGCCTCTAACGTGTATTTTAAGCATTTCCGTTTTTTTTCAGGATCGTCATTTTTTTTTCTTGCACCTTTTTTCTCGCAATTGCTTTTTTCTTTAATATAGCAAAAATCAATGCATTTAACTGTAATCCTTTTCGTTATCAGAATGGCTCTAACGTGTATTTCAAGCATTTTCGGGTTTTTTTCAGGATCGTCATTTTTTTTTTTTTGCACCTTTTTTCTCGCAATTGCTTTTTTTTCTTTAATATAGCAAAAATCAGTGCATTTTTTTTCCTTGCACCTTTTTTCTTGCAATTCTTTTTTCCTTTAATATAACGAAAATCAGCGCATTTAACTGTAATCTGTTTCGTAATCAAAATGCCTCTAACGTGTATTTGGAGCATTTTCATTTTTTTTTCAGGATCGTAATTTTTGTTTTCTTGCAACTTTTTTCTCGCAATTGCTTTTTTCCTTTTAATATAACGAAAATCAGTGCATTTAACTCTTATCCGTTTCGTTATCAGAATCCCTCTAACGTCTATTTTCAGCATTTTCGTTTCTTTTTCAGGATCGTCATTCTCTTTTCTCGCAATTGCTTTTTCCTTTAATATAACGAAAATTAGCGCATTTAACTGTAATCTGTTTCGTTATCAGAATGCGTCTAACGTGTATTTTAAACATTTTCGGTTTTTTTTTTCAGGATAGTCATTTTTTTGCATCTTTTTTGTCGCAATTGCTTTTTCCTTTAATATAACGAAAATTAGCGCATTTAACTGTAATCCGTTTCGTTATCAGAATGCCTCTAACGTGAATTTTAAGCATTTTCGGTTTTTTTCAGGATCGTCATTTTTTTTTTATTCATTTAACTGTAATCTGTTTTGTTATCAGAATGCCTCTAACGGTTATTTTAAGCATTTCCTTTTTTTTTCAGGATCGTCATTTTATTTTTTATTTTTTTTTTTGCACCTTTTTTCTCGCAATTGCTTTTTCCCTTAATATAACGAAAATCAGCGCATGTAACTATAATCCGTTTCGTTATCAGAATGCCTCTAACGGTTATTTTAAGCATTTTCGGGGTTTTTTTTTCAGGATCGTCATTTTTTTTTCTTGCACCTTTTTTCTCGCAATTGCTTTTTCCTCTAATATAACGAAAATCAGCGCATTTAACTGTAATCTGTTTCGTTACCAGAATGCCTCTAATGTTTATTTTAAGCATTTTCCGTTTTTTTTTTCAGGATCGTCATTTTTTTTTCTTGCACTTTTTTTCTCGCTATTGCTTTTTCCTCTAATATAACGAAAATCAGCGCATTTAACTGTAATCCGTTTCGTTATCAGAATGCCTGTATCGTGAATTTTAAGCATTCTTATTTTTTTCAGGATCGTCATTTTCTTTTTTCTTGCACCTTTTTTCTCGCAATTGCTTTTTCCTTTAATATAACAAAAATCAGAGCATTTAACTGTAATCCGTTTCGTTATCAGAATGGCTCTAACGTGTATTTTCAACATTTTCGTTTTTTTTTCAGGATCGTCATTTTTTTTCTTGCATTTTTTTTCTCGCAATTGCTTTTTCCCTTAATATAACGAAAATCAGTTCATTTAACTGTAATCCGTTTCGTTAACAGAATACCTCGAACGTGTATTTAAAGTATTTTCGTTTATTTTTTCAGGATCGTCATTTTTTTTTCCTGCACCTTTTTCTAGCAATTGCTTTTTCTCTTAATATAACAAAAATCAGTGCACTTAACTGTAATCCGTTTCGTTATCAGAATGCCTCTAACGTGTATTTTAAGCATTTTCGTTTTTTTTTTTTCAGGATCGTCATTTTTTTTTCTTTCACCTTTTTTCTCGCAATTGCTTTTTCCTTAAATAAAACGGTAATCAGCGCATTTAACTGTAATTCGTTTTATTATCAGAATGCCTCTAACGTGTATTTTAAGCATTTTTGTTTTTTTTCAGGATCGTCATTTTTTTTCTTGCACCTTATTCCTCGCAATTGCTTTTTCCTTTAATATAACGAAAATCAGCGCTTTTAACTGTGATCCGTTTCGTTATCAGAATGCCTCTAACGTGTATTTTAAGCATTTTCTGTTTGTTTTTTTCAGGATCGTCATATTTCATTTTTCTTGCACCTTTTTTCTCGCAATTGCTTTTTCCTTTAATACAACAAAAGTCAGCGCATTGAACTGTAATCAGTTTCGTTATCAGAATGCCTCTAACGTGTATTTAAATCATTTTCGTTTTTTTTTTAGGGTCGTTATTTTTCTTGCACCTTTTTTCTCGCAATTGCTTTTTCTTTTAGTATAACAAAAATAAGTGCATTTAACTGTAATCCGTTTTGTTATCAGATTAGCTCTAACGTGTATTTTAAGGATTTTCGGTTTTTTTCAGTATCGTCATTTTTTTCTTCTTGAACCTTTTTTCTCGCAATTGATTTTTCCTTTAATATAACGAAAATCGGCGCATTTAACTGTAACCCGTTTCGTTAACAGAATGCCTCTACGTGTATTTTAAGCATTTTCGGGATTTTTTCAGGATCGTCATTTTTTTTTTCTTGCACCCTTTTTCTCGCAATTGCTTTTTTCTTTAATATAATGAAAATCAGCGCATTTAACTGTAATCCGTTTCGTTATCAGAATAGTTCTATCGTTTATTTTAAGTATTTTCTGTTTTTTTTCATGATCGTCATCTTTTTTTTCTTGCACCTTTTTTCTCACAATTGCTTTTTTCTTTAATATAACGAAAATCAGGGCATTTATCTGTAATCCGTTTCGTTATCAGAATACCTCTAACGTGTATTTTAAGCATTTTCGTTTTTTTTTCAGGATAGTCATTTTTTTTCTTGCACCTTTTTTCTCGCAATTGCTTTTTCCTTTAATATAACAAAAATCAATGCATTTAACTGTAATCCGTTTCGTTATCGGAATGGCTCTAACGTTTATTTTATGCATTTTCGGTTTTTTTTCAGGATCGTCCTTTTTTTCTTGCACCTTTTTTCTCGCAATTGCTTTTTCCTTTAATATAACGAAAATCAGCGCATTAAACTGTAATCCGTTTCGTTATCAGAATGGCTCTAACGTGTATTTTAAGCATTTTTTTTTTTCAGGATCGTCATTTTTTTTTTCTTGCACATCTTTTCTCGCAATATCATTTTCCTTTAATATAACTAAAATCAGCGCATTTAACTGTAATCCGTTTCGTTATCAGAATGCCTGTATCGTGAATTTTAAGCATTCTTATTTTTTTCAGGATCGTCATTTTCTTTTTTCTTGCACCTTTTTTCTCGCAATTGCTTTTTCCTTTAATATAACAAAAATCAGAGCATTTAACTGTAATCCGTTTCGTTATCAGAATGGCTCTAACGTGTATTTTCAACATTTTCGTTTTTTTTCAGGATCGTCATTTTTTTTCTTGCATTTTTTTTCTCGCAATTGCTTTTTCCCTTAATATAACGAAAATCAGTTCATTTAACTGTAATCCGTTTCGTTAACAGAATACCTCGAACGTGTATTTAAAGTATTTTCGTTTATTTTTTCAGGATCGTCATTTTTTTTCCTGCACCTTTTTCTAGCAATTGCTTTTTCTCTTAATATAACAAAAATCAGTGCACTTAACTGTAATCCGTTTCGTTATCAGAATGCCTCTAACGTGTATTTTAAGCATTTTCGTTTTTTTTTTTTCAGGATCGTCATTTTTTTTTCTTTCACCTTTTTTCTCGCAATTGCTTTTTCCTTAAATAAAACGGTAATCAGCGCATTTAACTGTAATTCGTTTTATTATCAGAATGCCTCTAACGTGTATTTTAAGCATTTTTGTTTTTTTTCAGGATCGTCATTTTTTTTCTTGCACCTTATTCCTCGCAATTGCTTTTTCCTTTAATATAACGAAAATCAGCGCTTTTAACTGTGATCCGTTTCGTTATCAGAATGCCTCTAACGTGTATTTTAAGCATTTTCTGTTTGTTTTTTTCAGGATCGTCATATTTCATTTTTCTTGCACCTTTTTTCTCACAATTGCTTTTTTCTTTAATACAACAAAAGTCAGCGCATTGAACTGTAATCAGTTTCGTTATCAGAATGCCTCTAACGTGTATTTAAATCATTTTCGTTTTTTTTTAGGGTCGTTATTTTTCTTGCACCTTTTTTCTCGCAATTGCTTTTTCTTTTAGTATAACAAAAATAAGTGCATTTAACTGTAATCCGTTTTGTTATCAGATTAGCTCTAACGTGTATTTTAAGGATTTTCGGTTTTTTTCAGTATCGTCATTTTTTTCTTCTTGAACCTTTTTTCTCGCAATTGATTTTTCCTTTAATATAACGAAAATCGGCGCATTTAACTGTAACCCTTTTCGTTATCAGAATGGCTCTAACGTGTATTTTAAGCATTTTCGGGATTTTTTCAGGATCGTCATTTTTTTTTTCTTGCACCCTTTTTCTCGCAATTGCTTTTTTCTTTAATATAATGAAAATCAGCGCATTTAACTGTAATCCGTTTCGTTATCAGAATAGTTCTATCGTTTATTTTAAGTATTTTCGGTTTTTTTTCAGGATCGTCCTTTTTTTCTTGCACCTTTTTTCTCGCAATTGCTTTTTCCTTTAATATAACGAAAATCAGCGCATTAAACTGTAATCCGTTTCGTTATCAGAATGGCTCTAACGTGTATTTTAAGCATTTTTTTTTTTCAAGATCGTCATTTTTTTTTTCTTGCACATCTTTTCTCGCAATATCATTTTCCTTTAATATAACTAAAATCAGCGCATTTAACTGTAATCTGTTTCGTTATCAGAATGCCTCTAACGTGTATTTTAAGCATTTTTTTTCAGGATCGTCATTTTTTTTCTTGCACCTTTTTGCTCGCAATTGCTTTTTCCTTTAATATAACAAAAATCAGTGCATTTAACTGTAATTCGTTTCGTTATCAGAATGCCTCTAACGTATATTTTCAGAATTTGCGTTTTTTTCAGGATCGTCAATTTTTTTCTTCACCTTTTTTCTCGCAATTTCTTTTTCCTTAAATATAACGAAAATCAGCGCATTTAACCTTAATTCGTTTCGTTATCAGAATGCCT
>NW_028234407.1:473503-525037 GCF_977035675.1 Penaeus japonicus
CTGTAATCCGTTTCATTATCAGAATGGCTCTAACGTGTATTTTAAGCATTTTTTACTTTTTTTCAGGATCGTGGATTTTTTTCTTGCACCTTTTTTCTCGCAATTGCTTTTTCCTTTAATATAACGAAAATCAGCGCATTTAACTGTAATCTGTTTCGTTATCAGAATGGCTCTAACGTGTATTTAAAGCATTTCTTGCATTTCTTTTTTTTCTTGCACCTTTTTTCTCGCAATTGATTTGCCTTTAATATAACGAAAATCCCCGCATTTAACTGTAATCCGTTTCATTAACAGAATGGCTCTAACGTGTATTTTAAGCATTTTTGGCTTTTTTTCAGGAGCGTGCATTTATTTTCTTGCACATTTTTTCTCGCAATTGCTGTTTTCTTTAATATAACGAAAATCAGCGCATTTAACTGTAATCCATTTTATTATCAGAATGCCTCTAACGTGTATCTTAAGCATTTTTGGCTTTTTTTTCAGTATCGTGCATTTTTTTTCTTGCACCTTTTTTTCTCGCAATTGCTTTTTCCTTTGATATAATAACGAAAATCAGCGTATTTAACTGTAATCAGTTTCATGATCAACATGGCGCTAACGTGTATTTAATGCATATTTCGTTATTTTTTTCAGGATCATGCATTTTTTTTTTTTTTGCACCTTTTTTCTCGAAATAGCTTTTTCCTTTAATATAACGAAAACCAGCGCATTTAACTGTAATCCGTTTCATTATCAGAATGGCTCTAACGTATATTTTAAATATTTTTTGCTTTTTTCAGTATCGTGCATTTTTTTTTCTTGCACCTTTCTTCTCGCAATTACTTTGTCCTTTAATATAACGAAAATCAGCGCATTTAACTGTAATCCGTTTCATTATCAGAATGGCTCGAACGTGTATTTTAAGCATTTTTTGGCATTTTTTCAGGATCGCGCATTTTTTTCTTGCACCTTTTTTCTCGCAATTGCTTTTTCCTTTAATATAACGAAAATCAGCGCATTTAACTGTAATCTGTTTCGTTATCAGAATGGCTCTAACGTGTATTTAAAGCATTTCTTGCATTTCTTTTTTTTCTTGCACCTTTTTTCTCGCAATTGATTTGCCTTTAATATAACGAAAATCCCCGCATTTAACTGTAATCCGTTTCATTAACAGAATGGCTCTAACGTGTATTTTAAGCATTTTTGGCTTTTTTTCAGGAGCGTGCATTTATTTTCTTGCACATTTTTTCTCGCAATTGCTGTTTTCTTTAATATAACGAAAATCAGCGCATTTAACTGTAATCCATTTTATTATCAGAATGCCTCTAACGTGTATCTTAAGCATTTTTGGCTTTTTTTTCAGTATCGTGCATTTTTTTTCTTGCACCTTTTTTTCTCGCAATTGCTTTTTCCTTTGATATAATAACGAAAATCAGCGTATTTAACTGTAATCAGTTTCATGATCAACATGGCGCTAACGTGTATTTAATGCATATTTCGTTATTTTTTTCAGGATCATGCATTTTTTTTTTTTGCACCTTTTTTCTCGAAATAGCTTTTTCCTTTAATATAACGAAAACCAGCGCATTTAACTGTAATCCGTTTCATTATCAGAATGGCTCGAACGTGTATTTTAAGCATTTTTTGGCATTTTTTCAGGATCGCGCATTTTTTTTTTTCTTGCACCTTTCTTCTCTCAATTGCTTTTTCCTTTGATATAACGAAAGTCAGCGAATTTAACTGTAATTCGTTTCATTATCAGAATGGCTCTAACGTGTTTTTTAAGCATTTTTTGCTTTTTTTTCGGGATCGTACATTTTTTTTCTTGCATCTTTTTCTTGCAATTGCTTTTTCCTTTAATATAATGATCAGCGCATTTACCTGTAATATCTTTCATTATCAGAATGGCTCTAACTTGTATATTAAGCATTTTTCGCTTTTTTTCAGTATTGTGATTTTTTTTTCTTGCACCTTTTTTCTCGCAATTGCTGTTTCCTTTGATAAACCGAAAATCAGTGCATTTAACTGTAATCCGTTTCGTTATCAGAATGGCTGTAACGTGTATTTAAGCATTTTCGTTTTTTTTTTTCTTTTTTTTCTTTTTTTTGAAGATCGTCATTTTTTTTCTTGCACCTTTTTTCTCGGAATTGGTTTTTCCTTTAATATAACGAAAATCAGCGCATTTAACTGTAATCCGTTTCATTATCAGAATGTCTCTAACGTGTATCATAAGGATTTTTCGCTTTTTTCGGGATCGTGTATTTTTTCTTGCACCTTTTATCTCGTAATTGCTTTTTCCTTAAATATAACGAAAATCAGCGCATTTACTTTTAATCCGTTTGATTATCAGAATGGCTTTAATGTGTGTTTTAAGTATTTTTGGCGTTTTTTCAGGATCGTGCATTTTTTTTTCTTGCACCTTTTTTCTCGCAATTGCTTTTTCCTTTAATATAATGAAAATCAGCGCATTTAACTGTAATCCATTTCATTATCAGAATGGATCTAATGTGTATTTTAAGGATTTTTTTTTTTTTTTTTTTAGGATCGTGCATTTTTTTTTCTTGCACCTTTTTTCTCGCAATTGTTTTTTTTTTTTCTTTAATATAACAATGCTAAAGATACTATCGTGTATTTTCAGCATCTTTGGTATTTTCGTGAGATTTGTATATATCTATCTTTCTTTTATTTCGTTATCAAAATGGTTAAAATAGGTATTTTAAGCATTATCGGTATTTTCGGGAGATTTGTATATATTTATCTTTTTTTTATTTCCCCTTTTTTCTCTCAATTCCTTTTTGCTATAATATAACTATAATCAGCGCATTTAACTGTACTCCTTTTACTTATCAAAATGGTTAAAATAGGTATTTTTAGCAGTTTTGTATTTTTGTAGTATCATTATCATTGCTATAATATAACGATAATCAGCGTATTTAGCTATATTCCTTTACATTATCAGAATAGCTCTAACTTGTATTTTAATCATTTTTGGTATTTTCGGGAGATTTGTATATATTGTTAATTTTTCTAATTTCCCTTTTTTCCTCTCAATTCCTTTTTGCTATAATATAACGATCATCAGCGCATTTAACTGTACTCCTTTTCGTTATCAAAATGATTAAAATACGTATTTTTAGCATCTGTGGTATTTTTTGTAGTATCAGTATTATATTTTGTTCCACTTTTTTCTCTAATTTATGTTTTGCTCTAATACAGCGATAATCAGCGTATTTAGCTATTATCCTTTACATTGTCAGAATGGCTCTATTGTGTATTTTCAGCATCTTTGGTATTTTCGTGAGATTTGTATATATCTATCTTTCTTTTATTTCGTTATCAAAATGGTTAAAATAGGTATTTTAAGCATTATCGGTATTTTCGGGAGATTTGTATATATTTATCTTTATTTTATTTCCCCTTTTTTCTCTGAATTCTTTTTTGCTATAATTTAACGATGATCAGCGAATTCAACTGTACTCCTTTTCGTTTTCAAAATGGTTACAATGGGTATTTTTAGTATCTTTGGTATTTTTGGTAGTATCATTTGTCGCGGTCCAAGCGCAGTCGCCCTCGGTTACGTTACATAAAGTTTCGCCCTTCTTCAATTAAGATCGAAATTGAATTCAATGACTTTGCAGGCACGTATCTTGAGCGAGAAAGCAATATTGAAACACCAGTGACCCCTTTGTAATCTCTTGTACACAGAATATTCGAGCTTTTATTGCATAGAGAAGGTCGGGGGTAGTTTCTTAAGCAGCAGCATCTTTAGACGTTTAATCGGTTTCGCATTTTTGCTTATTTTTTCAGTTTTAAGAGCTTTTACGCCTTTTTAGCGTATTTCATTCCTGACATTCTTTTGTTTACAATCGAGTTAGTTTTTATTTACGTTAGTTCTGCCTCTGCGTTTTAAAAGTCATTTTTATTTTTCACTGATTCCATTTTAAGAATAGTATTTCATTTTTAGTTATTTTACGTGTTTATCTACTTTTACGTAGTATTTTAAGATAATTCAAAAGCTCTGTATATAAGAGCAGCTACGTGGGCTTCTAGCGGGGTCCGCTTGCAGCCTTTGTTCAACATGTTTGTCTTGTCAGAAAGCTCTGTTCTCTCTCTTCGAGTACCCTGGCTGATTTTTCCATCTCGTCCAGCAATCAGATAAGTTATTGGTCATGTACAGTTGTGAAATTCAGGTCGAGAGTGGTGATTATTGCATCAACATTAATACCAGCTATAACATAGACAAAGTGCCTTCTTTTTATTCTATTCGTAACTAAATTCTGCAGAAAACTATATATTGCGTCGATTCGCCATATTTTATTTATATTAGTCGAGCTAATAGTTAGTTTCTTTGATTTGTATATAACTGCTTGCCCCTATACGCAGTTATTTTATGTCAATTATTAAGTTAATCTATATTCCTTATTTAGGAATTTGTCTAGTATCATTCCTGTATTTACGCCTCCACATTCATTTTAGATTAATTTTATTGGGGCGACATCAACCTCGATTTCTGAGTTGATCCGTTTCGCTATTCATCAATCTTTATTGTGTTGGTTAAGATCCTTTTTGCCACTGTTCGTATACCATGGGGTATTTCTATAAGTATATATATATATATATATATATATATATATATATATATATATATATATATATATATATATATATATATATATATATATATATATGTCACATCTTGAATGGTGTCTAAGAGTGAACGTTTGTGGAGCAAAGGCCAACAACTATAAAGTTTATTTATTTTTACATGTATGTCAATTGTTCTGTTATTTAATGATTACGGTATTTCTGCATATGATAAACGAAATTACCTATGAAGTGTTTTTGAATCAAATATTTTAGATACCGAGTGAATTATTATCATTCTAAAGTTTATGTGTTCATTTTAAATCATTTTAATTCATTTCTCATTGTGGATACTTTGGCTCAAGGATGGTACGAAATACTTTACCTTAAAACTGGAGAAAAATATTAATCTGAATATTGTATCTGAACCGAAGAGATCAATTTCACCTTTCCATCTGAAGAGAATTATCTAATCATTCCAGCCAAAAAAGAAAGTTTAATTTGGATACTGTATCTGAAAAGGAAGAAAGAAATTAACAATGCTATAACAATACAATTCTATCTTGAAAATACTGGCAGGTATTGACTTTGTGCATACGTTAAAATAATCATCAAATGAAATTGATTACACCAGTATATGTGAATGAGTGATGGATATACTCCTGGCCTATTCATTTATAAGTTATTTAGAAATTTGGTCACAGAAAAAATTTATGTACTTACCTGGAAGCTGGTCTCATTGCTTTTAAAGACGATTACTACTTACCTGAGAGTTGGAGTCGATGCAGATGATGGACTCTCGGATTACTATTTACATATGGTTGAAATCTCCAGCTACATGTTGATTACTCTGAAGGATCGCACACGTAGGAATAATTAGTACACATCGAGTCGGTTTAAGCACGGAGTCTCTCAACTGTTTACTCGCTCACACATTCGTTGAGTTATTCGTTCGTACATTCACACATCCCATACACGCCCCCTCGGTTCGCACGCTACCAAACCCCTTTCATACACGCATATTATACACACATACATCCACGCCCACACTCCTGTTTTTCCCTTACACTCTCTTGCACCCCCACAAACACGTGACGTTCCCAGACGCAAATAACTGGGTGGTGGCAGCAAAGGAAGAGTGACGTGCCAAGCGGGCTAATTCTATGCATATACTCATCATCAAACGTCTCCTTATTATACTCATCTTGCTTTGAGCCATTGTACTGCCATTCCGTACACCTGCACACTACATTTATTGGTAGGTAGGACGCCTATTTGGTATTCAACGGTACTACGCCTATTCGCTACAGATATAGGGCGTCCTGCTCCACTACAGTGATGATGATGATGAGGATGATAATGATAATAAAGAAGATTAAAATAATGATAATACTAACAATAGTGATATTGATAATGATGATAATGATAATGATGAGGATAATGTTAATTGCGATAGAATATCCAAAGGATATGTATTTCATCTACTCGTCATAAGTATTTGGTATTCTAAGCAATTTAGAATAAAAAGCAAAAAAATATGATGATGCTGCTGATGGTTACGGAGCCGTCTGGTAGCTCAGTGGTAGCGCGTCGACAGATCGTGTCCCCGTGGTCGGCAGATCGAGTCCCGCCCAAACTCGTGAGTTTCCACTGTCACCTGGCGGTTACTGACGTAGCTGGGCACTGCGTTGGGTAAGGACCAAGTTCAGATCGAGTCAACAATCGTTGGCACAGCGCATACAAGCCCGGCGTAGTATCTGCTCCGCAAATCTGGCTTATCCTTATCCTTGATGGTTACGATGATGATAATGATGTTGATGGAGGTAATGGTGATGATGATGATATCCGAAGGAAACTATTTGTAACAATACGCTGCATTCTGATGCTATCGCTTATCATATTTCATTCAGTCGTTACTGGTTGCTAGTAATCTGCAAGAATAAGAAAGAAATTGTAATTTTATTAGGTTGATCATTTTTATGATAATGATGATGATGATGCTGATGATTATGATGCTGATGCTGCTGATGCTGCTACTGCTGCTGAAGATGATGACAATGAGGGTGATGGCGATGATGATATTGATGCTGCTGCTGATGATAATGATTTTTATGATAATGATGATAATGATGATGGTGAAAATGATACTGATGAAGATGATGACTATGATGATGATGATAATGATGGTGGTAATGATATTGATGCTGCTGATGAGGATAATAATGGTAGTGAAGATGATGAAATATATGCAGGATATATGTGCTAAACTCTACGGTAAACACCCATTGCATTTCATTTACTCGCTAAAGGTTACCATCAAAATATTAATAAGGATAATAATTGTTGATGATGTTATTAATGATTCTTATGATGATGATGATAATTGTAATGGTAATGATGACGATAATGATGATGATAATGATAATAAAAATGTTAAAAGATATGATAATACTAACAATAGTAATACTGATATTGATGATAATGATAATTATGAGAATAATGTTGATAACGATAGAATATCCAAAGAACAAATAGTTGCTCTATTCGCCATAGGTATCTGGTATTCTATGCAATTTAGAAAAAAAAGAAAAAAAATATGATGTTTCTCAGGCTGCTGCTGATGGTTACAATGATGATGATAATGATGTTCATGGAGGTAATGGTGATGATCATGATGATATCCGAAGGAAAGTATTTGTAACATTACGCTACACTCTAAGGCTATCGCTTATCACAAAAAAATGAAAATTATTGATGGGGATGCTGACGGTGATAATTATTATGATCAGAATTATTACTAGAATAGTCCTGATTTATATTTTTTTATCATCTTTGGTATTTTTAGAATCGCAACTAGTAGTTGCATTTTTTCTTTCCCCTTTTTCTCTCAATTTCTTTTTATTCTCATATAACGGTAATCAGCGCTTTTAACTATAGTCCTTTTCATTATCAGAATGGTTCTAATTTGTATCTTTATCACCTTTGGTATTTTCTTTCTCTATTCCGTTGAATATAACGATAATCAGCGCATTTAACTATAGTCCTTTTCATTATCAGGATGGTTTTGATATATGTCATCATCGTCTTTAGTATTTTTAGGATGGCATTTAGTATTGATTTGTATTTTAATCATCTTTGGTATTTTTAAGATCATTCTTTATTTTTCCTTCCTTTTCCTTGTTTTCTCTCAATTCCTTTTTGCTCAAATATAAGGCTATCGCTTATAGTTATAATTTTTATTTTCTATCATCTTTGGTATTTTTAGGATCGTATTTAGTAGTTGCATTTTCACCCTTTTTTCTCTCAATTCTTTTTCACTCTAATACAACGATAATCAGCGGATTTAACTATAATCCTTTTCATTATCAAATTGGTTCTAATTTGTATTTTCTTTTTCTCTCAATTATTTTTTGCTCTAATATAACGATAATCATTATATTTAGATATAATCCCTTTCATTATCAAGATGGTTCTAATTTGCATTTTAATCATCTTTGGTATTTTTAGGATCGTTGCTTTTTTTGTTCCCCTTTTTTTCTCTGAATTAATTTTTGTTCTATTATAACGACAATCAGCGTATTTAGTTGTAATCTTTTTCATTATCAGAATAGTTCTAATTTGTATTCTCATCATCTTTCATATTTTTAGGATCGTATTTAGTAGTTGTATTTTCCCCCTTTTTCTGTCAATTTCTTCTTACTCCAATATAACAATAATCTGCATATTTAGCTATGATCATTTTAATTATCAAAATAGTTCTAATATGTATTTTAATCATCTTTGGCATTTTTGGGATCATTTTTTTTTCTTTTTACTTTTTCCTTCCCCTTCTTCTCTCAATTCAATTTGCTCTAATATAACGATAATCAAGGCAATTAGTTATAGTCCTTTTAAAAATCATAATGGTTCTAATTGGGATTTTTATCATATTTAGTATTTTTAGGATCGTATTTAATAGTTGTATGTTTTATCATCGTCATTTTTTTTTCTTGCACATTTTTTCTTGCAATTGCTTTTTCCTTTAATATAACGAAAATCAGCGCATTTAACTGTAATCCGTTTCGTTATCAGAATGCCTCTAAAGTGTAATTTTAAGCATTTTCGTTTTTTTTTTCAGGAACATCATTTTTTTTCTTACAACTTTTTTCCCATAATTGCTTTTTCCTTTAATATAACAAAAATCAATGCATTTCACTGTAATCCGTTTTGCTATCAGAATGGCTCTAACGTGTATTTTAAGCATTTTCGGTTTATTTTTTTCAGGATCGTCATTTTTTTTCCTTGCACCTTTTTTCTCGCAATTCCTTTTTCCTTTAATATAACGAAAATCAACGCATTTAACTGTAATCTGTTTCGTTATCAGAATGCCTCTAACGTGTATTTTAAGCATTTTCGGTTTTTTTTCAGGATAGTCATTTATTTTTTCTTGCATTTTTTTTTCTCACAATTGCTCTTTCCTTTAATATAACGAAAATCAGAAAATACGTTTCATTATCAGAATGCCTCTAACGTGTATATTAAGGATATTCGTTTTTATTTTTCAGGATCGTCATTTTTTTTTCTTGCACCTTTTTTCTCACAATTACTTTTTCCTTTAATATAACAAAAATCAGTGCATTTAACAGTAATCCGTTTCGTTATCAGAATGGCTCTAACGTGTATTTTAAGCATTTTCGTTTTTTTTTTTCAGGATCCTCATTTTTTTTTCTTGCACCTTTTTTCTCGCAATTGCTTTTTCCTTTTATATAACGAAAATCAGCGCATTTAACTATAATCTGTTTCGTTATCAGAATGCCTCTAACGTGTATTTTAAGCATTTTCGGTTTTTTTTTCAGGATCGTCATTTTTTTCTTGCAATTGTTTTTTCCTTTAATATAACGAAAATCAGTGCATTTAACTGTAATCTGTTTCGTTATTAGATGGCTCTAACGTGTATTTTAAGCATTTTCAGTTTTTTTTCAGGATCGCCATTTTTTTTTCTTGCACCTTTTTCTCGCAATATCTTTTTCCTCTAATGTAACGAAAATCAGCGCATTTAACTGTAATCCGTTTCGTTATCAGAATGCCTCTAACGTGTATTTTAAGCATTTTCAGTTTTTTTTTCAGGATCGTCATATTTTTTTTCTTCACCTTTTTTCTCGCAATTGCTTTTTCCTTTAATATAACGAAAATCAGCGCATTTAACTGTAATCCGTTTCGTTATCAGAATGCCTCTAACGTGTATTTTAAGCATTTTCGGGTTTTTTTTTCAGGATCGTCATTTTTTTTTCTTCTACCTTTTTTCTTGCAATTGCTTTTTCCTTTAATATAACGAAAATCAGCGCATTTAACTGTAATCCGTTTCGTTATCAGAATGCCTCTAACGTGTATTTTAAGCATTTTCGTTTTTTTTTAGGATCGTCATTTTTTTTTCTTGCACCTTTTTTTCTCGCAATTGCTTTTTTCTTTAATATAGCAAAAATCAATGCATTTAACTGTAATCCTTTTCGTTATCAGAATGGCTCTAACGTGTATTTCAAGCATTTTCGGTTTTTTTTCAGGATCGTCATTTTTTTTTTGCAACTTTTTTCTCGCAATTGCTTTTTTTCTTTAATATAGCAAAAATCAGTGCATTTAACTGTAATCCGTTTCGTTATCAGAATGGCTCTAACGTGTATTTTAAGCATTTTCGTTTTTTTTCAGGATCGTCATTTTTTTTTTCCTTGCACCTTTTTTCTCGCAATTGCTTTTTTCCTTTAATATAACGAAAATCAGCGCATTTAACTGTAATCTGTTTCGTAATCAAAATGCCTCTAACGTCTATTTTCAGCATCATTTTTTTTTCAGGATCGTAATTTTTTTTTTCTTGCAACTTTTTTCTCGCAATTGCTTTTTTCCTTTAATATAACGAAAATCAGTGTATTTAACTGTAATCCGTTTTGTTATCAGAATCCCTCTTGTAGTAGTGCGGGACGCCCTATACCCGTGGCGAATAGGCGTAGTGCCGTTGAATACCAAATAGACGTCCTGCCTACCACTAAATGTAGTGTGCAGATATACTTAATGACAGTGCAATGGCTCAATGCCAAATGAGTATAATATGGAGATGTGTGATGATGAGTATATGCATAGAATTAGCCCGCTTGGCACGTCACTCTTCCTTTGCTGCCACCACCCAGTTATACGTCTGGGAACGTCATGTGTGTGTGGGGGTGTAAGAATCGTGTGCAAGAGAGTGTAAGGGAAAAAACAGGAGTGTGGGCGTGGATGTATGTGTGTATAATATGCGTGTATGAAAGTGGTTTGGTAGCGTGCGAACCGAGGGGGCGTGGTGGGTGTATGAGATGTGTGAATGTATGAACGAATAACTGAACGAATGTGTGAGTGAGTAAACAGTTGAGAGACTGCGTGCTTAAACCGACTCGATGTGTACTAATTATTCATATATGTGCGAGTCTTCAGAGTAATCAACATGTTACTGGAGATTTCAACCATAGGTAAATAGTAATCCTAGAGTCCATCATCTCAGGCGACTTCAACTCTCAGGTAAGTAGTAATCCAAACCTTTAAAAACAATGAAACCAGCTTCCAGGTAAGTACATAAGTTTCTTCTGTGACCAAGTTTCTTTTTAATAATTTATAAATCAATAGGCCAGGAGTATACCCATCGCTCATTCACATATACTGGTGCAATAGATTTAATTTGATAATTATTTTAACGTATGCTCAACCTGCCAGTATTATCAAGATAGAGTTGTATTATTATACTATTGTTAATATCTTTTTTCTTTTCCAGATACAGAATTCAAGTTAATCTTTATATTCGGATAAAATATTTGAATAATTCTCTTCAGATGGAAAGCTGAAATTGATCTCTTCGTTTCAAATACAATATTCAGACTAATACTTTTTTTTTCAGTTTTAAGGTAAAGTATTTCGTATCCTCCTTCAGCCAAAGTATCCACAATGAGAAACAAATTAAAATGATTTAAAATGAATATACAAACTTTAAAATAATAATCATTCACTCGGTATTTAAAACATATGATTCAGAAACACTTCACAGGTAATTTCGTTTATTATGTGCAGAAATACCGTAATCATTAAATAACAGAATAATTGACATACATGTAAAAATAAATGAACTTTATAGTTGTTGGCCTTTGCTCCATAGACGTTCACTCTTAGACACCGTTCAAGATGTGACATATATATACATAGAAATATCCGATGGTATACGAACAGTAGCAAAAGGGACCTTAACTAACACAATAAAAATAGATAGATAGAGAAACGAATCAACTTAGAAATCGGAGTTGATGTCGCCCCAATAAAATTAATCTAAAATGGATGTGGAGGCGGAAATATCGGAATGATACTAGACAATTTCCTAAATACTGAATATAGATTAACTTAATAATTGTACTAAAATAACTGCGTATAGGGGTAAGCAATTATAAACAATTAAAAGAAACTTATTATTAGCTTGACTAATATAAATGAAATATGGCGAATTGACGCAGTCACATAGATGACACCACAATATATAGTTTTCTGCAGAATTTAGTCACGAATAAAGTAAAAAAAAGGCACTTTGTCTATGTTATACCTGGCGTTAATTTTGATGCAATAATCACCACTCTCGACCTGAATTTCACAACTGTACACGACCAATAACTTATCTGGTTGCTGGACGAGATGGAAAAATCAGCCAGGGTACTCGAAGAGAGAGAACAGAGCTTTCTGACAAGACAAGCGTGTTGAACAAAGGCTGGAAGCGGGGCTCCGCTGGAAGCCCACGTGGCAGCTCTTATATACAGAGCTTTCGAGTTATCTTAAAATACTACGTAAAGGTAAATAAACACGTAAAATAACTAAAAATGAAATACTGTTCTTAAAATGGAATTAGTGAAAAATAAAAATGACTCTTAAAACGCAGAGGTAAAAGAATTAACGAAAATAAAAACAAACCCGAATGTAAACAAAAGAATGTCGGGAATAAAATACGCTAAAAAGGCGTAAAAGCTCTTAAAACTGAAAAAATAAGTAAAAATGCAAAACCGATTAAACGTCTAAAGATGCTGCTGCTTAAGAAACAACCTCCCGACCTTCTTTATGCAATAAAAGCTCGAATGTTCTGTGTACAAAAGATTACGTATTGCAGTGTCATCAACACAAATATATATCCTAGCATTTGAAATGAAAACTCCTTACATCCTAAAAACATTGATAAACATTTAAAAGATGACGATGCGGTGCGACAACGCGATTTACGTCATAGAAGAGCAGATAGAAGTGCAGCGAATGATTCTGGTGGCATCTGGCAACTGCAACTAATGTTTATATTCATCTTTTCAGGCCAGGGGATGCTGGAATGGCCTGATATCGTTCCAGGTTGATCAGGCATCCACTTGTCATGCTGCTACGTCGACCCGGAAGCAGCGAGATGATGAAGCGGCGCCAGAGTCGTATCTAACGGCACTCGATGTCGCCAAAGGGGTTGCCAGGGGTCACTGTTGTTTCAATATTGCTTCCTCGCTCAAGATACGTTCCTGCAAAGTCATGGCGTTCAATTTCAATCTTAATTGAGGCAGGGCGCACCTTTATGTAACGTAATCGAGGGCGATTGCGCATGGACGGCGCCGTCGACCGCGACAACTCCTCCACCACGGCGTCGGGTAAATGAAGGGTAAGCTGGTGAAAGGAATAGCAGGTGAGGAACGCCAGCCTGGTTCCAATTTTGCTGCTTGACTAGAGTCTCGGCCTATGCCCTGCGAGAAGGAGTACAGTATGAATATTAGGGTTTACAAGATGGTCATATGCATAATTAACGTGGTATAACAAAACAAACAGTGCCACGACCCAAAGAGAAAGGCAACGCCGAAAAATCAACCCCAAAAATAATCATAAAATAAACAGAACACCAAAGGCCTCGAGACTCGCTCGTACCCTTTTGCTAGGGTTGCAAATTTACTCCTGCCGTATCTGGATCCTCGTCACTACCTGGATCTGATGCGAAGATATCGTCATCTCGGGCGTATGGGTCATCGGGCATAAATTGAACCTCAGCACGTGCAATAAAGGCGCGAAGTCGATTAGCGTGCATCTTCATATCTCGAGTCCGGTCATCTGGGTGTTGGATGACGTAGGATGCCGGTCCTATCTTCTTTAGAACTCTCACGGGACCGATCCATCTAGGCGCGAGAGCAAGATTCCCACCATAGTTTGGTGTGCCACGTAGTAATACCAGATCACCTTCCTTAAACTCATGCTTACGGCGAGCTCGACGATTGTAGTCAGCAGCCCATCTTTCCCTTGCCTGTCTCGTCGCTGAGAGGGCTGTATTACGTGCCGTCTCCAAGTTCTGA
This sequence comes from Penaeus japonicus, assembly GCF_977035675.1. NCBI lineage: Eukaryota > Metazoa > Arthropoda > Malacostraca > Decapoda > Penaeidae > Penaeus > Penaeus japonicus. The sequence goes on from NW_028234407.1 coordinate 487,414, forward strand.
CGAAAAACTGGGGCCACATCCTCGTCCACTTCTTGCAAATTCGTACCAACGACTGGAAAGAAGAGATCTCTACCGGTAAGAAGGTATAACGGAGTATCACCTACACTGCGATGCACTGAAGTGTTAAGTGCAAACCGGACGTACGGCAGCAGATCATCCCAATCCTCTGGATGGTCCATATGAAGTGTAGCGAGAGCATCTTTCACCACTCGGTTGACTCTCTCTACCATACCATTAGCCTGGGGGTGGTATGCTGTAGAATACATCGTTCTAGTCTTCATAATTCCACACACCCTCTGAAATAACGTATTTTTAAATTCTCGGCCGTTATCTGATAAGAGTACTTTGGGCGGCCCGAATAAAGTGATAAAATTGTTTATAAAAGCATCAGCTACAACCTCTGCAATCTTGGAAACTAGCGGAATCAATTGAACAAATCTGGTGAAATGGTCCACTATGACCAGCACAAATCTATTACCTTTATCCGAACTACCCAGATCCAACAAATCGGCAGAAACACGTTCCAAGGGAGCACTTACATCAGGCATATGCTGAAGCATAGCACGGCTAGCTAAACCCTTTCGTTGTTGACATGCTGCACAAGACAGTACGTATCGTCTAGTCTCAGCTAACATTCCAGGAAAATAGTATCGATCTCGTAGACGACAGTAAGTACGAAAGATACCTGGGTGTGCAGCTGTTGGATCATTATGAGCATACTCTAGGGCGTGTTCTCTTAGACTCCTAGGTATCACTAACTGACAAATCAGACGCTCTGGAAGCGTTCTAAGATGATACAAAACATCGTCCCTCAACTCAAATTCATCCAGAGGCAACGGAAGTCGTCTCCTGGGGAGCCTCTCTTCAGATAGGTACCCTATCAATTCACTCCACAAGGGGTCCCTGCGCTGTTCTGCCGCCACTCTCTGAGGATCCAAAAGTGGATTAGATTCCTGATTAATGGGAGTAACATTCCTACTTAAGAGATCTGGGACGTTATGAGCACGCCCCGGTTTGTAACTAAGGACATAATCATAACACGAGAGCTCGTGACTCCAACGAGTCATCCGCGCAGATGCTGTGGGCTGCTTAAACACAGATACCAAAGGCCTATGATCAGTGAATATCAAGAACTTGCGACCATAAACATATGGGTGGAAATGACGTACCGCCTCCACCACGGCAAGAGCCTCTAAATCAACTGTGGCGTAATTCCTTTCTGCATCACGGAGCTTTCTCGAAAAATAAGCTACAGCATGAGGGGTGTCGTCATCCGCTTTCTGGATTAGACATGCACCAATTGCGACTCCAGAGGCATCTGTATGGACTTCAAAACTACGGGAAAAGTCAGGCTTCCTCAAGCAAGGAGCCGATGTCAACGCTTTCTTTAAAGTCTCAAACGATTCCTGTTCACTTTCCTTCCAACGAAATTTAACATCTTTACGAAGTAGGTGGGTGAGGGGAGCTGCTACTTGAGCATATTGTGGAATATGCTTCCTAAAAAATCCTGTAGCACCCAAAAACTGCCTAACCTGACGAGGGGTTCTAGGAAGTGACATTTTTGATATCGCTCTGACTTTCTCCGGGTCTGGAAGAATACCCTTGGGTGTTACCAAGTGACCCAAGAAGATAAAGGTGTCGACTGCAAAACGACACTTAGCCACATTCAGTCTGAATCCCGCCTGTGACAAAAGGTCCAATACCTCACTTAGGTGTTCAAGGTGCTCCTCGAATGAATTAGAATAAATCACTACGTCATCAAGGTATGCCAAAGCATGCTTACCTAATATTGGATTCAAGACGGCGGAAATGGCACGCTGGAAAGTGGACGGAGCCGTAGTAAGCCCAAATGGCATGCGCTTAAATTGAAACAAGCGAGCTCCGTCGCTGAATGCCGTCTTCGGACGGTCCTCGGGCGCGACTTCTATGGTCCAATATGCCGATTTAGCATCCAGCAAGGTATACCACTGGGTTCCCGCGAGTTCATCTATCGCCTGATCCATCCTGGGAATAGGGTAAGTATCATTAGTAGTGATTTTATTCAGATGTCGATAATCAACACAGAATCTGGTTGAACCATCTTTCTTACGAACTAAAACAACGGATGAAAGCCAAGGAGAGGAGGAATGCTCAATAATGCCGTCTTTTAACATTTGGTCGCACTCTGACCGTATGTGAGCTCGAGTGCTTTCAGGCAATCTCCACTGCTTAGTTCTAATGGGAACATCTGTGGTAGTATGTATATGATGCTGTAGATGAGGTAAGACTCCCATCGGAGCGTCAGCATCAAAAAGTGCAGAGTATTTCTCCAATAAGTGCAAGATCTCACCTCGTCTAATGGACGAAAGATGGTCTAATTCAGCTCGTGGAATCTCCATCATTGGGTCACCATCCTTACCAATAGTAGACACTTCAAACGAGCACTGTGGGAAAACGTCAAAGTCATTTGAAGAATAGCCAAAATCACCTAAGCCAAAAGAGTAATCAAAATCATCTTCAAAATCAGTAAAGTCAACATTGGAAGGATTGCTTACCTCCTGCACCACGCACTCAGGGTGAATCTGTTTGGTACCTAAATTGTCATTTCGATCTGTCGAGGGGTGCGCACGGGTATGAGAAGTGAAAACTTCTGTTACCGGAGACAAATTGGCCAACCTGAAACCTTGCTCAAGAACAACTGGCGTCCCATGATCATTGACCACCCAGACATGGCAACGTCCATCAGCTATGTGCACAACACTGTGTGGTATTAATACCTGCGCTGTCCTTCCCACGATTTCTGCCAGAGCTACGGAAGCATCTGTGACATCGCAAGGGATGAAACGACCGGCCTTCGGAGGGCATGTGATCGTATGAGCGCATTCTGCTGCCAAGGCCTCGGATGCGGCGTCACTTCGACGGCACGTAATAGGCAGGCGGTAGCGAGGCAGGGATATCAGGCCTAGGGAAGCAGTGTCGGTGTAGTAAACCGGTAGCTTAACCCTGTTAAAGAGAACATAGCTGTGAGCAGGTGAGTGATTAAAAATGAACCGAAAATTGAACCGGCGGATAAAGTCTATGCCAATTAACATGTCTCCCGGGAAGTTAACATCATCATCCACAACATAAACCTGGTGACGGCACCTTACCCGATCTGAGATTTGGAAAGTTAGCATCGTTACCTCCCTTGTTTGAAAAATGGTACCTGCAGCACCTCGCAGCGGTCTCTCTGACGGTTGCGAGCTGAAATTAGGAAATTGTTTTAGAAAAGACTTTCTGATTAGAGTGACTTCACTACTACTATCAATGAAACATACCGTTTTGGTTTTATTAACTTGAAGCTCCACCAAAGGTCGTCCAGTTTTGACCTTATCTGAGATGGGAGCAGAGTCACTTACTGGCTTAGGATCTCTGTGGGTGATCGGTTGTGTTCGCACCGATGTTTGAGCGGTTGTTGACTTGCTGCGGCACTCGATCGCCTCGAAAAAAACAATTTGAAGCTAAATGACCTTGTCTGTTGCATCTTATGCAACGTACAGTAGCTCGTTGGGCTGCCCGACAATCACGAGTATCATGAGTGTCGATCCTATGAAAATTACAATACTGAGAAGGAGATACAGCTTGTTGCTTAGGGGTAGGTAAAATTCTATTACCCTGAAAATGAAAAGCTCTCTCCCTGGCAACCGAAGTAGTTTTCTCCCTTGAAGAGGAAGAAGGACGAGCACCTGCCATATCAAAGGTGACAGGGGGTTGCTCAACTTTTCCAGCATTGCATCGAAAATGCCAGAGTTTTTGGGCTGCTTCTACTAGTGTATACAAGGGCTTGTCTTCCGTGAGTATAAGCTTTTCACGGAGCCATGTGGGTAAACCTTCGAGAAATGTACGCCTCATTAGAACATCTGGGGGGCCTAATTCTGAGGAATAATCCCTAATCCCTTGGCATACAACCGTTTCAATGGACAAGAAGAAATCTCGGGGAGTCAGAGCACCAAGAGTATAACTATTTAAATGCTTAAGGAAATCTGTTGAGGAACACGTTCCACGCAACCTTAGCCTTAAAGCTTCTTTGAATTCTACCCAGGAAGAAATGTTATCAAAGATGGCTGAATTAACAATAGCATCCGCTGCCCCACGACAACTAGTGCGTGCCGCTCGAATCAACACAGTATCTGGTGCATATGGATGAGCATTTTCTACATGACGCAACCAGGTTTCTAATTCTTGGTTTCTACGGAGTGGTTGCGAGGCTGGAATCTCGGCTTTAAAATGAGGAATTGGCTCACGAATGGTTACAAGCTCTGACCTTGATAAAGCATCAGATGGATTAGAGGCAGGACGAATATTGTGATCTGAACTTGTGCTAGCACCTACATTAATTAGCCTAGACAAAGTCGTACACTGCTCTTGGACAGCGAGAAATTGCGTCTGGAGGGCCTCGTACTTCTGTGACAATTCCTCATACATGGTTAACCCAATAGTACCCCTTTGTTCTCCATCTATCAAAGTACTATTCCCTGTAAGCGGTTCAGTCGGATTGCTACCTGACGAATCCAAATGTTCATCTGTGTCTGTTTGCCTGTTCCTGGTCCGCTTACCCATTTTCAAGTTATGAATATGAATTTAAAGATTCGCGATCGGTTTTAGCTACAACTACTGACAACATACGTCTCTCGACCCTAATTAATTGAATGAATTAGGAGGTAACCACTAGATCGCATCCCACCGCTGGACACCAAATAAACAGGTGTAGTAGTGCGGGACGCCCTATACCCGTGGCGAATAGGCGTAGTGCCGTTGAATACCAAATAGACGTCCTGCCTACCACTAAATGTAGTGTGCAGATATACTTAATGACAGTGCAATGGCTCAATGCCAAATGAGTATAATATGGAGATGTGTGATGATGAGTATATGCATAGAATTAGCCCGCTTGGCACGTCACTCTTCCTTTGCTGCCACCACCCAGTTATACGTCTGGGAACGTCATGTGTGTGTGGGGGTGTAAGAATCGTGTGCAAGAGAGTGTAAGGGAAAAACAGGAGTGTGGGCGTGGATGTATGTGTGTATAATATGCGTGTATGAAAGTGGTTTGGTAGCGTGCGAACACCCACCACGGGTGTATGAGATGTGTGAATGTATGAACGAATAACTGAACGAATGTGTGAGTGAGTAAACAGTTGAGAGACTGCGTGCTTAAACCGACTCGATGTGTACTAATTATTCATATATGTGCGAGTCTTCAGAGTAATCAACATGTCACTGGAGATTTCAACCATAGGTAAATAGTAATCCTAGAGTCCATCATCTCAGGCGACTTTAACTCTCAGGTAAGTAGTAATCCAAACCTTTAAAAACAATGAAACCAGCTTCCAGGTAAGTACATAAGTTTCTTCTGTGACCAAGTTTCTTTTTAATAATTTATAAATCAATAGGCCAGGAGTATACCCATCGCTCATTCACATATACTGGTGCAATAGATTTAATTTGATAATTATTTTAACGTATGCTCAACCTGCCAGTATTATCAAGATAGAGTTGTATTATTATACTATTGTTAATATCTTTTTTCTTTTCCAGATACAGAATTCAAGTTAATCTTTATATTCGGATAAAATATTTGAATAATTCTCTTCAGATGGAAAGCTGAAATTGATCTCTTCGTTTCAAATACAATATTCAGACTAATACTTTTTTTTCAGTTTTAAGGTAAAGTATTTCGTATCCTCCTTCAGCCAAAGTATCCACAATGAGAAACAAATTAAAATGATTTAAAATGAATATACAAACTTTAAAATAATAATCATTCACTCGGTATTTAAAACATATGATTCAGAAACACTTCACAGGTAATTTCGTTTATTATGTGCAGAAATACCGTAATCATTAAATAACAGAATAATTGACATACATGTAAAAATAAATGAACTTTATAGTTGTTGGCCTTTGCTCCATAGACGTTCACTCTTAGACACCGTTCAAGATGTGACATATATATACATAGAAATATCCGATGGTATACGAACAGTAGCAAAAGGGACCTTAACTAACACAATAAAAATAGATAGATAGAGAAACGAATCAACTTAGAAATCGGAGTTGATGTCGCCCCAATAAAATTAATCTAAAATGGATGTGGAGGCGGAAATATCGGAATGATACTAGACAATTTCCTAAATACTGAATATAGATTAACTTAATAATTGTACTAAAATAACTGCGTATAGGGGTAAGCAATTATAAACAATTAAAAGAAACTTATTATTAGCTTGACTAATATAAATGAAATATGGCGAATTGACGCAGTCACATAGATGACACCACAATATATAGTTTTCTGCAGAATTTAGTCACGAATAAAGTAAAAAAAAGGCACTTTGTCTATGTTATACCTGGCGTTAATTTTGATGCAATAATCACCACTCTCGACCTGAATTTCACAACTGTACACGACCAATAACTTATCTGGTTGCTGGACGAGATGGAAAAATCAGCCAGGGTACTCGAAGAGAGAGAACAGAGCTTTCTGACAAGACAAGCGTGTTGAACAAAGGCTGGAAGCGGGGCTCCGCTGGAAGCCCACGTGGCAGCTCTTATATACAGAGCTTTCGAGTTATCTTAAAATACTACGTAAAGGTAAATAAACACGTAAAATAACTAAAAATGAAATACTGTTCTTAAAATGGAATTAGTGAAAAATAAAAATGACTCTTAAAACGCAGAGGTAAAAGAATTAACGAAAATAAAAACAAACCCGAATGTAAACAAAAGAATGTCGGAATAAAATACGCTAAAAAGGCGTAAAAGCTCTTAAAACTGAAAAAATAAGTAAAAATGCAAAACCGATTAAACGTCTAAAGATGCTGCTGCTTAAGAAACAACCTCCCGACCTTCTTTATGCAATAAAAGCTCGAATGTTCTGTGTACAAAAGATTACGTATTGCAGTGTCATCAACACAAATATATATCCTAGCATTTGAAATGAAAACTCCTTACATCCTAAAAACATTGATAAACATTTAAAAGATGACGATGCGGCGCGACAACGCGATTTACGTCGTAGAAGAGCAGATAGAAGTGCAGCGAATGATTCTGGTGGCATCTGGCAACTGCAACTAATGTTTATATTCATCTTTTCAGGCCAGGGGATGCTGGAATGGCCTGATATCGTTCCAGGTTGATCAGGCATCCACTTGTCATGCTGCTACGTCGACCCGGAAGCAGCGAGATGATGAAGCGGCGCCAGAGTCGTATCTAACGGCACTCGATGTCGCCAAAGGGGTTGCCAGGGGTCACTGTTGTTTCAATATTGCTTCCTCGCTCAAGATACGTTCCTGCAAAGTCATGGCGTTCAATTTCAATCTTAATTGAGGCAGGGCGCACCTTTATGTAACGTAATCGAGGGCGATTGCGATGGACGGCGCCGTCGACCGCGACACCTCTAACGTCTATTTTCAGCATTTTCGTTTCTTTTTCAGGATCGTCATTTTTTTTTTCTTGCACCTTTTTTCTCGCAACTGCTTTTTCCTTTAATATAACGAAAATCAGCGCATTTAACTCGAATCCGTTTCGTTATCAGAATCCCTCTAACGTCTATTTTCAGCATTTTCGTTTTTTTTCAGGATCGTGATTTTTTTTTCTTGCACCTTTTTTCTCGCAATTGCTTTTTTCCTTTAATATAACGAAAATCAGATCATTTAACTCGAATCCGTTTCGTTATCAGAATCCCTCTAACGTCTATTTTCAGCATTTTCGTTTCTTTTTCAGGATCGTCATTTTCTTTTCTTGCACCTTTTTTCTCGCAATTGCTTTTTCCTTTAATATAACAAAAATCTGTGCATTTAACTGTAATCCGTTTCGTTATCAGAATGCGTCTAACGTGTATTTTAAACATTTTCGTTTTTTTTTCAGGATAGTCATTTTTTTTGCATCTTTTTTGTCGCAATTGCTTTTTCCTTTAATATAACGAAAATTAGCGCATTTAACTGTAATCCGTTTCGTTATCAGAATGCCTCTAACGTGAATTTTAAGCATTTTCGTTTTTTTTTTCAGGATCGTCATTTTTTTTTTCTTGCACCTTTTTTCTCGCAATTGCTTTTTCCTTTAATATAACGAAAATCAGCGCATTTAACTGTAATCTGTTTTGTTATCAGAATGCCTCTAACGGTTATTTTAAGCATTTTCGGGTTTTTTTTTCAGGATCGTCTTTTTTTTTTTTTTTTTTTGCACCTTTTTTCTCGCAATTGCTTTTTCCTTAAATATAACGAAAATCAGCGCATGTAACTATAATCCGTTTCGTTATCAGAATGCCTCTAACGGTTATTTTAAGCATTTTCGGTTTTTTTTTTCAGGATCGTCATTTTTTTTTCTTGCACCTTTTTTCTCGCAATTGCTTTTTCCTTTGATATAACGAAAATCAGCGCATTTAACTGTAATCTGTTTCGTTATCAGAATGCCTCTAATGTTTATTTTAAGCATTTTCCGTTTTTTCTCATGATCGTCATTTTTTTTTCTTGCACTTTTTTTCTCGCCATTGCTTTTTCCTTTAATATAACGAAAATCAGCGCATTTAACTGTAATCCGTTTCGTTATCAGAATGCCTGTATCGTGAATTTTAAGCATTCTGATTTTTTTCAGGATCGTCATTTTCTTTTTTCTTGCACCTTTTTTCTCGCAATTGCTTTTTCCTTTAATATAACAAAAATCAGAGCATTTAACTGTAATGCGTTTCGTTATCAGAATGGCTCTAACGTGTATTTTCAGCATTTTCGTTTTTTTTCAGGATCGTCATTTTTTTTCTTGCACTTTTTTTCTCGCAATTGCTTTTTCCTTTAAAATAACGAAAATCAGCGCTTTTAACTGTAATCCGTTTCGTTATCAGAATGCCTCAAACGTGTATTTGAAGAATTTCCGTTTTTTTTTCATGATCATTTTTTTTTTCTTGCACCTTTTTTCTCGCAATTGCTTTTTCCTTTAATATAACGAAAATCAGCGTATGTAACTGTAATCCGTTTCGTTATCAGAATGCCTCTAACGTGTAATTTAAGCATTTTCGTTTTTTTTTCATGATCGTCATTGTTTTTTTCTTGCACCTTATTTCTCGCAATTGCTTTTTCCCTTAATATAACGAAAATCAGTTCATTTAACTGTAATCCGTTTCGTTAACAGAATACCTCGAACGTGTATTTAAAGTATTTTCGTTTATTTTTTCAGGATCGTCATTTTTTTTTTCCTGCACCTTTTTCTAGCAATTTCTTTTTCTCTTAATATAACAAAAATCAGTGCACTTAACTGTAATCCGTTTCGTTATCAGAATGCCTCTAACGTGTATTTTAAGCATTTTCGCAATTGCTTTTTCCTTTAATATAACAAAAATCAATGCATTTAACTGTAATCCGTTTCGTTATCGGAATGGCTCTAACGTTTATTTTAAGCATTTTCGTTTTTTTTTCAGGATCGTCCTTTTTTTCTTGCACCTTTTTTCTCGCAATTGCTTTTTCCTTTAATATAACGAAAATCAGCGCATTAAACTGTAATCCGTTTCGTTATCAGAATGGCTCTAACGTGTATTTTAAGCATTTTTTTTTTCAGGATCGTCATTTTTTTTTCTTGCACATCTTTTCTCGCAATATCATTATTCTTTAATATAACTAAAATCAGCGCATTTAACTGTAATCTGTTTCGTTATCAGAATGCCTCTAACGTGTATTTTAAGCATTTTTTTTTTTCAGGATCGTCATTTTTTTTCTTGCACCTTTTTGCTCGCAATTGCTTTTTCCTTTAATATAACAAAAATCAGTGCATTTAACTGTAATTCGTTTCGTTATCAGAATGCCTCTAACGAATATTTTCAGAATTTGCGTTTTTTTCAGGATCGTCAATTTTTTTTCTTCACCTTTTTTCTCGCAATTGCTTTTTCCTTAAATTTAACGAAAATCAGCGCATTCAACCTTAATTCGTTTCGTTATGAGAATGCCTCTAACGTGTATTTTAAGCACTTTTGTATTTTTTTCAGGATCGTCATTTTTTTTTTTCTTGAATATTTTTTCTCACAATTGTTTTTTCCTTTAATATAACAAATATTAGTGCATTTAACTGTAATCCGTTTTGTTATGAGAATGGTTCTAACGTGTATTTTAAGCATTTTCCGGGTTTTTTTTTCTTGAACTTTTTTCTCGCAATTGCTTTTTCCTTTAATATAACGAAAATAAGCGAAGTTAACTGTAATCCGTTTCGTTATCAGAATGGCGCTAACGTGTATTTTAAGCAGTTTCGAGTTTTTTTCAGGATCGTCATTTTTTTTCTTGCACCTTTTTCTTGCAATTGCTTTTTCCTTTGATATAACAAAAATCAGTGCATTTAACTGTAATTCGTTTCGTTATCAGAATGCCTCTAACGTATATTTTCAGAATTTGCGTTTTTTTCAGGATCGTCAATTTTTTTTCTTCACCTTTTTTCTCGCAATTGCTTTCTCCTTAAATTTAACGAAAATCAGCGCATTTAACCTTAATTCGTTTCGTTATGAGAATGCCTCTAACGTGTATTTTAAGCACTTTTGTATTTTTTTCAGGATCGTCATTTTTTTTTTCTTGAATATTTTTTCTCACAATTGTTTTTTCCTTTAATATAACAAATATTAGTGCATTTAACTGTAATCCGTTTTGTTATGAGAATGGTTCTAACGTGTATTTTAAGCATTTTCCGGTTTTTTTTTTCTTGAACTTTTTTCTCGCAATTGCTTTTTCCTTTTATATAACGAAAATAATCGAAGTTAACTGTAATCCGTTTCGTTATCAGAATGGCGCTAACGTGTATTTTAAGCAGTTTCGAGTTTTTTTTCAGGATCGTCATTTTTTTTCTTGCACCTTTTTCTTGCAATTGCTTTTTCCTTTGATATAACAAAAATCAGTGCATTTAACCTTAATCCGTTTCGTTATCAGAATGGCTCTAAAGTGTATTTTAAGCATTTTCGTTTGTTTTTTTTCAGGATCGTCATTTTTTTTTCTTGCACCTTTTTTCTCGCAATTTCTTTTTCCTTTAATATAAAGAAAATTAGAGCATTTAACTGTAATCTGTTTCGTTATCAGAATGCATCTAACGTGTATTTTAAGTATTTTCGGGTTATTTTCAGGTCGTCATTATTTTTTCTTGCACCTTTTTTCTCGCAATTGCTTTTTACTATAATATAACGAAAATCAGTGCATTTAACTGTAATCCGTTTCGTTATCAGAATGCCTCTAACGTGTATTTTGAGCATTTTCGGTTTTTTTTCAGGATCGTCATTTTTTTTCTTTCACCTTTTTTTCTCGCAATTGCTTTTTCTTTTAATATAACGAAAATAAGTGCATTTAACTGTAATCAGTTTCGTTATCAGAATGTGCATTTTAAGCATTTTCGTTTTTTTCAGGTTCGTCGTTTTTTTTCCTTTAATATAACTAAAATCGGCGCATTTATCGTGTCTCTAACGTGTATTTACACGTTAGAGGCATTCTAATAACGAAACGGATTACAGTTAAATGCGCTGAATTGCTTAAATTGCTGAAAAGGCAATTGCGAGAAAAAAGGTGCAAGAAACAAAAAAATGACGATTTTGAAAAAAAAAACGAAAATGCTTTAACTACACGTTAGAGCCATTCTGATAACGAAACGGATTACAGTTAAATGCACTGATTATTGTTATATTAAAGGAAAAAGCAATTGCGAGAAAAAAGGTGAAAGAAAAAAAAATGACGACCCTGAAAAAAAACGAAAATGCTTAAAATACACGTTAGAGCCATTCTGATAACGAAACAGATTATAGTTAAATGCACTGATTTTCGTTATATTAAAGGAAAAAGCAATTACGAGAAAAAAGGTGTAAGAAAATAAAAATGTACATAAGGGAAAAAAAAAAATCTTAAAAACACGTTAGAACTATTTTGATAATGAAACGGATTACAGTTAAATACGCTTATATTCGTTATACTAAAGGAATACATACGATCTTTTAAAAAAAATGCTTAAATTACACGTTATAACCATTCTGATAACGAAACGGATTACAGTTAAATGCGCTTATTTTTGTTATATTAAAGAAAAAAGTAATTGCGAGAAAAAGGGTGGTAGAAAAAAAATGCAAGTAATATATACGATTTTGAAAAAAAAAATGCTTAAGATACACCTTAGAACCTTTATGATAATGAAACCGATTACAATTAAATGCGCTGATATTCGCATTTAACTATAATCTGTTTCGTTATCAGAATGCCTCTAACGTGTATTTTAAGCATTTTCGGTTTTTTTTTTCAGGATCGTCATTTTTTTCTTGCAATTGTTTTTTCCTTTAATATAACGAAAATCAGTGCATTTAACTGTAATCTGTTTCGTTATTAGATGGCTCTAACGTGTATTTTAAGCATTTTCGTTTTTTTTTCAGGATCGCCATTTTTTTTTCTTGCACCTTTTTCTCGCAATATCTTTTTCCTATAATGTAACGAAAATCAGCGCATTTAACTGTAATCCGTTTCGTTATCAGAATGCCACTAACGTGTATTTTAAGCATTTTCAGTTTTTTTTGCAGGATCGTGATATTTTTGCTGGCACCTTTTTTCTCGCAATTGCTTTTTCCTTTAATATAACGAAAATCAGCGCATTTAACTGTAATCCGTTTCGTTATCAGAATGCCTCTAACGTGTATTTTAAGCATTTTCGGTTTTTTTAGGATCGTCATTTTTTTTCTTCTACCTTTTTTCTTGCAATTGCTTTTTCCTTTAATATAACGAAAATCAGCGCATTTAACTGTAATCCGTTTCGTTATCAGAATGCCTCTAACGTGTATTTTAAGCATTGTCGTTTTTTTTTAGGATCGTAGTTTTTTTTCTTGCACCTTTTTTTCTCGCAATTGCTTTTTTCTTTAATATAGCAAAAATCAATGCATTTAACTGTAATCCTTTTCGTTATCAGAATGGCTCTAACGTGTATTTCAAGCATTTTCGTTTTTTTTCAGGATCGTCATTTTTTACTTTTTTGCACCTTTTTTCTCGCAATTGCTTTTTTTCTTTAATATAGCAAAAATCAGTGCATTTAACTGTAATCCGTTTCGTTATCAGAATGGCTCTAACGTGTATTTTAAGCATTTTCGTTTTTTTTCAGGATCGTCATTTTTTTTTCGTTGCACCTTTTTTCTCGCAATTGCTTTTTTCCTTTAATATAACGAAAATCAGCGCATTTAACTGTAATCTGTTTCGTAATCAAAATGCCTCTAACGTCTATTTTCAGCATCTTCATTTTTTTTTCAGGATCGTAATTTTTTTTTTCTTGCAACTTTTTTCTCGCAATTGCTTTTTTCCTTTAATATAACAAAAAATCAGTGTATTTAACTGTAATCCGTTTTGTTATCAGAATCCCTCTAACGTCTATTTTCAGCATTTTCGTTTCTTTTTCAGGATCGTCATTTTCTTTTCTTGCACCTTTTTTTCTCGCAATTGCTTTTTCCTTTAATATAACAAAAATCAGCGCATTTAACTGTAATCCGTTTCGTTATCAGAATGCCTCTAACGTGTATTTTAAGCATTTTCGGATTTTTTTCAGGATCGTCATTTTTTTTCTGCACCTTTTTTCTCGCAATTGCTTTTTCCTTTAATATAACAAAAAAGAGTGCATTTAACTGTAATCCGTTTCGTTATCAGAATGGCTCTAACGTGTATTTGAAGCATTTTCGGTTTTTTTTTCAGGATCGTCTTTTTTTTTTTTTTTGCAACTTTTTTCTCGCAATTGCTTTTTCCTTTAATATAACGAAAATAAGCGCATTTAACTGTAATCCGTTTCGTTATCAGAATGGCTCTAACGTGTATTTTTAGCATTTTTTTTTTTTTCAGGATCGTCATTTTTTTTTCTTGCACCTTTTTTTTCGCAATTGCTTTTTCCTTTGATATAACAAAAATCAGTGCATTTAACTTTAATCCGTTTCGTTATCAGAATGGCTCTAAAGTGTATTTTAAGCATTTTCGTTTTTTTTTTTCAGGATCGTCATTTTTTTTTTCTTGCACCTTTTTTCTCGCAATTTCTTTTTCTTTTAATATAAAGAAAATTAGAGCATTTAACTGTAATCTGTTTCGTTATCAGAATGCATCTAACGTGTATTTTAAGTATTTTCGGGTTATTTTCAGGTCGTCATTATTTTTTCTTGCACCTTTTTTCTCGCAATTGCTTTTTCCTATAATATAACGAAAATCAGTGCATTTAACTGTAATCCGTTTCGTTATCAGAATGCCTCTAACGTGTATTTTGAGCATTTTCGTTTTTTTTTCAGGATCGTCATTTTTTTTCTTTCACCTTTTTTTCTCGCAATTGCTTTTTCTTTTAATATAACGAAAATCAGTGCATTTAACTGTAATCCGTTTCGTTATCAGAATGTGTATTTTAAGCATTTTCGTTTTTTTTTCAGGATCGTCGTTTTTTTTCCTTTAATATAACTAAAATCGGCGCATTTATCGTGTCTCTAACGTGTATTTACACGTTAGAGGCATTCTAATAACGAAACGGATTACAGTTAAATGCGCTGATTTTCGTTATATTAAAGGAAAAGGCAATTGCGAGAAAAAAGGTGCAAGGAACAAAAAAATGACGATTTTGAAAAAAAACGAAAATGCTTTAAATACACGTTAGAGCCATTCTGATAACGAAACGGATTACAGTTAAATGCACTGATTATTGTTATATTAAAGGAAAAAGCAATTGCGAGAAAAAAGGTGAAAGAAAAAAAAATGACGACCCTGAAAAAAAACGAAAATGCTTAAAATACACGTTAGAGCCATTCTGATAACGAAACAGATTATAGTTAAATGCACTGATTTTCGTTATATTAAAGGAAAAAGCAATTACGAGAAAAAAGGTGTAAGAAAATAAAAATGTAGATAATGGAAAAAAAAAATCTTAAAAACACGTTAGAACTATTTTGATAATGAAACGGATTACAGTTAAATACGCTTATATTCGTTATACTAAAGGAATACATACGATCTTTAAAAAAAAATGCTTAAATTACACGTTATAACCATTCTGATAACGAAACGGATTACAGTTAAATGCGCTTATTTTTGTTATATTAAAGGAAAAAGTAATTGCGAGAAAAAGGGTGGTAGAAAAAAAATGCAAGTAATATATACGATTTTGAAAAAAAAAATGCTTAAGATACACCTTAGAACCTTTATGATAATGAAACCGATTACAGTTAAATGCGCTGATATTCGTTATATAAAAGGAAAAAGTAATTGCGAAAAAAAGTGCAAGAAAAAAAAGATGCACGATCTTGAAAATAAAATGCTTAAAATACACGTTAGAGCCATTCTGATAATGAAACGGATTACATTTAAATGCACTGATTTTCATTATATTAAAGGAAAAGGCAATTTCGAGAAAAAGGGTGGAAGAAAAAAAATGCAAGTAATGTATACGATTTTGAAAAGAATGCTTAAGATACACCTTAGAACCTTTATGATAATGAAACCGATTACAGTTAAATGCGCTGATATTCGTTATATAAAAGGAAAAAGTAATTGCGAAAAAAGTGCAAGAAAAAAAAGATGCACGATCCTGAAAAAAATAAACTAAAATTTTTAAAAATACACGTTAGAGACATTCTGATCATGAAACGGATTACATTTAAATGCGCTGATTTTCGTTAGATTATAGGAAAAGGCAATTGCGACAAAAAGGCAGCAAGAAAAAAAAATGAATATGCAAGTAATATAGACGATCTTGAAAAGAAAAAAAAATTGCTTAAAATACACCTTAGAACCATTCTGATAATGAAACGGATTACAGTTAAATGCGGTGATTTTCGTTATATTAAAGGAAAAGGCAATTCCGATGAAAAGGGTGCAAAAAAAATGCAAGTAATTTATACGATCTTGAAAAAAGCCAAAAATGCTTAAAATACACGTTATAGCCATTTCGATAATGAAATATCAGAATGTACATTTTAACGTACATTTTAATCATTTTTGGCTTTTTTCAGGATCGTGCATTTTTTTTTCCTGCACATTTTTTCTCGTAATCCATTTTTCCTTTAATATGCCGAAAATGAGCGCATTTAACTGTAATCCGTTTCATTATCAAAATGGCCCCAACGTGTATTCTAAGCATTTTTGTTTTTTTTTCATGATCGTGCGTTTTTTTTCATGCATCTTTTTTCTCGCAATTGCTTTTTCCTTTAATATAACGAATTCTAATCCGTTTCATTAACAGTATATCTGTAACGTGTGTTTTAAGCATTTTTGGCTTATTTTTCAGGATAATGTATTTCTTTTTTCTTGCACCTTTTTTCTCGCAATTGCTTTTTCATTTAATATAACGAAAATCAGCGCATTTAATTGTAATCCGTTTCATTATCAGAATGGCTCTAACGTGTATTTTAAGCATTTTGTTTTTTTTTTCAGTATCGTGCATTTTTTTTCTTGCACCTTTTTTTTCTCGCAATTGTTTTTTCCTTTGATATAACGAAAATCAGCGTATTTAACTGTAATCAGTTTCATGATCAACATGGCGCTAACGTGTATTTAATGCATATTTCGTTATTTTTTCAGGATCATGCATTTTTTTTTCTTGCACCTTTTTTTCTCGAAATAGCTTTTTCCTTTAATATAACGAAAACCAGAGCATTTAACTGTAATCCGTTTCATTATCAGAATGGCTCTAACGTATATTTTAAATATTTTTTGCTTTTTTCAGGATCGTGCATTTTTTTTTCTTGCACCTTTCTTCTCGCAATTACTTTGTCCTTTAATATAACGAAAATCAGCGCATTTAACTGTAATCCTTTTCATTATCAGAATGGCTCTAACGTGTATTTTAAGCATTTTTTCTTTTTTTCAGGATCGTCCATTTTTTTTTATTGCACCTTTCTTCTCGCAATTGCTTTTTCCTTTAATATAACGAAAGTCAGCGAATTTAACTGTAATTCGTTTCATTATCAGAATGGCTCTAACGTGTTTTTTAAGCATTTTTTGCTTTTTTTTCGGGATCGTGCATTTTTTTTCTTGTATCTTTTTCTTGCAATTGTTTTTTCCTTTAATATAATGATCAGCGCATTTACCTGTAATATCTTTAATTATCAGAATGGCTTTAACGTGTATATTAAGCATTTTTCGTTTTTTTTCAGTATTGTGTTTTTTTTTTCTTGCACCTTTTTTCTCGCAATTGCTGTTTCCTTTGATAAACCGAAAATCAGTGCATTTAACTGTAATCCGTTTCGTTATCAGAATGGCTGTAACGTGTATTAAAGCATTTTTTTTTCTTTTTTTTGAAGATCGTCATTTTTTTTTCTTGCACCTTTTTTCTCGAAATTGGTTTTTCCTTTAATATAACGAAAATCAGCGCATTTAACTGTAATCCGTTTCATTATCAGAATGTCTCTAACGTGTATCTTAAGGATTTTTCGCTTTTTTTCAGGATCGTCCTTTTTTTCTTGCACCTTTTTTCTCGCAATTGCTTTTTCCTTTAATATAATGAAAATCAGCGCATTTAACTGTAATCCATTTCATTATCAGAATGGATCTAATGTGTATTTTAAGGATTTTTTTTTTTTTTTTTTAGGATCGTGCATTTTTCTTCTTGCACCTTTTTTCTCGCAATTGTTTTTTTCTTTAATATAACAATGCTAAAGATACCATTTAATTCGCTGATGATCGTTATATTATAGCAAAAAGGAATTCAGAGAAAAAAGGGGACATCAAAAAAAAAAAAAAAAAGCTAAATATATACACATCTCCCGGAAATACCAAATATGCTAAAAATACTCATCTTAACCCTTTTGATAACGAAAAGGAGTACAGTTATATGCGGCGATGATCGTAATATTATAGCAAAAAGGAAGTGAGAGAAAAAGGGGACATCCAAAAAAAAATAAAAATAAAAACTTTTTGCTATAATATAACGATCATCAGCGCATTTAATTGTACTCCTTTACATTATCAGCATGGCTCTAACGTGTATTTTAAGCATTTTTGGTATTTTCGGGAGATTCGTATCTATTTATCATTTCTTCTTTTCCCGCTTTTTTCTCTCAATTCTTTTTTGCTATAATATAATGATAATCAGCGCATTTAACTCTACTCCTTATCGTTATCAAAATGGTTAAAATAGGTCATTTTATCATCTTTGGTGTTTTTGGTAATATTATTTTTATTTTCTATCCCCCTTTTTCTATCTTTTATGTTTTGCTCTAATATAACGAAAATCAGCGTATTTTGCTATAATCCTTTGCATTATCAGAATGGCTCGAACGTGTGTTTAAAGCATTTTTGGTATTTTCGGGAGATTTGTATATATTTATCATTTTTTTTATTTCCCCTTTTTTCTCTCTATTACTTTTTGCATAATATAACGATAATCAGTGCATTTAACTGTACTCCTTTTCGTTATCAAAATGGTTAAAATGGGTATTTTTAGCATCTTTGGTATTCTTAATAGTAACATTATTATCCCCTCCCCCTTTTTTTCTCTAATTTATTTTTTGCTCCAATATAACGATAATCTAGCTATAATCCTTTATCAGAATGGCTCTAACGTGTATCTTAAGCCTTTTTTTGGGGGGGTTGGGGGAGGAGATTTTTTATATATTTGTTTTTTTATTTCCCCCTTTTTCTCTAAAGTCCTTTCCTGTATAATATAACGATAATCAGCACATTTAACTGTTCTCCTTTTCGTTATGAAAATGGTTAAAATATGTTTTTTCAACATCTATGGTATTTTTGGTGGAATCATTATTTTTTCCCCGTTTTTTCTCTTTTATGTTTTTCTCTCATATAATGCTAATCAGCGTATTTAGCTATTATCCTTTTTACATTATCAGAATGGCTCTAGCATCTTAAGCATCTTTGGTATTTTCGGGAGATTTGTATATATTTATCATTTTTTTATTTCCCCTTTTTTCTCTCAATTCCTTTTTGCTATAATATAACTATAATCAGCGCATTTAACTGTACTCCTTTTACTTATCAAAATGGTTAAAATAGGTATTTTTAGCAGTTTTGTATTTTTGTAGTATCATTATTATTGCTATAATATAACGATAATCAGCGTATTTAGCTATATTCCTTTACATTATCAGAATAGCTCTAACTTGTATTTTAATCATTTTTGGTATTTTCGGAAGATTTGTATATATTGTTAATTTTTCTTATTTCCCTTTTTCCTCTCAATTCCTTTTTGCTATAATATAACGATCATCAGCGCATTTAACTGTACTCCATTTCGTTATCAAAATGGTTAAAATACGTATTTTTAGCATCTGTGGTATTTTTAGTAGTATCAGTATTATATTTTGTTCCACTTTTTTCTCTCATTTATGTTTTGCTCTAATACAGCGATAATCAGCGTATTTAGCTATTATCCTT
Organism: Penaeus japonicus; assembly: GCF_977035675.1. Lineage (NCBI taxonomy): Eukaryota > Metazoa > Arthropoda > Malacostraca > Decapoda > Penaeidae > Penaeus > Penaeus japonicus. Next base: position 506,766 of record NW_028234407.1, read on the forward strand.
TACATTGTGTATTTTCAGCATCTTTGGTATTTTCGTGAGATTTGTATATATCTATCTTTCTTTTATTTCGTTATCAAAATGGTTAAAATAGGTATTTTAAGCATTATCGGTATTTTCGGGAGATTTGTATATATTTATCTTTTTTTATTTCCCCTTTTTTCTCTGAATTCTTTTTTGCTATAATTTAACGATGATCAGCGAATTCAACTGTACTCCTTTTCGTTATCAAAATGGTTACAATGGGTATTTTTAGTATCTTTGGTATTTTTGGTAGTATCATTTGTCGCGGTCGACGGCGCCGTCCAAGCGCAGTCGCCCTCGGTTACGTTACATAAAGTTTCGCCCTTCTTCAATTAAGATCGAAATTGAATTCAATGACTTTGCAGGCACGTATCTTGAGCGAGAAAGCAATATTGAAACACCAGTGACCCCTTTGTAATCTCTTGTACACAGAATATTCGAGCTTTTATTGCATAGAGAAGGTCGGGGGTAGTTTCTTAAGCAGCAGCATCTTTAGACGTTTAATCGGTTTCGCATTTTTGCTTATTTTTTCAGTTTTAAGAGCTTTTACGCCTTTTTAGCGTATTTCATTCCTGACATTCTTTTGTTTACAATCGAGTTAGTTTTTATTTACGTTAATTCTGCCTCTGCGTTTTAAAAGTCATTTTTATTTTTCACTGATTCCATTTTAAGAATAGTATTTCATTTTTAGTTATTTTACGTGTTTATCTACTTTTACGTAGTATTTTAAGATAATTCAAAAGCTCTGTATATAAGAGCAGCTACGTGGGCTTCCAGCGGGGTCCGCTTGCAGCCTTTGTTCAACACGTTTGTCTTGTCAGAAAGCTCTGTTCTCTCTCTTCGAGTACCCTGGCTGATTTTTCCATCTCGTCCAGCAATCAGATAAGTTATTGGTCATGTACAGTTGTGAAATTCAGGTCGAGAGTGGTGATTATTGCATCAACATTAATACCAGCTATAACATAGACAAAGTGCCTTCTTTTTATTCTATTCGTAACTAAATTCTGCAGAAAACTATATATTGCGTCGATTCGCCATATTTTATTTATATTAGTCGAGCTAATAGTTAGTTTCTTTGATTTGTATATAACTGCTTGCCCCTATACGCAGTTATTTTATGTCAATTATTAAGTTAATCTATATTCCTTATTTAGGAATTTGTCTAGTATCATTCCTGTATTTACGCCTCCACATTCATTTTAGATTAATTTTATTGGGGCGACATCAACCTCGATTTCTGAGTTGATCCGTTTCGCTATTCATCAATCTTTATTGTGTTGGTTAAGATCCTTTTTGCCACTGTTCGTATACCATGGGGTATTTCTATAAGTATATATATATATATATATATATATATATATATATATATATATATATATATATATATATATATGTCACATCTTGAATGGTGTCTAAGAGTGAACGTTTGTGGAGCAAAGGCCAACAACTATAAAGTTTATTTATTTTTACATGTATGTCAATTGTTCTGTTATTTAATGATTACGGTATTTCTGCACATGATAAACGAAATTACCTATGAAGTGTTTTTGAATCAAATATTTTAGATACCGAGTGAATTATTATCATTCTAAAGTTTATGTGTTCATTTTAAATCATTTTAATTCATTTCTCATTGTGGATACTTTGGCTCAAGGATGGTACGAAATACTTTACCTTAAAACTGGAGAAAAGTATTAATCTGAATATTGTATCTGAACCGAAGAGATCAATTTCACCTTTCCATCTGAAGAGAATTATCTAATCATTCCAGCCAAAAAAGAAAGTTTAATTTGGATACTGTATCTGAAAAGGAAGAAAGAAATTAACAATGCTATAACAATACAATTCTATCTTGAAAATACTGGCAGGTATTGACTTTGAGCATACGTTAAAATAATCATCAAATGAAATTGATTACACCAGTATATGTGAATGAGTGATGGATATACTCCTGGCCTATTCATTTATAAGTTATTTAGATATTTGGTCACAGAAAAAATTTATGTACTTACCTGGAAGCTGGTCTCATTGCTTTTAAAGACGATTACTACTTACCTGAGAGTTGGAGTCGATGCAGATGATGGACTCTCGGATTACTATTTACATATGGTTGAAATCTCCAGCTACATGTTGATTACTCTGAAGGATCGCACACGTAGGAATAATTAGTACACATCGAGTCGGTTTAAGCACGGAGTCTCTCAACTGTTTACTCGCTCACACATTCGTTGAGTTATTCGTTCGTACATTCACACATCCCATACACGCCCCCTCGGTTCGCACGCTACCAAACCCCTTTCATACACGCATATTATACACACATACATCCACGCCCACACTCCTGTTTTTCCCTTACACTCTCTTGCACCCCCACAAACACGTGACGTTCCCAGACGCAAATAACTGGGTGGTGGCAGCAAAGGAAGAGTGACGTGCCAAGCGGGCTAATTCTATGCATATACTCATCATCAAACGTCTCCTTATTATACTCATCTTGCTTTGAGCCATTGTACTGCCATTCCGTACACCTGCACACTACATTTATTGGTAGGTAGGACGCCTATTTGGTATTCAACGGTACTACGCCTATTCGCTACAGATATAGGGCGTCCTGCTCCACTACAGTGATGATGATGATGAGGATGATAATGATAATAAAGAAGATTAAAATAATGATAATACTGACAATAGTGATATTGATAATGATGATAATGATAATGATGAGGATAATGTTAATTGCTATAGAATATCCAAAGGATATGTATTTCATCTACTCGTCATAAGTATTTGGTATTCTAAGCAATTTAGAATAAAAAGAAAAAAAATATGATGATGCTGCTGATGGTTACGGAGCCGTCTGGTAGCTCAGTGGTAGCGCGTCGACAGATCGTGTCCCCGTGGTCGGCAGATCGAGTCCCGCCCAAACTCGTGAGTTTCCACTGTCACCTGGCGGTTACTGACGTAGCTGGGCACTGCGTTGGGTAAGGACCAAGTTCAGATCGAGTCAACAATCGTTGGCACAGCGCATACAAGCCCGGCGTAGTATCTGCTCCGCAAATCTGGCTTATCCTTATCCTTGATGGTTACGATGATGATAATGATGTTGATGGAGGTAATGGTGATGATGATGATATCCGAAGGAAACTATTTGTAACAATACGCTGCATTCTGATGCTATCGCTTATCATATTTCATTCAGTCGTTACTGGTTGCTAGTAATCTGCAAGAATAAGAAAGAAATTGTAATTTTATTAGGTTGATCATTTTTATGATAATGATGATGATGATGCTGATGATTATGATGCTGATGCTGCTGATGCTGCTACTGCTGCTGAAGATGATGACGATGAGGGTGATGGCGATGATGATATTGATGCTGCTGCTGATGATAATGATTTTTATGATAATGATGATAATGATGATGGTGAAAATGATACTGATGAAGATGATGACTATGATGATGATGATAATGATGGTGGTAATGATATTGATGCTGCTGATGAGGATAATAATGGTAGTGAAGATGATGAAATATATGCAGGATATATGTGCTAAACTCTACGGAAACACCCATTGCATTTCATTTACTCGCTAAAGGTTACCATCAAAATATTAATAAGGATAATAATTGTTGATGATGTTATTAATGATTCTTATGATGATGATGATAATTGTAATGGTAATGATGACGATAATGATGATGATAATGATAATAAAAATGTTAAAAGATATGATAATACTAACAATAGTAATACTGATATTGATGATAATGATAATTATGAGAATAATGTTGATAACGATAGAATATCCAAAGAACAAATAGTTGCTCTATTCGCCATAGGTATCTGGTATTCTATGCAATTTAGAAAAAAAAGAAAAAAAATATGATGTTTCTCAGGCTGCTGCTGATGGTTACAATGATGATGATAATGATGTTCATGGAGGTAATGGTGATGATCATGATGATATCCGAAGGAAAGTATTTGTAACAATACGCTACACTCTAAGGCTATCACTTATCACAAAAGAAAATGAAAATTATTGATGGGGATGCTGACGGTGATAATTATTATGATCAGAATTATTATCAGAATAGTCCTGATTTATATTTTTTATCATCTTTGGTATTTTTAGAATCGCAACTAGTAGTTGCATTTTTTCTTTCCCCTTTTTCTCTCAATTTCTTTTTATTCTCATATAACGGTAATCAGCGCTTTTAACTATAGTCCTTTTCATTATCAGAATGGTTCTAATTTGTATCTTTATCACCTTTGGTATTTTCTTTCTCTATTCCGTTGAATGTAACGATAATCAGCGCATTTAACTATAGTCCTTTTCATTATCAGATTGGTTCTGATATATGTCATCATCGTCTTTAGTATTTTTAGGATGGCATTTAGTATTGATTTGTATTTTAATCATCTTTGGTATTTTTAAGATCATTCTTTATTTTTCCTTCCTTTTCCTTGTTTCTCTCAATTCCTTTTTGCTCAAATATAAGGCTATCGCTTATAGTTATAATTTTTATTTTCTATCATCTTTGGTATTTTTAGGATCGTATTTAGTAGTTGCATTTTCACCCTTTTTTCTCTCAATTCTTTTTCACTCTAATACAACGATAATCAGCGGATTTAACTATAATCCTTTTCATTATCAAATTGGTTCTAATTTGTATTTTCTTTTTCTCTCAATTATTTTTTGCTCTAATATAACGATAATCATTATATTTAGATATAATCCCTTTCATTATCAAGATGGTTCTAATTTGCATTTTAATCATCTTTGGTATTTTTAGTATCGTTGCTTTTTTTGTTCCCCTTTTTTTCTCTGAATTAATTTTTGTTCTATTATAACGACAATCAGCGTATTTAGTTGTAATCTTTTTCATTATCAGAATAGTTCTAATTTGTATTCTCATCATCTTTCATATTTTTAGGATCGTATTTAGTAGTTGTATTTTTCCCCCTTTTTCTGTCAATTTCTTCTTACTCCAATATAACAATAATCTGCATATTTAGCTATGATCATTTTAATTATCAAAATAGTTCTAATATGTATTTTAATCATCTTTGGCATTTTTGGGATCATTTTTTTTTTCTTTTTACTTTTTCCTTCCCCTTTTTCTCTCAATTCAATTTGCTCTAATATAACGATAATCAAGGCAATTAGTTATAGTCCTTTTAAAAATCATAATGGTTCTAATTGGGATTTTTATCATATTTAGTATTTTTAGGATCGTATTTAATAGTTGTATGTTTTATCATCGTCATTTTTTTTTTCTTGCACATTTTTTCTCGCAATTGCTTTTATCTTTTATATAACGAAAATCAGCGCATTTAACTGTAATCCGTTTCGTTATCAGAATGCCTCTAAAGTGTAATTTTAAGCATTTTCGTTTTTTTTTCAGGAACATCATTTTTTTTCTTACAACTTTTTTCCCATAATTGCTTTTTCCTTTAATATAACAAAAATCAATGCATTTCACTGTAATCCGTTTCGTTATCAGAATGGCTCTAACGTGTAGTTTAAGCATTTTCGGTTTATTTTTTTTTTTCAGGATCGTCATTTTTTTTTCTTGCACCTTTTTTCTCGCAATTGCTTTTTCCTTTAATATAACGAAAATCAGCGCATTTAACTGTAATCGTTTTCATTATCAGAATGGCTCTAACTTGTATTTAAGGATATTCGTTTTTATTTTTCAGGATCGTCATTTTTTTTTCTTCCACCCTTTTTCTCTCAATTCCTTTTTCCTTTAATATCACGATAATCAGCGCATTTAACTAATCCGTTTCATTATAAGAATGGCTCTAACGTGTAATTTAAGCATTCATGGCTTTTTTTCAGGATCGTGCATTCATTGTTTTCTTGCACCTTTTTTTCTCGCAATTGCTTTTTTTTTAATATAACGATAATCAGCGCATTTCACTATAATCTGTTTCGTTACCAGAATGGCTCTAACGTGTATTTTAAGCATTTTAGGTTTTTTTTTCAGGATCGTCATTTTTTTTCTTGCAACTTTTTCTCGCATTGCTTTTTCCTTTAATATACCGAAAATCAGTGCATTTAACTGTAATCTGTTTCGTTATCAGAATGCCCTTAAGTGTTATTTAAGCATTTTCGTTTTTTTTCCAGATCGTCCCATTTTTTTTTTTCCCTGCACCTTTTTTCTCGACAATTGCTTTTTTCCTTTAATTAACGAAATTCCGCGCATTTAACTGTAATCTGTTTCGTAATCAAAATGCCGACTAACGTCTAATTTTTCAGTCATCATGTTTTTTCAGGATCGGATTTTTTTTTTCAGCAACTTTTCTCGCAATTGCGTTTTTCCTTAATATAACGAAAATCATTGTATTTAACTGGTAATCCTGGTTTTTGTTATCAGAATCCCTCCTAACGTCTATTTTTCACATTTCGTTTCATTTTCAGGATCGTCATTATTTTTCTTGCACCTTTTTGCTCGTAATTGCTTTTTCCTTTAATATAACAAAAATCAGTGCATTTAACTGTAATTCGTTTCGTTATCAGAATGCCTCTAACGTATATTTTCAGAATTTGCGTTTTTTTCAGGATCGTCAATTTTTTTTCTTCACCTTTTTTCTCGCAATTGCTTTTTCCTTAAATATAACGAAAATCAGCGCATTTAACCTTAATTCGTTTCGTTATCAGAATGCCTCTAACGTGTATTTTAAGCACTTTTGTTTTTTTTCAGGATCATCATTTTTTTTTTCTTGAATATTTTTTCTCACAATTTTTTTTTCCTTTAATATAAGAAATATTAGTGCATTTAACTGTAATCCGTTTCGTTATGAGAATGGTTCTAACGTGTATTTTAAGCATTTTCGGTTGTTTTTTTCTTGAATTTTTTTCTCGCAATTGCTTTTTCCTTTGATATAACGAAAATAAGCGAAGTTAACTGTAATCCGTTTCGTTATCAGAATGCCGCTAACGTGTATTTTAAGCAGTTTCGAGTTTTTTTCAGGATCGTCATTTTTTTTCTTGCACCTTTTTCTTGCAATTGCTTTTTCCTTTGATATAACAAAAATCAGTGCATTTAACCTTAATCCGTTTCGTTATCAGAATGGCTCTAAAGTGTATTTTAAGCATTTTCGTTTTTTTTTCAGGATCGTCATTTTTTTTTTCTTGCACCTTTTTTCTCGCAATTTCTTTTTCCTTTAATATAAAGAAAATTAGAGCATTTAACTGTAATCTGTTTCGTTATCAGAATGCATCTAACGTGTATTTTAAGTATTTTCGGGTTATTTTCAGGTCGTCATTATTTTTTCTTGCACCTTTTTTCTCGCAATTGCTTTTTCCTATAATATAACGAAAATCAGTGCATTTAACTGTAATCCGTTTCGTTATCAGAATGCCTCTAACGTGTATTTTGAGCATTTTCGGGTTTTTTTCAGGATCGTCATTTTTTTTCTTTCACCTTTTTTTCTCGTAATTGCTTTTTCTTTTAATATAACGAAAATCAGTGCATTTAACTGTAATCAGTTTCGTTATCAGAATGTGCATTTTAAGCATTTTCGTTTTTTTCAGGATCGTCGTTTTTTTTCCTTTAATATAACTAAAATCGGCGCATTTATCGTGTCTCTAACGTGTATTTACACGTTAGAGGCATTCTAATAACGAAACGGATTATAGTTAAATGCGCTGAATTGCTTAAATTGCTGAAAAGGCAATTGCGAGAAAAAAGGTGCAAGAAACAAAAAAATGACGATTTTGAAAAAAAAAAATGAAAATGCTTTAAATACACGTTAGAGCCATTCTGATAACGAAACGGATTACAGTTAAATGCACTGATTATTGTTATATTAAAGGAAAAAGCAATTGCGAGAAAAAAGGTGAAAGAAAAAAAAATGACGACCCTGAAAAAAAAACGAAAATGCTTAAAATACACGTTAGAGCCATTCTGATAACGAAACAGATTATAGTTAAATGCACTGATTTTCGTTATATTAAAGGAAAAAGCAATTACGAGAAAAAAGGTGTAAGAAAATAAAAATGTACATAATGGAAAAAAAAAATCTTAAAAACACGTTAGAACTATTTTGATAATGAAACGGATTACAGTTAAATACGCTTATATTCGTTATACTAAAGGAATACATACGATCTTTAAAAAAAATGCTTAAATTACACGTTATAACCATTCTGATAACGAAACGGATTACAGTTAAATGCGCTTATTTTTGTTATATTAAAGGAAAAACTAATTGCGAGAAAAATGGTGGTAGAAAAAAAATGCAAGTAATATATACGATTTTGAAAAAAAAAATGCTTAAGATACACCTTAGAACCTTTATGATAATGAAACCGATTACAGTTAAATGCGCTGATATTCGTTATATAAAAGGAAAAAGTAATTGCGAAAAAAAGTGCAAGAAAAAAAAGATGCACGATCTTGAAAATAAAATGCTTAAAATACACGTTAGAGCTATTCTGATAATGAAACGGATTACATTTAAATGCACTGATTTTCATTATATTAAAGGAAAAGGCAATTTCGAGAAAAAGGGTGGAAGAAAAAAAATGCAAGTAATGTATACGATTTTGAAAAGAATGCTTAAGATACACCTTAGAACCTTTATGATAATGAAACCGATTACAGTTAAATGCGCTGATATTCGTTATATAAAAGGAAAAAGTAATTGCGAAAAAAGTGCAAGAAAAAAAAGATGCACGATCCTGAAAAAAATAAACCAAAATTTTTAAAATACACGTTAGAGACATTCTGATCATGAAACGGATTACATTTAAATGCGCTGATTTTCGTTAGATTATAGGAAAAGGCAATTGCGACAAAAAGGCAGCAAGAAAAAAAAATGAGTATGGAAGTAATATAGACGATCTTGAAAAGAAAAAAAAATGCTTAAAATACACCTTAGAACCATTCTGATAATGAAACGGATTACAGTTAAATGCGGTGATTTTCGTTATATTAAAGGAAAAGGCAATTCCGATGAAAAGGGTGCAAAAAAAATGCAAGTAATTTATACGATCTTGAAAAAAGCCAAAAATGCTTAAAATACACGTTATAGCCATTTCGATAATGAAATATCAGAATGGTTCTAACGTGCATTTTAATCATTTTTGGCTTTTTTCAGGATCGTGCATTTTTTTTTCCTGCACATTTTTTCTCGTAATCCATTTTTCCTTTAATATGCCGAAAATGAGCGCATTTAACTGTAATCCGTTTCATTATCAAAATGGCCCCAACGTGTATTCTAAGCATTTTTGTTTTTTTTTCATGATCGTGCGTTTTTTTCATGCATCTTTTTTCTCGCAATTGCTTTTTCCTTTAATATAACGAACATCAGCGCATTTAATTCTAATCCGTTTCATTAACAGTATATCTGTAACGTGTGTTTTAAGCATTTTTGGCTTTTTTTTCAAGATAATGTATTTCTTTTTTCTTGCACCTTTTTTCTCGCAATTGCTTTTTCATTTAATATAACGAAAATTAGCGCATTTAATTGTAATCCGTTTCATTATCAGAATGGCTCTAACGTGTATTTTAAGCATTTTTGTTTTTTTTTTCAGTATCGTGCATTTTTTTTCTTGCACCTTTTTTTTCTCGCAATTGCTTTTTCCTTTGATATAACGAAAATCAGCGTATTTAACTGTAATCAGTTTCATGATCAACATGGCGCTAATGTGTATTTAATGCATATTTCGTTATTTTTTCAGGATCATGCATTTTTTTTTCTTGCACCTTTTTTCTCGAAATAGCTTTTTCCTTTAATATAACGAAAACCAGAGCATTTAACTGTAATCCGTTTCATTATCAGAATGGCTCTAACGTATATTTTAAATATTTTTTGCTTTTTTCAGGATCGTGCATTTTTTTTTCTTGCACCTTTCTTCTCGCAATTACTTTGTCCTTTAATATAACGAAAATCAGCGCATTTAACTGCAATCCTTTTCATTATCAGAATGGCTCTAACGTGTATTTTAAGCATTTTTTCTTTTTTTCAGGATCGTGCATTTTATTTTTATTGCACCTTTCTTCTCGCAATTGCTTTTTCCTTTAATATAACGAAAGTCAGCGAATTTAACTGTAATTCGTTTCATTATCAGAATGGCTCTAACGTGTTTTTTAAGCATTTTTTGCTTTTTTTTCGGGATCGTGCATTTTTTTCTTGTATCTTTTTCTTGCAATTGTTTTTTCCTTTAATATAATGATCAGCGCATTTACCTGTAATATCTTTCATTATCAGAATGGCTCTAACGTGTATATTAAGCATTTTTCGCTTTTTTTCAGTATTGTGTTTTTTTTTTCTTGCACCTTTTTTCTCGCAATTGCTGTTTCCTTTGATAAACCGAAAATCAGTGCATTTAACTGTAATCCGTTTCGTTATCAGAATGGCTGTAACGTGTATTAAAGCATTTTTTTTTTTTTTTTTTTTTTTGAAGATCGTCATTTTTTTTTCTTGCACCTTTTTTCTCGAAATTGGTTTTTCCTTTAATATAACGAAAATCAGCGCATTTAACTGTAATCCGTTTCATTATCAGAATGTCTCTAACGTGTATCTTAAGGATTTTTCGCTTTTTTTCGGGATCGTCCTTTTTTTCTTGCACCTTTTTTCTCGCAATTGCTTTTTCCTTTAATATAATGAAAATCAGCGCATTTAACTGTAATCCATTTCATTATCAGAATGGATCTAATGTGTATTTTAAGGATTTTTTTTTTTTTTTTTAGGATCGTGCATTTTTTTTCTTGCACCTTTTTTCTCGCAATTGTTTTTTTCTTTAATATAACAATGCTAAAGATACCATTTAATTCGCTGATGATCGTTATATTATAGCAAAAAGGAATTGAGAAAAAAAAGGGGACATCAAAAAAAAAAAAAAAAGCTAAATATATACACATCTCCCGGAAATACCAAATATGCTAAAAATACTCATCTTAACCCTTTTGATAACGAAAAGGAGTACAGTTATATGCGGCGATGATCGTTATATTATAGCAAAAAGGAAGTGAGAGAAAAAGGGGACATCCAAAAAAAAATAAAAATAAAAACTTTTTGCTATAATATAACGATCATCAGCGCATTTAATTGTACTCCTTTACATTATCAGCATGGCTCTAACGTGTATTTTAAGCATTTTTGGTATTTTCGGGAGATTCGTATCTATTTATCATTTCTTCTTTTCCCGCTTTTTTCTCTCAATTCTTTTTTGCTATAATATAACGAAAATCAGTGCATTTAACTGTAATCTGTTTCGTAATCAAAATGCCTCTAACGTCTATTTTCAGCATCATTTTTTTTTCAGGATCGTAATTTTTTTTTTCTTGCAACTTTTTTCTCGCAATTGCTTTTTTCCTTTAATATAACGAAAATCAGTGTATTTAGCTGTAATCCGTTTTGTTATCAGAATCCCTCTAACGTCTATTTTCAGCATTTTCGTTTCTTTTTCAGGATCGTCATTTTTTTTTCTTGCACCTTTTTTCTCGCAATTTCTTTTTCCTTTAATATAACGAAAAACAGCGCATTTAACTCGAATCCGTTTCGTTATCAGAATCCCTCTAACGTCTATTTTCAGCATTTTCGTTTTTTTTTTCAGGATCGTGATTTTTTTTTCTTGCACCTTTTTTCTCGCAATTGCTTTTTTCCTTTAATATAACGAAAATCAGATCATTTAACTCGAATCCGTTTCGTTATCAGAATCCCTCTAACGTCTATTTTCAGCATTTTCGTTTCTTTTTCAGGATCGTCATTTTCTTTTCATTCACCTTTTTTCTCGCAATTGCTTTTTCCTTTAATATAACAAAAATCTGTGCATTTAACTGTAATCCGTTTCGTTATCAGAATGCGTCTAACGTGTATTTTAAACATTTTCGGTTTTTTTTCAGGATAGTCATTTTTTTTGCATCTTTTTTGTCGCAATTGCTTTTTCCTTTAATATAACGAAAATTAGCGTATTTAACTGTAATCCGTTTCGTTATCAGAATGCCTCTAACGTGAATTTTAAGCATTTTCGTTTTTTTTTTCAGGATCGTCATTTTTTTTTTCTTGCACCTTTTTTCTCGCAATTGCTTTTTCCTTTAATATAACGAAAATCAGCGCATTTAACTGTAATAAGTTTTGTTATCGTAATGCCTCTAACGGTTATTTTAAGCATTTTAGGGTTTTTTTCAGGATCGTCTTTTTTTTTTTCACCTTTTTTCTCGCAATTGCTTTTTCCTTAAATATAACGAAAATCAGCGCATGTAACTATAATCCGTTTCGTTATCAGAATGCCTCTAACGGTTATTTTAAGCATTTTCGGGTTTTTTTTCAGGATCGTCATTTTTCTTTCTTGCACCTTTTTTCTCGCAATTGCTTTTTCCTTTGATATAACGAAAATCAGCATTTAACAGTAATCTGTTTCGTTATCAGAATGCTACTAACGTTTATTTTAAGCAAAAAATTTTTAGTTTTTTTTTTCAAGATCGTCATTTTTTTCTTGCACTTTTTCTTCGCAATTGCTTTTTCCTTTAATATAACGAAAATCAGCGCATTTAACTGTAATCCCTTTCGTTATCAGAATGGCTCTAACGTGTATTTTAAGCATTCTGATTGGTTTTTTTTTTTTCAGTGATCGCTGTTTCATTTTTATTTTCTTGCACCTTTTTTCTCGCAATTGCTCTTTTCCTTCTAATATAACACAAAATCAGACATTAACTGTTATGCGTTTCGTTATCTGATGGCTCTAACAGTAATTTTCAGCATTTCGTTTTTTTTTTCAGATCGACATTTGTTTTCTTGCACTTTTTTTCTCACCAATTGCTTATTTTCCCTTTAAAATCAACGAAATCAGCGCTTTTAGAACCTGTAATCCGTTTGCGGATCCAGAATGCCTCAAACGGATTAGAAGAATTTCCGTGTTTTTTTTTTTCATGATAATGTTTTTTTTTCTTGTCATCCTTATTTCTCGCAATTGCTTTTTCCGTAACTCATAACGAAAATCAATTTTCATTTTACTGTAATCCTTTCGTTTAACAGAATACCTCAACTTGTATTTAAAGTCATTTTCGTTTATGTAGTTTCAGGATCGTCATTTCTTTTTTTCCTGCATCCGTTTTCTCCTAGAAATTTCCTTTTTCCTTCCATAACTATAACGAAAATCAGCGCATTTACAACTGGTAATCCGTTTCGGTTATCAGAATGTCCTCTAACGTGTATTTATTTTAAGCATTTTCGTTTATTTTTTCAGGTCGTCATTTTTTTTCTTGCACCTTTGGTGCTCGCAATTGCTTTTTTTTCCTTTAATATAAACAAAAATCAGCGCATTTAACTGTAATTCGTTTCGTTATCAGAATGCCTCAAACGTGTATTTATTTAAGCATTTTCCGGTTTTTTTTCAGGATCGTCATTTTTTTTTCTCTTTATCTTTTTTCCTCCGCAATTGCTTTTTCCTTTAATATAACGAAAATCAGCGCATTTTATTACTGTTCAGTCCGTTTCGTTATCAAAGGCGTCTAACGGTATTTTAGCATTTTCTATTTTTTTTTTTAAAAATCGTCATCTTTCATTTTTCTTGCTACGCTTTTTCCCATTTTCCTTTTTCTCTCGCAATGGCTTTCTCTCCTTTAATACAACAAAGAGTCAGCGCATTGAAACTGTAATCCGTTTCGTTATCAGAATGCCTCTAACGTGAATTTTACCAAGCATTTTCGGTTTTTTTTTCAGGATCGTCATTTTTTTTTTCTTGCACCTTTTTCTCGCAATTGCTTTTTCCTTTAATATAACTGAAAATCAGCGCATTTAAATACTGTATCTGTTTTTGTTATCAGAATGCCTCTTAACGGATTTATTTTAAGCATTATTCGGGGTTTTTTTTTTTCAGATCGTCCCTTTTTTTTTTTTTTTTTCAGAATCGTCATAATTTCATTTTTCTTGCACTTTTTTCCTCGCAATTGCTTTTGCCTTTAAATACAACAGAAAAGTCAGGCATTGAACTGTAATCCGGTTTCGTTATCAGATGCCTCTAAGTGAATTATATGCATTTTGTTTTTTTTTCAGGTTCGTCATTTTTATTCTTGGCACCTTTTTTCTCGCAATTAGCTTTTTCCTTAAATATAACGAAAATCAGCCGCATGTAACTGTAAGATTCCGTTTCGTTATCAGAATGCCTCTAACGGTTATTTTAAGCATTTTAGGGTTTTTTTCAGGATCGTCTTTTTTTTTTTTTTTTTTTTTTAGCACCTTTTTTTCTCGCAATTGTTTTTCTTAATTAAACGAAATCAGCGCATGTACTAAATCCGTTTCGTGATCAGAATGCCTCTAACGGTTGTTTTAGCATTTCGGGTTTTTTTTTTTTAGGATCGTCATTTTTTTTTCTTGCACCTATTTTCTCGCAATTGCTTTTTCCTTTGATATAACGAAAATCAGCGCATTTAACTGTAATCTGTTTCGTTATCAGAATGCCTCTAATGTTTATTTTAAGCATTTTCCGTTTTTTCTCAAGATCGTCATTTTTTTTTCTTGCACTTTTTTTCTCGCCATTGCTTTTTCCTCTAATATAACGAAAATCAGCGCATTTAACTGTAATCCGTTTCGTTATCAGAATGCCTGTATCGTGAATTTTAAGCATTTTGATTTTTTTCAGGATCGTCATTTTCTTTTTTCTTGCACCTTTTTTCTCGCAATTGCTTTTTCCTTTAATATAACAAAAATCAGAGCATTTAACTGTAATCCGTTTCGTTATCAGAATGGCTCTAACGTGTATTTTCAGCATTTTCGTTTTTTTTCAGGATCGTCATTTTTTTTCTTGCACTTTTTTTCTCGCAATTGCTTTTTCCTTTAAAATAACGAAAATCAGCGCTTTTAACTGTAATCCGTTTCGTTATCAGAATGCCTCTAACGTGTATTTGAAGCATTTTCGTTTTTTTTTTCATGATCAATTTTTTTTCTTTATTTTTTTTAACTTTTTTTTTAATAAATTTTCTTGCATCTTTTTTCTTGCAATGTCTTTTTCCTTTAATATAACGAAAATCAGCGTATTTAACTGTAATCCGTTTCGTTATCAGAATGCCTCTAACGTGTAATTTACGCATTTTCGTTTTGTTTTTCATGATCGTCATTGTTTTTTTCTTGCACCTTATTTCTCGCAATTGCTTTTTCCCTTCATATAACGAAAATCAACGCATTTAACTATAATCTGTTTCGTTATCAGAATGCCTCTAACGTGTATTTTAAAGTATTTCGTTATTGGGGGGGGGGGTTTTCAGGATCGTCATTTTTTTTTCCTGCACCTTTTCCTAGCAATTTCTTTTTCTCTTAATATAACAAAAATCAGTGCACTTAACTGTAATCCGTTTCGTTATCAGAATGCCTCTAACGTGTATTTTAAGCATTTTCGTTTTTTTTTTTCAGGATCGTCATTTTTTTTCTTTCACCTTTTTTCTCGCAATTGCTTTTTCCTTAAATAAAACGGTAATCAGCGCATTTAACTGTAATTCGTTTCGTTATCAGAATGCCTCTAACGTGTATTTTAAGCATTTTTGGTTTTTTTTTCAGGATCGTCATTTTTTTTTCTTGCACTATTTTTCTCGCAATTGCTTTTTCCTTTAATATAACGAAAATCAGCGCTTTTAACTGTAGTCCGTTTCGTTATCAGAATGCTTCTAACGTGTATTTTAAGCATTTTCTATTTTTTTTTTCAGAATCGTCATATTTCATTTTTCTTGCACCTTTTTTCTCGCAATTGCTTTTTCCTTTAATACAACAAAAGTCAGCGCATTGAACTGTAATCCGTTTCGTTATCAGAATGCCTCTAACGTGTATTTTAAGCATTTTTTTTTTTCAGGATCGTTATTTTTTTTCTTGTACCTTTTTTCTCACAACTGCTTTTTTCTTTAATATAACGAAAATCAGGGCATTTATCTGTAATCCGTTTCGTTATCAGAATAACTCTATCGTGTTTTTTAAGCATTTCTCAGGTTTTTTTTTTTTCAGGCAATCGAGTCATTTTTTTTCTTGCACCTTTTTTCTCGCAATTGCTTTTTCCTTTAATATAACAAAAATCAATGCATTTAACTGTAATGCCTTTTCGTTATCGAGAATGGCTCTAACGTTTATATCTTTTAACATTCCATTTTCGGTTTTTTTTTCAGGATCGTCTTTTTTTCTTGCACCTTTTTTCTCGCAATTGCTTTTTCCTTTAATATAACGAAAATCAGCGCATTAAACTGTAATCTTTCGTTATCAGAATGGGATTCTAACGTGTATTTTGAAGTAAGCATTTTTTTTCAGGATCGTCATTTTTTTTTCTTGCACATTTTTTCTCGCAATACATTTTTACCTTTTATATAACGGAAAATCTAGCGTCCAATTTAACTATAATCTGTTTCGTTATACAGAATGCCTCTAACGTGTATTTTAAGCATTTTCGTTTTTTTTTCAGGATCGTCCTTTTTTTCGGATCTTTCACCTTTTTTCTCGCAATTGTTTTTCCTTTAAATATATAACGAAAATCAGTGCATTTAACCTTAATCTGTTTCGTCTATTAGAATGGTTCTAAAGTGTATTTTAAGTATGTTTCAGTTTTTTTTTCAGTGATCTGCCATTTCTTTTTTTCTTGCACCTTTTTTTCTTCAGCAATATCTTTTTTTTTTTTTTTTCCTATAATGTGACGAAAATCAGCGCATTTAACTGTAATCCGTTTCGTTATCAAGAATGCCTCTAACGTGTTATTTTAAGCATTTTGCGTTTCTTTTTTTCAGGATCGTCAACAATTTTTTTCCTTTAATAAAAACTAAAATCGGGGCGCATTTACGTGTCTCAAACTTATATTTACACGTTATAGAGGCATTCTAATAACGAAACGGATTACAGTTAACAGCATCTGCTAATTTTTATATTAAAGGAAAAAGCAATTTGCAGAAAAAAAGGTGAAAGAAAAAAAATGACGACCCTGAAAAAAAAAAACGAAATGCTTAAAATACACGTTAGAGACATTCCGATAACGAAACAGATTACATTTAAATGCACTGATTTCGTTATATTAAAGGAAAAAAAACATGGAAAAAAAAGAAAAATCTTAAAACACGTAGACAATTTTTTAATGAAACGGATTACAGTTAAATACGCTTAAATTCGTTATACATACATCGAATACAAACTAAACTTAAAAAAAAAAAGCTAAATTTACACGTTATATCCATTCTGATAAACGAACGGATTACAGTTAAAAAGCGCTTATATTCGTTAAATTAAAGGAAAAAGTAAATGGGCAAAAAAGTGGAAGAAAAAAAAAATGCAAGTAATATATACAAGTAGTAGTCGGGACGCCCTATAACCCGTGCGGAATAGGCGTAGTGCCTTTTGAATACCAAATAGAAGTCCTTCCTACCACTACATGTAGTGTGCATGGCACATGCCAAATGAGTTTAATATGGGAGAAGTTGATGATGAGTATATCATAGAATTAGCCCGCTTGGCACGTCTCTCTTCCTTTGCTGCACCTCCCATTTAGACGTCTGGGAACGTACATGGTGTGTGTGGGGAGTAAGATCGTGTGCAGAATAGTGTAAGGTAAAACAGGAGTGTGGGCGTGGATGTTGTGTGTATAATATGCTGTATGAAAAGTGGTTAGGTAGCGATCGACCGAGGGGGCGTGGGGTGTATGAATGTTGGAATGTAAGAACGGAATAACTGATCGAATGAGTGAGTGAGTAAAACAGTTGAGAGACAGCCGTGCTTAAACCGACTCGAAGAGTACTAACTATTCAAATATGTGCCGAGTCTTCAATAATCAACATGTAGCTGAGATTTCAACCATAGTAAATAGTAATCCTAGAGTCACCATCATCTGAGGCGACTTCAACTCTCATTGTATTATTAATCCAAACCTTTAAAAACATGAAACCAGCTTCCATCTAAGTACATAAGTAACTCTGTGACCAAGTCTTTTTAATAATTTTATAAATCAATAGCCAGGAGTATAACCCATCGCCTCATTCAACATATACTGGTGCAATAGATATCATTTTATAATTACTTTAACGTATGCTCAACCTGCCAGAATTATCAAGATAGATTGTATTATATACTAATAGTTAATATCTTTTTTCTTTTCCAGATACGAATTCAGTATTTCGAATCCTCCTTCAGCCAAAGTATTCCACAATGAAAACAAATTAAAATTATTTAAAATGAAATAAACAAACTTTAAAATATAATCATTCACTCGGTATTTAAAACAGATGATTCATGAAAACACTTCACATGAGGTAATTTCGTTTATTATGTGCAGAAATA
>NW_028234407.1:525137-538463 GCF_977035675.1 Penaeus japonicus
GGGGGGCCTCCGGTTATGCCCGACTTCCCTTTTTGCAGAAAAACCCTTGATCCGTGCTAAGGGGTTAATGGAATTTTGGTCATCCCAATTTGTTATGAAAAATTTCTTTCTCTTTTTTTTTATTTTTTTTTTTTTTTTTTCTTCTCTCCCTTTTCTATCTCCTTTCTCCCCCCCCTTTTTTTTTCCTTTTTTTTTCCCCAATTCTCTATCTCTTATTCTTTCTTTTCTCATCCTCTCTCCTCTCTTGCTTTTTTTTCTTTCTCTTTTCTTCCCCCTTTTTTAATCTTTCTCTCTTTCTCCCCATTTCTTTCTCTTTTTTTTTCATTTTTTTCTCTTTTTTCTCCGTCTCTCTTTTTTCTCTCTTTTTTTTTTTATCTCTCTTTCTCTGTCTTTTTCTTTCTTTCTCTTTTTTTTTTTTTTTCTTTTTTTTTCCTTTTTCTTTCTTCTTTTCTTTTCTCTTTTTCTTTCTCTTTTTTTTTCCTTTTTTCTTTCTTTTTTTCTTTCTTTTTTTTTCTTTCTCTCCCTCTTTCTCTTTTTTTCTTCTTTTTTTTTTTTTTTTTTCTCTCTCTCCCCCTCCCTCTCTCCCTTTTCCTCTCCTCCCCTTTTCTCCTCTCTTTTCTCCTCTCTCTCTCTCTCCTTCTCTTTCTCTCTCTCTTCTTTCTCTTTCCTCTTCTCATTGTTGTTTTTTTGTTTTGTTTCTTATACAATTTACCCTTTTTTTTTTGTGCAATTTCCAATTATAATCATTTTATTAATAATAATTTTTACTTTATAAAGGGGAGTCATCAAAAAAAAACCCCCTAAAGAAAAATGTCATTCATCTTCACTTAATTTTATTTATTATTTTGTAATTTTTTATTTGCTGTTGTTTTTATTATTTTAAAAATTTTGGGAAAGACTGCTATTAAATTTCGGGGTTTGCCGGTTAAAAGGTCGTTCGGCAGTTAAGTCCTTTTATGGGTGACGGCGCTTAAAAAGGGGTTGGTAGTGTGCTCAATGGAATCGTTTTTTCTTTGTGTTTGCTTTTGGTGTTGTTTGTGTTTGTTTTGTGTAATGTGGCTGTGATAGTTTTTTTTCCCTGCAAAATTTTTCGTTAGGTATATTAAGATATTTGTTTACAGGAAGCCACTATGGTGGTGAAAGATGCTTAGCGTTGTCATATTCCAAACGTTTAAATAGGAAAAAAAAACATTAAGGGAGTCGACACTTTCATTTTCGTTTATACTTTAGGGCCCAGAGAAATTTTTCCCCGGTCGGTGGAGGGTTTTGGCTTTCCTGACAATTACGAGCAGCTTTGGAAACCAGTGTCATTGGGGGTTTTTTGGGGGGGACCCGACCCCTGTCCCCTTCGTGGGGATAGGCACGTCTTTTAGGCAAAGGTGGTGGGTTAAAGGTCCCCAGGTAATTGATTTTCGTGATTTTCATTTCTGCTGTTGACTTCAACCCAAACCCCAATTGGGGTTTAGAAAAACAGAAAAAAAATGTTCCTGTGAATGGAAATATCAACTTATTCCTTTTTATGGTATACCATCAGAGCAAAGAAACCTTAAAAGATGAATATTATCCAAATAACATTAAGTTTTCAGGGGAAAAAGGTGTTCACTTTCAGTACCTAAAATTTATGAAGTGCTTCCTTCCCCCCCCTTTTTTTTTTTTTTGCTTTATGGAACACCCTGGGAGCGGGTGGTTCACGTTGTTTTCCGGGTTTGGGGGTTTGTGTTGGGGCGGATCTGTGGTGCCCCCTGTAAAGATTGGTTTTTAGAGGAGAAGGGAGAGACAGAGACGGACAGAGGGACAGGAAGAACAGGAACCCGGAAAGGGCAGAGGGAAAATTACTTTTTTTTTGTTAGAGAGAGAAGGGGGAGACAAAGATGACAAAGCAAAGAGAGAACTTATTTGTTTTTATTTTTTTTTTATTCTTTTTTTTAGGCAAAAATTTATAAAGGAGGCATTCAATGGAGAGAGATGGAAAAATGATAAAGAAATCAGGGCAGTGTTATAAAGATAACACCAATAAGTAACAGTGGTGATAATAGTAATGATAGTATAACAGTGGGATAAAAAGTTTAAAATGTGTGTGAAAGAAGTAAAAATAGGGATGAATCCTTTTCTTTGGTTTTTTAAAAGATTATCTTTTGGTCTTTTCCCTTTATTTGTGTGAATGGGTTAGCATTTAAAAGGGATTACTGGACAAACTGTGCTTTTTGGAAGAAGGAAAGATAGGGAGAAGATATATTCATTTTTGGCCAAATTCTGGGATGGTTTTATTTTGGCTACAAAACCTTAAACAAAATATTTTTTATTTTTTCTTTTCTTTTTCTTTTAAAATTTTCCCTTCCCCCTTCCTCTTTTTCCTTTTTTTATTCTTGTGATTTGAACATTATCCAGACTCCAATTTAAATTTTAGGACCCGTTGTGCTATAAGAAGGGGTGGGCCCCTGGCAGTGACGATTTCAAACCTGGTGCGGGGACGTCTTTCCGCAGTACTTCCCAAGATTTTTGGGCCCAGAGATTGAGCCTTGATAAGATAACCCTCAAAGTTTTTTAAAAGTTTACAATTAAAGTGGTCCCTACGTCTTGGTTTAAATTGGTTTGTATCCCCGGTCTTAGTTCTGGCGATGTTTGGGATCGAAAATTTGTTTGGAGGGAAATGAAGAGTTAGGGACATTGTTCTTCAGCCTTAAACCTTGAAGGTTTGTGTGCTATTTTTTCCATGAAAGGTGAGGCACGGTTTGTGTTTTAATTTTTTTTACGGAAGCCAGGAAATTTTGAAAAGTTTTCAGGTCTCATGAATAGAATTTGTTCAATATTTTCCCAATAATGTGTCGTTTCGTTAAAAACAGCGTGAGCTTTAGGCGTTTAAAAATTAGGGATAGTGCCTCTTTTTAAATATATTCTAGGTTCCTGTTTCCTTTTTTCTCTTGTCTTTGGCTCTTAGATTTTCATAATCCAATCATTTGTCTGCTTGATATTATTGTTTGAAATTTCATATTGAATCAGCTATTAACCATTCACAATACAGGGCATGCTAACCTCTCAGGCAAGTTTCACTCACCTATTCCTTTTTTTTGTTTTGTTTGTTTATATGAGTTAAGAAAAATATTTATATACAAATGTAGTTTTTAATTGTATATACAAAGGGTTAAGTATGTAAAAAAGGGTGTAATAAATGGCAAAAATTTCATGTATGTGTTTGACATCTTTTGTTGGTGTTGGAAATATTCCGATGTTGTGATTATTGTTGGTGTTGCATATGGGTTATTAGCAGGGCCATTTTTATGACTACCGATTTCCCTGATGTACTTTCACAGGTAATGCTCATCGTTCAACCCGCAGCTGAGGTGGAAGAAGTTGCTATGGGTTTCATAGGGTAGCTAATGGCTTGTGTCGGCCTATCAGAGCTCGGATTTAGGTTTGCAGCCAGGGGCATTATGCTGATTGATACTGTGGAACAAAATGTAAACAGAGGCTTTGGGAATAAATTAAACCTATATAAGTGTTTTAACTGCTTCTTTGGTTTTTGGGTTTTAAATTTTTGTTAGGTGGGACTTTTTTTTTTTTTTTTGTCATTTCTGTTAATGTTCATTTTAAAAATGTTCATTCTTTCATATTTCCCTTTATACCGATTGGATACCAGATCTCAGGACCCTTTGTTCAAGTAAAATATTTCCTTCGGCCAGGGTCATGACACCTCACAGATCCCCCTGGCAGTGTTTGGAGGCGCAGGGGCAGCTGCCTGTGCTGTGGCTGCTCCCTGGGCATAAAGACCGTCATGGTACATAATTTATGCTGGTATATATCCCGCATCGTGGCATGGCCTTGCTGACGTCGGTTTTGAGACCCCAAAAGCCTTGCGCCAAGAATTACGAGCCAGGGGAGTCTTTTTTTTCTTCTCTTTCTAATTTTCCCCTGTGCTAGCCAAAAATGCTTTTTCCTAGGACGATTTAAAAATAGTGCAATAGTCTGTTTTTCTTCGTTCTTTATGGTTTTGTTTAAGATTTTCACATTTGTCTGTCATCTGTAATTGGAGGGAAAAATTACATTTTCATATGACTTTTTACAAACAAACATGTGCTTTGGAGGGGATACTAAGATAATTTTTGTTTTTTTGTTCTTTTTTTCGACAATCGTGCAGATAATTTTGAAAACTTTAATTCCAGTCTTGCTGCCCTGGAGAAGGAATGGGTTGAGGCTTAAGGGGACAAAGGGGTTTTTCCGGATCCCAATATTGTCTGTGAGCCGTTTCATCCACCTGCGCTACCATGGCACGGCTGTGCGCTAAAGGGTTTACCATTAAAGGAGAAGGGGCAAGGCAAACAAAAATCATTATCTTTCTCAAATTTCCAGACAGCCTTTTTGGAAAGGTGGGTTTCTTTGTTTGTGTGTTTAGGGGGGGGGGAAAGGTGGGTTTCTTTATTTGTATGTATATATGTGTATATATATATATATAAATATATGTATATATATATATATATATATATATATATTTGATTATGTATATATATTTTATGGATGTATTGTTTTTAATATATTATTATATATTAATTTTATTTATATGTATATTTATATATGGAATTTTTATATATATATATATATATATATATATATATATAATTTATATTATATATATATATATATATATGTATATATTATATGTATTTTTATGTATATATTTTATTTATATATAATGATATATATATGTATATATATTTGTATTTTTATATGTTATATAAAAATATGTATATTATTATATATTATAGAATATAAATTTTATATATATAAAAATTTTATATATATTATATATTTATATATATATATTTATTATATATATTTATTTATATAAAATATAAATTTAATATATATTTAATATTAAGATATATTTTATATATATATATATATATATATATATAAAATATATTGATTTTTTTTTTTTTTTTTTTTTTTTTTTTTTTTTTTTTTTTTATTGTGTAGGGATAAAAAGATTTTATATTTTATGTATTTTTATATATATATTATATATTTATTTATATATATATAATAAATATATTTAATATATATATTTATATATATATATATATGTATTTAAATATACATATACATATACATTTATATACACATATACATTTTTTATATTTTATATTTTATAATATATTTATATATATATTTTATATATTTATATATATATATATATTTTTCATTATATATTTATATATATATTTATAATATATAGATATTTATATATATATTACATTTATATATAAATATACATATATATATACATATATATATACATACATATATTATTTATATATATATATATTTTTATATATAATATATATTATATATATATAAATGTTTGAATATTTTGTGGATGTAATGTAGTAATGTATGTTTGATGTATATGTGTTAATATGTATATAGTATATATTAATATTATATATATTTTTAATATAATAATATTTATAATATATATATATATATTTATGTATATAATATTATTTTTTAAATAAATATATAATATTATATATAATAATATATATTTTTAAATAAATACTATTTAAATATATATAGTTTTTATATATTTATATATATAAATAAAATATATATTTTATGTAATATTAATTATGAATATACGTATATACAAACATATAAATATACACCCCATTTATATATATATATATATATATAAAAATTTATATATAAATATATATAATATTTTATATATTTATATATAGTTTGATAGATAGATAGATGGATGATAATTATGTATATACTTATATACAAAACATATATATAATTATATATATTTATATATAAATAATATAATAATCATATATTATTTTGTATACTTATATTACATATGCATTTACATATACTTTTTATATATATTTGTACATATATATGTATTTATATATTTTAGATAGATAGATCGATAGAAGATAAAAATTTTGTTATACTTATTTATTATATTATATATATATATATATTTAAATTTTTGATTTTTTTAATATATATATATATATTATATATATATATTAATTTTGTATATCTTATATACCTTTTAATATACAAAATTTATATATATTATTTATATTATAAATTGTTCCCCGGGTTCGCCTCGTCTATCTCCCCACCAACACGAGGCAGGCTAGGCGGGCGGAAGGGTGTAAAACCACGGGTCGGGGAACACAAAAACAGCTCCAAAGGCACCCAAAAACACCACAGCGTCCAAAAATCACCCGAGGGGCCACACACGTGGCAAGGCAGGGGCACGAAATAAACCACTCTAAAAAACATTACCCTTTATTTCTCTAGTTTTTTTACCCGTACACTTTCTAATGGCAAAATTACAGGGGGGAACAAACATCACACAAACACAATTCAGCTTATAACGGGCAACCAGTGTATATCGGTCACAAGGGCACACCCCGAGGTTTTCCAGGGGCTGCAGCTAACTGCGTCTGTCCTGGCCTCGCTCCCTTCCCGCGCCCCCCCTTTTTGGCCCCGACCATTTCGCATGTTTGTCCAGCTTACTTTATTTTATTAGGAAACATGTTTCGCAAGAGAAAAAAAAGACCCATGGCTTTGCACTAAACCCCCCTATCAAGCAAGACGGGCCCGTCTGTCTGACTTTCTTTAAAATGAAAAAAAAACATCAGGAAACATTAAGAAAATTTTTTCCTCTAAACAACAAAATTATTTCAAAAAAAAAAAGAAAAAATAATGGTGATTGTTCTCGAAACAACAAAAAATCTTTCATCCAAACCCGGCTTTCTTCGCTTTTTGCGGGGTTTGGCTGCTCAGTGGTGTGGACACGGTTCGGGCGCTTCGCTCCGTCCAAAAGCTTGTCCTCATCTTGGGCAGATCTGTAAAGTCCTCATCCCTTGGCTCCAACAAGACTCCACCGACTGCTATTCCGTCAGCCGCTGCAGGTTTTCAATTTGGGCCCAAAACCTTTCTTTCCCTCATTTCTCTCTCGAAAATGACCACCGGATCCTAGCTCTGTCCTGGGGGCGGGGCAGTCGTCAGCCGTAACTACCTCTGCACAGCCCCCCCTTGGAAAGCAAGGACACATCATCACCGGGCATCCTCACAGCTTCCGTCCAAGGTCGGACCCCCCACGCCTTATTGCGTAAGGGAGTCAAGGGCCGCAGCCATGGTCGGGCGTTTAGCGACATACTAAACAGCCGCTGCCACCGCGCTACCCTCGCCGATACGAGCCTCCACTTGCCCCCTTTAGCGAAAACAATGCCCCATGACACCACACGTCTCTGTGGTGCGTCTGGAAGTCGCGTAAATGGCAAACATATCAGGCCGCACTAGGGTCTTCTCAGGCCCAGTGTCCACTGTCAGGCAGCATTTGGGTTATTTTACTGAGTTCCCCCCACCTGCATGTGTGTTTGTCGACGGCAGCTACTCAAGTCGGGGTCCAGGAACCGAGGACGGGGGTTTCGGCCCCCTTTTCCGCCTGTCCGAATTTTGCCTGTACCATTCCCTTTGCCTGGGGGCAGGGGACTGCGTCTGTGCCTTTTTTCGCCACAGCTCCAACAAAAAGCCGTGGAATCTGTACGGGCTCACCTCTCGACACTGCCTTTTATTTTCACTTTCGGCCCCAGAGATTTACGACGGTTTCGGGCGGCTGGTTTTAGGCTTTTGGGTTTCCCCTTTAGGAAGGCCTCGAACCCAAGGGGCCCCCGCCGCGCCACCTGCAGGTCCTCCGGGGTGTGCCGGGTTGACGTAGATTGCAGCTGCTGGTCCTGCAAAGCGTTTGACAAAGAAATCGCGGGCAGTACCACGATCATCTCTTCTGCAGCCGCAGGGTACGAAACCCCTTACCAGCCCTTCCACGTCCTGCGCCAGCTGGGATTAGGGTCTCGCCACGCTCACGGGGTCCGCTTTTCTAGCCCGGGGGCCCCATATACCTCGGCCTGGTGGTTGATGGCCCAAAACGGCGTTTCAAAGCCTCCGCCACGCTGGTGTAAGGGCGTGTTGGGGGGGGGGCAGATGGTCAACACTTCCACCGCGGGGCCCCGTAGCGCTGTTACCAGCTGCAGTGCCTTTTCTTCTTGGCTCCAGCCTGGGAGAAGCCAGCATTTCAAATTGGGGGGGGAATCCCTCCCGGGCCCCACCTTTCCCGTGTATTCCCCCGTTTACGCTTAACAGATGTCTGGAGCCGAGGGGTGCGGGGTGGAGACGCGTGCCGTGAACTAACACGCGGGGGGAGGGAGGGGGTGAGGGAGGCAACGAGGGGGGTTTTGAACCGGGTCCGAGTTTGCAACCACTTCCCAAGGGAGCGGTTCCGATGGGTTTCCCCACCCTCCTGCAGCGCCCCGGCTGGGACACGACGTGCGAGGCCCGGGGGTTCCATCCCAGGCCACCAGGCAGACCCCAGTAATCTGACATTTCTGGCATTGTTGCCGGGAACCTGTCTGCCTCTCGCGTGCGACGGTGTCCTCGTGACGCCGCCTTTCTGCTTTCACCTTCCTCCTCAGCCAGGAATCGCCTTTCAGAGTCTGCACCCCTCCGCAGTTCACCCTTCACAGCTTTTTGCAGGCCTTGTGGGTGTATGCTGCGTTTCCATCTTCAAAGATGCGAGATTGCTCTGTAGAACATCAACAAGATGGAAGAACTGTTCCTTTGCCTTCCTTGCCTGCATCTCAAACGAGGTCCCTGCGCCTGCCCCTTTCTGCTTTCATTGCCTGCATCTCGGCGAGGTGCGCGCCTGCTCGCGTCCCCTTTGGCCTTTTCCCCTTTTCCCTCTGTGCCTGCTCTTTGCCTTTGTTGCATCCCCTACGAGCCATTTGTTCTGCTCACGGCTCTTTGTGCCATTTCCTCCCTTTCCCGGGGCAGCAGGGCAGTGTTCAGGTCATCTGGCTCGGCTTAACCTCAATCGTGCCTGCCCCCTTCCCTTCATGGCTCCCGCATTTTTGGACGCCATGATAAAGGGCGCGTTTACTGTTCAAATATCACAGATCCCACTTCTGGACCCCATTGTTACGCGGCCGCTAGGGTCTATCTGCCACCAACACAGGGCGGCTAGGCAGACGGCGTGCTAAAACACAGGGCGTGAACAAGAACAGCTCCAAGAGGCCCGGGAAACACCACAGCGCCCCCAGTACACACGAGGGGGCCCCACCACGTTGGCAAGGCAGGGCACGAAATAAACAACAATAACCGTCTTTCCTTTATTTACACTAGTTATTTACCCGTTCACTTTTCTTTTAGGCACCTACAGGGGGGAAAGCAGCACACAAAAACAATACAGCTTATAAAGGGCAACACAGGTATATCAGGTCACAAGGGTCCCGCGAGGTCTTCCCAGGGGGAGCAGCTAACTGGTCTTTCTGGCCTCGCTCCTTCCGCGCCGCTTGCCCGACATTACGTCAGGGTTTTTCCAGCTTACATCATTTTATTAGGACACCATGTTTGCCAGGGGACAAAACCCACTGGCGTAGCATTTTATTTATTTATATATATTTTTAAAAAATATAATAATGTATATATATATATATTTTATACATACATATACATATATATATTACATTTGTATATATACATTATATATTTTACATATGTATATATTTCATTTATATAATTATATTTATAAAATATATATATATAATTTTTATATATATTTATATATATATTTTATATCATTTTTTATATACATATATATATATATTTTTATATTTATATATACATATATATAATGTTTGTTTTTGTATATGTTATGATGTATATGTGTATATATGTATATAAAATTTATATATTATATTCATTTATAAATATATATTTTTTTTATTATTTATATATTTTTTTTTTTTTTTTTTTTTTTTTTTTTTTTTTTTTTTTTTTTTTTTTTTTTTTTTTTTATGACTGAGTGAATAGTATCTATGTAACTGTTAATGTGTTTTGATATTATAATCATTGTTATTTCAAACATTGATTTTATTATTACTAATGTCTTTTATATCATCAGTATTATTATTAATAATGATGTTAGTATTAATCTCAAGTCTCACATTGCCGTTGCTTTTTAAAGGTACAAGAGAGAGTTTGGGTTTGTCATTGACGACCGTGACATTGTTGTGGACGACATCAGAGTCCGTGGAGTCGGCAAGTCCCAAATATCTACCGAAGAAACATTGCCGCCAGCCGGAGGGGATCCACTTCTAGAAACGGTGAGTCATGGAGCATTGTGGAGAAAAAGGCGTCTGTGTGATCTTTTTTTTTTTTTTTTTTTGGTGTGCTTGCTCTCCCCTCTTTTATCTTTCTTCATTTCTTCCTTTTTCTTAAGATTTTCAGTCTGTTCAGGGAAACTTAGGATATGTGTGTGTTTTTTTTTTTTTTTTTTTTTTTTTTGCACTCATGGTATGAAATATGTCTGTGTATGATATGAGATAGTAAGGTGATACTAATTAGCATTTGGTATGGTAGGTCATCAAGGCTGAAGGAATAGATAGCTTGGAATTCCAATAAAGAGAAAAATACAGTACAAAAGTGATCTAACTTCGCGAAATGCTCATTAGAGAAGGGTTAGACACGATGGATTTCTTACTCTCTTGCCTTAACTACTCTTCTATATTTCCTATTCTGTATTCCTTTGCTCAGATACTCCACCAAATTTCAATCCTTCAAAAAATTTAATACTTCTTTTTCAAATTTTTTACCATACACCCGTGTTTTGGAACGGAAAATACGTTATCATTTGAGCCCAAATTACGTACCTCTGTTTCTTATAGCATATAGCACCCTTCATTTGGGCACTTTGAGGAAGCTTTGGTGGGAGTAGTGTAATTAATAGAAAAAAATTAATT
Organism: Penaeus japonicus; assembly: GCF_977035675.1. Taxonomy (NCBI): domain Eukaryota; kingdom Metazoa; phylum Arthropoda; class Malacostraca; order Decapoda; family Penaeidae; genus Penaeus; species Penaeus japonicus. The sequence continues at coordinate 535,955 of NW_028234407.1, forward strand.
AAAAAAAAAATTTTTAAAAACCACGGGCAGTAGGCAGTTCATTTTCCCTTTTTCGAAGAGGGTTTTGCTGTAAATGGAAGTACTAGAAACCCTGAATACCTTTTTTTTTTTTTTTTTTTCCTTTTTCCCCTTATGTTTCTCTTTTCCTTCCCTTTTTTTTATTTCCTTCTTAGTTTCATTTACATAACTGATACTTTATATACCAAAGTTTTTTTTACAATTTTTTAATGTTTTTAAAGTAAATACAGTATTGATCGATTTGCCGGTGCCATGGTTATTTCGGGATGGCTCAAGGACAAAGGTCTACCTTTTAGAGTCCTGGCCCCCGGCCATTTTATTCCCCCTGCGTTTATTATGGACAAATTGTCGACCTACATCGGCAGGTTGGTTGTTGGGGGGGGGGGGGTTAGGGGGCAAATTTCAGGTAAAATTTGATTTTTAAATTGGGATTTTTAATTTGGGGGTTTGTTATTAGGTTTGAAAATTGATTGTTTTTTAGGTTTGAAAATACAGGGAAAAATTTAGTTTGTAAAAAAAGGGTTTGATTTTTTTTTTTAAATTGTGTTGTTTTTTGTTTTTTTTTTTGTTCTGATGTGGAGATGACAGTTACTCTTGAATTGTTTTTAGTAACTTTTAGTCTGTTATTAAAGTGAATTTATTATTCTTCTGTTAATGGTAATAGTATGTGCTTTTTTACTTTTTTGGATTTTTTTGATCTGACCCTTTAATTGAGCTTTAGAAGGGGAAAAAAAGGGGATTTTTTTCGGGAAAGATCCCGAATATCAATGTATAAAATACATGGCATTTTATAGTCAAGTAAAGAATATGGAATATCTTATCAAAATTCAACCTTTGTTCAGAGACTTTGGTCAAGGTTTTTATTAAGGGGCAAAGATTCTGATAGAAACTTTTAGTTTTTTTTTTTTTTTTTTTTGTAGTGTAGGGTGATTGGGCTTGTAATTGCATATGCTTCATTTTTCTTGATTTTATGCCAATTTCAGGTTGCAGGCCAACAAAGCCCCGGGATGTGGTTGAAAAAAGGCAGCTTGGGAAAAAGGGAGCCAATTTGGGAAGAAATCGATGCCCTCCAAAAAATTTATTTTTTTAATGATTTATGGTTTAGTGAAAAGATGGGAAGGTTTTAGCCCTTTTTCATTTAATGGGGAACATATCTCTTTCTAGTTTCTTTTTCCTTTCGGTTTAAAGAAAGTTTTTCTTGGTTTTGTGGAAATACGCCCCCTAACTAAGGGGCCTTTCCCCCGGGTTTTAAATTTTTGAAAATTGTAACTTTGAAGGGGTTTATTTTGGTGTAAAGGGGAAAAATTTTGCTAATATTTGTGCGTATTCATGAAAAATGTCTTTGTACTATTTGGAACCCACATGCCCTCACACCACGCTCTCACACCCCCAACAACCCTCTCAACCCACACACCAAAACCCCCAACACACCCCCAACCAAAAACAAAAACCAACACAACAAAACCCCCACAACCAAACACAAAAAAAAAAAAAAAAAAAAAGTGCAAATTGGGGTAAGCTTTTACTTTTTCCCCCATAGAGTTTAATTAATATTTAAGTTTTTTGTTTAGAAAAAAAAAAAAATTTTGAAATCTATTTTTATTTTCCTTATCTTTAAAATTTTTTGTCTGTTAAATTGCTTGTTACTCGTTTCTTTTTAGTTATGTATTTTTTTTATTTTATAAGACAACTAGTTTTTTTTAATGCTTTAAAATAAAACCCTTTTGTGGGGGAATATATTTTTCCCCCTTTATCTGAAATTTTTTAATGTTTGCCAGATTTTGTAATATTATTGTTTGTACTTTTTTTTTATGTAATTTTTTAAAATTTTCATTTTGTAAAATTTAGCCATGCTTTCGTCAAATATCAGTTTGAATTCAGCAAATTTTTAATATTCTTTTAAGAAAAAATTTTGTGTATTTCCGTATGTTCCCATAACATGACAATAAGAAATTGTGGTTTGAAGTTTAAAAAAAATTTTTCAATGATAACTGTGAATAACTTAGTATCTTAGCTAGGTGTGTTGTTTCAAATCTTAGATCCAAGTTGCTTTTTGTTATATGTAGAAAATAAAGTATAAAATTGCCGTAAAATAAAATCTACAAAGAATTAAGAAAATTAAGGGTTGGAGTGGTTATCATTTTAATTTTTTTAGTTTTTTAATTTTATTGTTTTTATTTTATTTTTATCTCTCCCTTTTTGTTAGTTTGACAGTTAAATACTTTCCTAGAAATCATTGGTTGTGTTTTGTTATCTAATTTTTTTTATTTTTTGTTTTTTTTTTTATTATATTTTTATTTTATTAATTATTTTTGTTTTTTTCATTTTTTTATTATTTTTATTGTTTTGTTTTTTGTTGTTTTGTTATTATTTTTTTTATAATTTCTCATTGTTTGGATTAAAAGTCAGATTCTATGAAAATAATTTTTCGAACAGTTGTTTAACGAAAAAGGAGGGGGGGGTTTTTTTTTTTTTTTTTCTTTTTTCTTTT
>NW_028234407.1:538563-543563 GCF_977035675.1 Penaeus japonicus
ATATATATATAATATTTTTTTTTTTTTTTTTTTTTTTTTTTTTTAGAATTATAAAATAAACATGCTAATAAATAACACACAGGTCAAGACACAGCTTTAACACCACAAAAGCAATCTGGACCAGAGACCAATTCCGTCACTCCGCCTATTCAGAGCCTATATTCGTAACATAAACATTTGACGATAAAACGATACAGAGGCATTATCAATTTGAAACATGTTTAAAGCGTGTAGCCAAGTCATTTGTGTTATTGTGAGTGTGTCTGGCCTCGCGTGTCTTTTGTTTACGATCTAGCGTGTCTTAGGGTTTTAGGGTGGAAATATTGATTTCTTTCGTTGCGAAATTTGCTGTCTATTTAACTATCTATCTATTCATGCTTATGTGCTTTCACTTTTTCTCTCTATCTGGGAGAAAGACGGAAAGAGAAAGATGTTTGTGTGTTTGTGTGTATATATATTTATATATTGATATCTTAATATATTTATATATATATTATATTAAATATATGATATTATATATATTATATTTATGCATATATATATGCATATCTATAGTATATATATATATATATATATATATATATAGATAGTTATATATATAAATATATATATATTCATATATAATATATCTATAAGTTATATATATATATATATATATATATATATATATATATATAATTGTATGTATGTATATATATATTATATCTATTAATATATATATAATATATATCTATATAATAATATATATATATACATTATATATAAACCTATAAATACATAATATATATATATAAATATATATATATATATGATATATATATATATAAATATATATACACATCTATATATAAATATAATGTATACATACATAGATATAACATATATATATATATATAATATATATATATAATATATAAATATAACAAACATATATATATATATAATATATTTTTGAATAATATATCATATTTATATATATATATATATATATATAAATATATATATATATATTAATAAATATTTTATACATATATATATATATATATATATATATAAGTATATATATATATTATATATAAATATATTATATATATATATATATAGTATATATATCTATATATAGTGTGTGTGTGTGTGTGTGTGTGTGTGCGGGCTGTGTGTGTGTAGATGTGTTGTGTGTGGTGTGTGTGTGTGTCGTTATGTGTGGTGTGAGTCGTGTGCGGTGTGATTACATTTGTGCCGTATATGTGTTGTATATCTACTATATGTATGTTGCCCATTGCATGTATTGCCCATTGCATGTATGTATACGCCCACGCACACACACACTTTTTGCTCATTTAACCATAATCCAATCTTCTTTGTTACTACAACCCCCAATAAGAACAGGACCATTAAACCATACGAATTACTTTCCGACGAATTCAGTACCGATTATAACCAACATTCCCCCTCTTTTCCTCTTTTCCCGACTAATGAAGTCCGTACCCAAATCAAAAACCAAAAAAAGAAAAAAAGAAAAAGAAAAAGAAAAGCTAAAAAATAGATTGATAAAAAAGAAGAAGATATCAATAAAAAAGACAGAAAAACAGGAGAAATCAATACAAATAAATAAATAGATAAATAAATAAATAAATAGTAAACAAATAAAACAAAATAGAAAGTAAAAAAAACAAATAATACTAATAACCGCCCCCGCCCCCCCCAAAAAAAAAAAGAAAAAAGAAATAATTCGTATTTTTAAGAGTATTAGGACTTTAAGTAAATCCACGCGGTAGAAACATCCACTGCAGATGTACAAGCTTTTAATGGGGCATAAAAGCACGGGGAACCGTCGTAAACCGTGTAAAAAGGTTCTCCACTTCTAATTCCTGTCGCAAGGAAATGGTCTCATGTGGCCTGCATGACGTACCGATAGACGACTGCCTTTTGGTCAAGGGGCGACGAAGGGAAGGAGGGTAGTTTTTGGGTTGGAAGTGGAATAGATGGTTGGGAGGAAGGGAGGGAAGGGAGGAAGGGTGGTGGGTTGGGGTGGATGGGGGGCGTTCGATGGGGTGGGTTGGATTGGTTGGAGGGTGGAAGTGGAGAAGATGGTTGGATGGAAGGGAGGAAGGGAGGAAGGGAGGAAGTGAAGGAGGGTTGGGTGGAAGGAAGGGAGGAAGGGGGAGGGGTGGATGGGGGGAGGGAGGAAGTGAGGAAGGGAGGGAGGAGGGAGGGGTGGATGGAAGGAAGGGAGGAAAGGAGGTAGGTAAGGTGGATGGAGGAGGGGTTTGGTTTTTGGATGGGGTGAGTTAGGATTGATGGGAGGAGGTGGTGTGGGTTTGAGGGGTGGTTTGGTGGATTGGATGAGGTTTGGGAGGAAGGAAGGGAAGGGAGGGAGGGAGAGGGATGGAAGGTAGGAGGAGTGTGGAGGGAGGAAGGGGGGAGGGATGAGGAAGGGAGGAGCGGTTTAGGAAGAAGGGGGAGGGTTGTTGTTTTTTTTTGAGTGTTTGAGTGGTTGTGTTTGAGTGGGAGGAAGGGAGGATGGAAATAAGGGAGGAAGGGGGGAGGGTTGGATGGAAGGAAAGAAGGAAGGCTGGATGGAAGGGAGGGAGGAACGATGGAAAGAGGAACAGAGGAGGAAACGAGTGACAGAGGGGATGGGGTTTAGATGAAGGGTTAGATGAAGGAGATGGATGTGGCGGGTGAAGGGTATGGGTTAAGGATGAGAAAGATTAAGAGAAAAGCCGGAACATAAAGCAATAGAAAAGATTAAAGGGATGAAGTAAGGAGGGGAAGAATAGCGTATATGGTAGAAAAAACTGGGAGTAGGATTTACAATCTCAGACAGTTCAGGAAAAATGCCCTAAACATAAAGGGGGAGTAAGGGTGATAAGAGTAAAAAGGGAGAGTGTCGGACGAGGAGGAGGTAGGATGACAGGGGAAAGATGCAAATATGAATGGAGGGAGGGGGAAATGAGTGGGATGGGAGGGAGGAGGGATAGAAAAGAGGAAGATTGGAAGGAAGGAATTAACGGAGGGAGGAATGCAAGATGGAAGGAAGAACAGAAAAAAAAGAAGGAATGTTAGATGAAAGAAGAGGAGAGAAGATAGGAAGGGAGGTAGGATGGCATTAAAAAAGGAAGGATGGAAGGAGGGAGAGGGAAGGTAATAAAAGAGGGAAGGATGGAAGGAAGGATGGAAGGAAGGTAGGAAGGGAGGTAGAAAGGAATGAATGAAGAAAGGAAGGAAGGAAGGATGAAGTGAATGGCGGGATCAACGAATGAATGAAGAAAGGAAAGAAGGTTAGCATGTTCAGGGAAGCGACGCCAATAAGTGCAACGGGCTGTGACGTGAGGGTTGAACTCTTGCATATGTACACACGCGCACACACACACACACACACACACACACAAATCCAGAACACACACTAACAAACAAAAAACAACCCCCCCCCCCGCAAAAACAACCACACAAACAAACCAAAACAAACAAACACCAATCCAAACAGCCTGAACACGACAAATATATCGCCCCCAAAAAAGAATAAATAAATAAATAAAAATAAAAGACGGACCACATAAGAAAAGGAAGGTAAGGCAATGACCAAACCTTTTCCACACACACATACACACACACAAACAAACCCAAACAAACACACACAAAAGAAACAAAAAACACCCCCCCCCCGTCAAAACAACAACACAAACAAACCAAAACAAACAAACACCAATCCAAACATTCAGAACACGACAAATATATAGAAAAAAAAAGACGGACCACATAAGAAAAGGAAGGTAAGGCGATGACCAAACCTTTTCCACACACACACACACACACACACAAACAAACAAAAAACAACCCCCCCCCCAAAAAAAAAAAAAAAAAAAAAAACGACATATATATCACCAAAGATAAATAGATAAATAATAATAAATATATAAAAGACGGACCACATAAGAAAAGGAAGGTAAGGCGATGACCAAACCTTTTCCACGCACACACACACAAACAAACCCCCCGCCCCCCCAAAAAAAAAAAAAAAATCCAAACAGCCAAAACACGACAAATATATCGCCAAAAATAAAATAAATAATAATAAATAAATAAAAGTCGGACCACATAAAAAAGGAAGGTAAGTCGATGACCAAACCTTTTCGAGCGCATAGTCGGCACGCCTTCCTCTCTCCCTGCCGAAGAATACAGCAAAGGCATTCGGGATTTCTGCCATTCTTCCGTGACATCAACATTCTGTCGATAAGACTGGAATCGTTTCCTTGTCTAGTTAGAATGGACTACCGTGGCAGGGTGACTTTTAGTGTGATGAAAATTCTCTTTGTTCCAGTCTCATCTCCCGTTTTTTTTTTTTTTTTTTTTTTTTTTTTTTGAGGGGGGTCTGACTCTTTTTGTTTGCTGTTTCGATTGGTTTCCTATTTTTTGTCATTGATATTGTTTTTCGTTGTTATTTCACTCTCTCCCTTCTCTTTTTTTCTCTCTCTCTTGATTGAACTGTTTTGTCTATATATTTATCTGTCTATCTATCTATATATCTATTTATGTATCTATCAATGTATTCTATCAATCTATCCATCTACCCATCCGTCATCTATCTATCTATTATCTATTCTTTCTCTCTCTCTCTCTCTCTCTCTCTCACCCATCGCTCTCTACATCTTCTCCCTCCCTCTCAATCCTCTTTCCTCTTTCTCTCTTTGCCCTTTCCCCTCCTCTCTCCTTCACCCATCACTATCTTTATCCTCTCCTCCCCCCGCCCTCTCTTTCTCTCCCTCTTTCTCTCTTTGCTCTCTCCCTCCCTGTCTCCCCCAATCCTCGGACACAGCCAGCAGTGCCAGTTAAGGGCGCAATGCCGCCATCAGGCTCTGTAATGGACCTTGGGACGGCTTTATGCGTGTGAAGTGAATAAACGGGGGAAGAGGGGAAGGAGGGGGTAGCGAGGGGAGGGTGGGGCATGGGGAAGAGCTGAAGTGGGGGATAGGGAAGGTAGGGTATGGGTAAGAATA
>NW_028234407.1:576063-578563 GCF_977035675.1 Penaeus japonicus
TATTTATATAAAATATATATATTTTTTAATATAATATGCATATATTAAATATATAATATATATATATATATTTATATTATATAATATAATTTTATTATATAACGTATATGTTTGTTTGTGTTTATATATATATATATATATAATATATATATATTATATATATTTATTTATATATTATCTTATATATATTACTTTAAAATGTGTGTGTTATATATATATATATTATATATTTATATATATATATATTATATTATAAAATATTATATAATTATATATATACTACAACATGCATATTTTAATATTTTTTAATTTTTTTCCTTTTTTTTATAATATATTCAATAAAATATGTTTTATATAACATATATTATGTATATATATTATATATATATATATATATATATATATATTATTATTGTAAATATATATATTTAATATATTATATATATTTTTATATGTATATATATATATATATAATTTATATATTTATATATATATATATATAAAAAATATTATATATTATAAAAATTATATATTATATTTTATATATTTATTTATATATATAAAATTATTTATTTGGGTAGATAGAGATAGGAGAGAGAGGAGGAGAGGGGGAGGAGGAGAGAGGTTTGAAGAGAGAGGAGAGAGAGAGGGAAAAAAAAAAAAAAAAAAAAAAATTATATATATATTATTTTATATATTTTTAAATTTTTGATGTATTATTATAAATATTTTTAAATATATATAATATTTTATAAAAATATATTTATATATTTTTATATTATATACAAGTGTAATATATAAAAATATAATTAATATATTTTTATTAATATACAGTAATATATTTGTATATATTATATATATATATTATATTATAATTTATATATTATATATAAAATAACGTATATGTGTTTTGTATTATTTTAATTTTATATATATATATATAATAAAAAAATTTTTATAATATATATATATTATTATATACATACATAAGATATTATTTATATATTTAAAATTATTTATACAATATATCTAAACTATTGTTTATTAAAGATATATTTTTAAGTATATATAATTAAATTTTATAAAAAATTATATATATATATATATATGTAAATATATTATATATATATATTTATCTTTTATATATTATATATATATTATATGTAAATATTATATATAAATGTTTATATATATTATAATATAAAAATATTATATATATATATAATATAAATATATATATATTTTTTATATATTTTTATATATTATTTATATATATATAAAATATATTATATATTTATATATATAAAAATATTATAGGGGGCTAGTAGCAGATGAGAGAGATGAGAGGAGAGAGAAGGAGGAGAGGAGGAGGAGGGGAAAATTTATAATATTTTAAATCTATTTATTTCTATATTTTAAAATTTAATATATTACATGATTTTATATGTATATATAATTATAATTATAATTAATAATATATTTAAAATTTATATATTATATAGATGTATATAAAAATATATATTATATTATAAAAAATATATATATTATATATATTAACAGTATAATTATATGTATATTTTTATATATATATATATATATATGTTATATATATAAACATTTATATTTTTATATATATATATATATATAAAATATCTAATTATATATATATATGTATATATATTTTAAAATTTATAAATAATCTATATAATATATATATATATATATATATTATAAATTTTTATAATGTAATATTTTAATATAAAATATATATACATATATATAATTAAATATAATAATATATATATATTTATATATTTATATATATATATAAAGTAGCTAGATGAGAGAGAGGAAAGGAGGAAAAGAAAGAGAAAGAGAGAGAGAGGCATGACATGTATCACCCAAACCCCCCCATCGCTTTTAATTAAATCATGTATTTTCAAGCTCCCCCCTTTCCCCCCTTTCCCTTTTCCCCCTTATGACTGAATACCTCGCCAGAAAACAAAGCCCAAGTATGTCGCGGTTTCCACGCGTTCAAATTTGGATTTGCAGGCTAGAGTTGTAGTAAATACGAGCTCCGCGCCCGGGGTCCCTTTTAGATTTATTAAATTTCCAAAATACCGGTGCCTCCGGTTGCGGTGGCTTATGGAAGCGGTGGTGGCGGTGTTGCGCGGCCTTATCCCCCCCCCCATCCCTATCCCTCCCCCCACGCCGCCCAGTTATCTCTTTACTCGAAATGAACTTTAGGTGTTCTTCGAGGCTATACTCATTTTCTTTTCTTTTCTCTTCTTATTTTTTGTCATCTCTCCTCACTTTAAAACTATCGTTCTTTTCCTTCTCCTCTCTCTCTTCTCTTCTTTTTTTCTATCAGTCTCTTTCTCTTTTGTCTTCGCTCTTTCCCCTGTTCTCTTTCTTCTCTTTCTTTTTTATCTGTCTATCTTTTCTCCCCCTCTCTGTATCGTCTCTTTTCCCTTCTTCCTCTCTCTCTGTCTCTCTTTCT
>NW_028234407.1:616063-618200 GCF_977035675.1 Penaeus japonicus
GATATATAAATCAGCATATACATTATATAGATATATATATATATTATATATATATATATATATATATATATATATATATAATATATATATACTTATATAAATATAAGCATATATATATATATATATAGAATATAAATATATCATATATAGGATCTAGAGATATATATATATATATATATTATATATATATATATATATATATATATATATATGTATGTATACATATAATATGTATATATTAATGTATTATATATATATATATATATATATAATATATATGCATAACTATATATATATATAGATAGATATAAATATATAATATATATATATATATATATATATTATATATAATATATATATAATAAAAACTAATATGGCGCCGTAAGATTGACGGATTACGGAGGTGAGACAGCTCCTACACACTCTAACCAAAAATCTCTCCTCTTACCTCTCGTGCTGTCAATCTTACGCGCTGCGGGCCCCCCGGGTCCCGGTCAGGGAGGTAAAAAAAATTTGTCATATATATATAAAATGGTGGTATGGTATATATCTATATCTATCTATAAACATATAGATAATCAATATATAATATATATATATACTCTCTATATATGTATAATATATATATATATCTAACTATATATAAAAATAATATTATACTACTATATGTATTTATGTATGTATATATATTTATATATATATATATATAAATATATAAATAGCACTTTATATTCATATATATATATAGATATATATATATATATATATATATTTATAATATATATAAATATATTTATATTCATTATAAAATATATATATATATATCCATATAGTATATATCTACAGTATGTAATTATACAAATTTTTACCTCCCTTCCTCTTTCTTTCTCAAATATATATATACTATATATTACTATATATAATATATCTATATATATATATATATATAGATATATCTATATAAATTTATATACACACACACAACAAACACACACAAACCCCTCTCTCCACCTTTTCTCTCTATTCCTCCCACCTCTTTCATTTCCCCCCTACTTCTTTCTCTCCTTTTCCATCTAACCTCTTCTCCTCTCTCCCGATTACCGCCTTTCCGCTCCCCTAACTCCTATTTCCCCAAAAATCCTTGCATTGCACACACAAACCTCCCTCCCCTTTCCTCCATCCCTCTTCTTCCCTCTACCGCTCCTTCCTCTAACACCATTCTCTCTCTCCTCCCCCCCAGTCTCTTCTCCCCACCACCCCTCTCTTACCCTTCCACCCCCTCCCTTATTCCTCTATTCAATTTTGTTCTACTTCCGTGAAAACACAGGCACCATTAATATAACCTTTCTATCCGTGCTATGATCGGCATATCGCTCGCTCCGCCAAGTAGATTCAGCTGACGAATGAAAAATTGATTGGCAATAACATCCTTTGGCTGAATGTCGGTGCTTCGCTGCAGGCCACTTTGTCGGCGCCTTAGACTCGTGTCGTTCGTGCTGTTGAGAGGGGGTTTTGAAGCGAATGACAATGTATTCACACATCTTTCTCCACATACCCAACACACTTAAATGTATACATATACTGTTGTGTAACATGACATATGTATATCTATATTATATAAAATATTATATAATATCGCATTAATATAGATATATATATATATATATATATATATATATATATAAATATATATATATATGTATATACAGATATATATATAATATAGACACATTCATATTTATATTATAATATATATATATATATATACTTTATATATATATATATATATAATATATATATATATATTAAGATATATATACAATATTATATATATATATATATAATATATATAGCACATAAACACACACACACACACAGAGTATATGCCCCTTACAAACCACACACACTCATTTTCCGTCTTTCCTCTTATTCTATCCCCATCCTCAACTCATTTTCACTTTTTCCTCTCTCTCTCTCTTCTCCTCTCCTTCGGCTTTTTTGCGTGTGTATGGTGAAGGCATGTCCAAGTGTTTGATCCTATAGTTTCTATTAATAACAATAGAAAAGGAACATCAACAAAAAAAAAAAAAAAAAAAAAATTACAACTGAATAGAAAACGGAAACCAAAGGCGCGAAA
>NW_028234407.1:618300-623300 GCF_977035675.1 Penaeus japonicus
TTTGTACTGGTAATATGGCTGCTTTTTGATCTTTTTCAATTGATATGAGGAGGGGGGTGGGGGGGGTGATGAGAAGAACATAACCGCTTGTTGGAGCAAAAGCGGGGTTTAGTAAGGTTTCTATTGTATGGTTATAGTGTTATTGTTTTTTGTTTGTTTTTTTTCTCCGTGTCTATTCTTTATAAGGAATTAGAAGTTGTACACTCCACTAGGGAGATTCGTACTACCTTATTATTCTATGTCGTTTAGTTTTCCCTTTCTCGTTTTTTCTTATTATTGCATTCATACTTTTTTAAACAACCGAGTTCGGGTTGTCATTCGGACTGAAATCACCACAAATTATCAAGAACTGTTAGTTTTTAAACCACATGCACAAGGTCTCATAAGATTAGAAAATATCTAGTAAACAGCAAGAAAGGGGCAGTTATCAGTACACGGAAACTTTATAGTGTCTACTCTTTTCTCTTCATAAGCAAACCTTTGGTCAATTGCCTGAAGCATAAATATTTTTATTCAAAAAAAACTAGGATTTACTGTTATAATCTATGAATGTTAGATTCTCCTTTTTTTCTTCTTTTTAACGGACAATATTTGTTTTTTCGTAACAATCTGTTGAATAGATTTTTCAAAACCATTGAAATTAATCTAAGAACTATTTTTTTCAAAAATAAAACATTGCTTTTGAATTCACAGTGGTTCGAATTTCTCCCTCTCACTCTGCATTAAGGATTTCAGAGATAAAAACTAAACACTAAAACAAATGAGTGAGCATCGAGTGTCAACACTTCCCCCCCCCCCAACGATCTTTTAAATATGCTCACAACCAATCGATTTCAACCAACTACTTTTTTCATTTTCTTTTATTCGAACAAGAAAATCCCCTTCTCCAGAAGACCAATTCCACTTCATTTTCCGATCAGGCCTCCTATGAATTTTCAAATGTCAGTTATATGCAAATGTAAAGAAAAACGCGAAACAAACGGACCTTCTCTCGGGGGACATATCACAAATACATCTTGCTTCTGGGATTATGACTCAACATTAAAAAACAGGGGCCGGAGGTGCTGGACGCTGTTAGCGCGGTGTGGAGGTTGGGTGGGTTTAAGGGGAAAGATGGTGGTGGTAGTTGGGGGGGGGGGGTGCAGGTGAATGTTGAAAAAGAGAAGAAAATTAAGTCTGAGCGAGAGAGAGAGGAAGGAGGGAAAGGAAAGAGAACAGACAAGCAGGGACAGGGACTGGTACGATAAAGCAATACAGGGAAAAGAATCTATAAAACCAAAAAGGGGAGAAATCATATCTTCATGTGAAAAGAGGAAAGAGGGTAGTAGGAAAAACGAGCTACAGACGAGGCCGAGACAGGAGAGACCCCCCCCCCCCCAAAAAAAAAAAAAAAAAAAAAAAAAAACTAACAAGACCCAAACCGAAAAACAAACAAAAACTCCGAAAGCTAGACGAGGAATGGTAAAAAAAAAAATCAAAACAGGGCAGCCAACCCTTCAGACAGCCACCACGCACACACAGCGAAGAGGGGTTAAGACACGAGTCCACGACTGGGAGAGGATGATAAGCGGCGCCACAGCCCACTAGTTGAAACTTTCAGAACACCTTTTCTGGGCTCCTAACCCCCATCAAAGATCACTGTCCGAAAGGAAATATGGAACGCACTGGACATCATTCTCACCCAAATGGGATAACTAACGACTACGGGGGCGGGTTTCTTTCTTTTTCTCTTTCTCTGTCTCTCTTCTCTCAAAACTCCACTCACTCGCTATTGCACTCTTTTCTGTATGTGTTGGGTGTGCGGGGGGGGGGGGGTGGGTGGGGGGGTGGGGGGGTGTGGAGGTTAGGTTGTTAGTTATATTTGAGGAGATTTTGGGTGTGTGATTGATTTTTGATTTTGAGTGTTGAGTTTGTTTAAGTTTTATGGATATATATAATTGATTGTGACACATACGGATATTTTATATCTTATTTATATATATAGATATTGAATGATAAATATTGTACAGATATTATAGATATATGAGATAGATATTATTATTTTATTATTTTGGAAATATGAGTTGATAAGGTTGTTTGATAGATAGTAGATATGAGATATATTAACGTATTTATAAATATATTATATTTTTTTATATATATTATATATAGATTTAACATACATTATAAATATTTTGAGTAATATGTTATATATATAGTTTATTGATATATATTATATTTAGTATAAACATTTATTATATTTAGAGTAGTGATAGATATATATATGTTTATATATTTTTTATTTATTTGTTTTTATTATGAAGATATAGATAGAGATTTAGTTTATGATATTCATTCTTGTGAGATTAGATAATTGATATTTATATTTAGTAGTACATATAGATATATTGTTTTATATATATATATATTTATTGATTTGATAAATATTTACACTATGGGGAATACTATAATAAAGATAATATATATAGGTATATATATATATATATAGATAGATATTTTATATTATAGTGTTATTGATTTAATACATATATTTTATTTTTTAGATTATTATTATATATTATATTTATATATATAATGGATAGATGGAGGGTTGATACTAGAGTGTGTGTGGGTGTGTGGGGGTGTGTGTGTGTGTGGGTGGGTGTGTGGGTGTGGGTGGGGGTGTGTGTGTGGGTGGTGTGTGTATGGTAGGTATAGTGTATATTTACGATATATATATATATTTTTAATATATATATATAACATATAATTTTTACCATACATTACATACATATAATACATTTCATACATACTCCCACACCCACACACATACCACACTTATACCATTACACCACACACACACACACAACACCCACACACACACACAGATTACACACAAACACAAACTACCTACACACACAAGATTTTAATTACATATATATAACATATAACATATAATAATTTATATATATATATTACTTATATAAATATCTATATATACCAATAATATATATATAGAATATATATGATATATATATTTTGTATATATATAATATTTTATTTATGTTTACATATGTATAAATATATATAATTTTAATATATATATATATTTATACCATATATATAAATAATTATATGTATATATCTACACTTTTAATTTATGTTTACATATTATGTAGTTATATAACTATAAATATATATAGTTTTTTTAAAAAAAAATAAAAAAAAATATTATTATATATATATAAAAAATAATATTTATTCAATAATTTCTAATATATATATATATTATATATATATATATGATATATATATATGATATATATATATATATATAATATATATTGATAATAAACTGTGTGTGGTAATATATGTTATCTGTATATATATATATATAATATGATATATATATCTTACTTGTATATATATGATATATTACATTATGTTATATTAATATACTTACGGAATTATGTCCCTAGGGGTTTTGTTTTATTAATATATTACATTAATCGTATATCATATATATATATATATCTATACAGCGAAATATATTATTTTTTATATAGCTATATATATATACATATATATAAGGAATTGTGAATATATTTATATTTGAATATATTATTTATATCAATAATATATATATATATAGTATATATATATATACCCATATTTGTAAACATAATATAATACATTATATATTTTTTATATATATATTGTATATTTTTATATTTATAATATATAGATATATATATATATATGTGTGTGGGGGGTGTGTGTGTGTGTATTGTGTTTGTGTTTGTGTGTATCTGTGTGTGTGTGGTGTGTGTGTGTTGTGGCGTGTGTATGTATATGTTGTGTATGTGTTTGTGGGTCACACCATATACCTAACACACACACACCACACACCACCCCCCCCCCCCTCACACCCCCCCCCCCACCCCCCCACACACCCCCACCACACACACACACACAAAACACACACACACGAACCTCACTCTCATTACACACACATCACAAACGAAAAATACACACAACGACACCCACAAACGTGTATGATCAAACTGACTAGGGTTGTAGATATAAATTTGTTTGGGTTCGTCATGGTAATGTTATGTATGAGTTTATGTCGAGTTGTATTATAGATAATTAGTATATATATATTAGTATTATCAGATATGAAGTCTTATATATTATATAAAATTAGAATACTGTAATATTAAAAATGCATATATATAATTACTGAAAACCTACAAACTAAATATTGTAAATATAATGTATATAGAGTATATATATAAAATATAATATAATATTATATATATAGATATAGTTTAGATAGTGATTTGAGTGATGATAGAGTATTGATGTATAGATATTTATAATGTTGTGATAATGATAGATAGCTAGTGATGTTGTAGTGTTTAGTATTATATTATTATATAGTATAATTATATATAGATATATCTCATATATATAATGATTAGTATATGATAGTATGATATATATATATTAGTGACATATTTTATTTAATCTAATAATTAATAATGTCTTCAAATAATATAAGATATAAGCTTAACCACGCACTACAAAACTCGCCTCAATATATATTGATGTGTAGCTGTGTGACTGTCGTGTGTTTAGCATGTGAACACGGCATACCCACCCACACCTCAAACACACTGTAGTGTGTGTGGTGTGTGTAGGTGTGGTTGTGTATGTATAATAGATCAATATTAATATATAACTATATATATAAATATAATATATATATAGAGATGTATATTATGATATATAGATGTATATAGGTGGGGGGATGTATGGACGTGGGGGAGTGTTGGGGGGTGTGGGGGTGTGTGTGTGTGTTATATTTATATATTATATATATATAATATATATTCTTCTATCATTATATACCACAAACACCCAAACACAACCCACCCACCCCCGCCCGTGGGGGGGGGGGGGGGGGGGGGGGGGGGGGGTGGGGGGGGGGGGGGGGGGGCGGTGGGGGGGGGGGGGGG
>NW_028234407.1:635800-639336 GCF_977035675.1 Penaeus japonicus
GAGATATTAATATTATGATTTTTATAATAGTAGTTAATATATAGTATAGACATATTTAAGAGATTATTTATAGATATATAGATATATATATGATATTGTTATGGTTTAGGGTTTTTTTTTATATCGATACATATATAGTGATGTTTTATATAAATATATAAATATATATTATACAATAATATATATATATATATATATTTATAATTTATGATATAGTTAAAGAGAGATATATAATATAGATAATATAAGATATAGTAGAGATAGATATATATATATTTATATATTAGATATACGCAGCACTCACCCTAAATTTTTCCTCGATTTATGTTGTCCGTATATTGCGACTACTATTTATGTATATTTAACTTATTGGTATGTCTGTTGGTCTACAAGTCGATTTAGTCGTTGTCTGCAGTGCTTTTCTCTTGAACTTTCCATGGAGGATACTAAGGATTGTGCAATCCCTATCCGCCGACACTTACTTCCACTACCTGTGTGTCGTGTGGGTGAAGAATATGGTTTTGGTATGGGTGTGTAGTACTGATCCACCTCTGCACTCCCGAGTTCAAGTTGCATTGTGAGGGGTAGATTATACTGTGGCTCCATGCTTAACATTGCTAAAAAAAAAAAAAAAAAAAAAAAAAAAAAAAAAAAAAAAAAAAAAAATTTTTAGAATCCACATAAGTTAAAACTTATGTGGATTCTATTTTTTTTTTTTTTTTTTTTACTTCTCTAGCATTAAGCATACTGGAGTAGGTGAATAATCAATATTGTAGACTGAAGGCCCATCCTTACAGGTCAGACCAGCTGGAGAGAACAGAAGAGGCTTGACATATTTATTTCTATTGATGTGTGTGAGTGTTTATTCAATGAAGCGTATGTGTGTGTTTGTGCGTGTGTGTGTGTTTATTTCATGAAGTGCATGTGCGTGTTTGCGTGTGTGTGAGTGTGTGTTTATTCAATGAAGTGTATGTGTGTGTGTTTATTCAGTTAAGTGTATGAGTGTGTGTAAGTGTGTGTGTGTGTGTGTGTGTGTGTGTGTGTGTGTGTGTGTGTGTGTGTGTGTGTGTGTGTGTGTGTGTGTGTGTGTGTGTGTTTGTTTGTGTGTGTGAGTGTGTGTGTTTGTGTTTGTTTGTGTGTGTGAGTGTGTGTGTGTGTGTGTGTGATTGGGGGATTATCATAATAAAAAGATGATAATTATAATAATAACATTGATAATAATGATCACATCAAAAATAAAAGTAATCCTTATCAGTATTTATATGATAACAATGATTACAATAACAGTGATAATAATCATCATAATAATAATGAAAATAACAATAATGACAATGTTAAACAATAATATCAAAAGTAGTAATGGTAATAGATTGATAATAGCAACAATAATAATCGTGAAAATATTGATACAATAGTAATGATAATAATCGTGAAAATAATAATAATAATCGTGAAAATATTGATACAATAGTAATGATAATGATAATCATAACGATGAAGATAATCGTAAAGCTAATAACACTAATGATAATTATAATAATAATTATGATAAGGATGATATTTGTGTTGATGATAATGATAATAACAGGTACAGCAACGAAAATGATTATTAATAACAATAGTGATAATGATAATATTTATAGTAACAATATACATGTATCAATGCTTATAATAATAACAATAATGATTTGATAATGAAAGTAATGATAATAATCAAAACAATGAGGAAGAAGATAATAAATATATTGATCATAATGATATATCAACGAAAATAACAACAGTGATAAAGATAATACTAATAATGATATTGTTAATCGTAACAACAGTGATTATGATAATAAATATAACAATAATATAATTGATATTAATAGTAATGATCATAACCATTGTGATAAAAATAGTAATTATCATAATGATTATGATAATAACAATGCTAAAGAAACAACAATAATGATAATAATTATAATGATATCAACAATAGTGATGATGATAATAACAATAATTATAATAATAATGATAATAGCGATAATAATAATGACACGTTTGGTTGATAATAACAAAAGAAATGATAAGAATCAGAATGACAATAAGAATAATGATAATAATGAAAACAATGATGTCGATAAAAAATGCTAACAATAACAATAATGATGATAGTATTAATATCATCATTAGGAATAAAAAGGAGGATAAAAATAATATGGTTTTTGAGAATGATAACACTAATTATGATAATGATAGTAGAGATAGCAAAAATAATATAACAATAATAATAATCATGAATATGAAATAACACTGATTATTACCATAGTAACATCAATAACAATAATAATGATAGAAATGATACTGAAAAGGATTATAATAGTAATGATAATGATGATAGCAATGATGATTCTAATATAATCAATGATAATTATGATGAAAATAATAATATCAACAATGATTATGATTATGATAATGATAATGATTATGATATGGAGAATAAAAGCAACGGTAATGATGATAAAAGTAATGATGAAAATGAAATATCAATATTAAGAAAAAGAACAAGAAGATGAAAATGAAACAAGGTGAAAAAAAAAAAATAATAATAACAAAAACAATAATGATAATAGCAATGATGATAATAACAATTACCATGATGATAGTAATAACGATAATCATCTAACAGTAATGATAATGATAGCAATAACAGTAATAACTGTTACTATCTTCACCATTATCTTATCCTCATCATAATTATCGTTATCAGTATCGTATCAGCTGTAGAAATCACGATAATGAATTGATAAATTAATGAACTGATTACAATAAACACTTGAAATAACAATTCTGCTCGTAAGTCGAAGAAATAGATCAACACAATAGCATGAATATGTAAAGTCAGATAAGGAAATTTCCATTACTGCTTATAAGGTAATATAATCGTGTACCGAAATAAACATATAGCAGTATATCCGAGGCTTGACAAATAAACAAAAGAATTTCGATGGAGTATGTACAAATATACATTACATAAATGTTAAATATCACCATTTATTACTTCAATTCAAATTATCAAGTTATCAATCTTTTTAACAAAAACTCGAGACAGAGACACAGAGAGAGAGAGAGAGACATATACACACAAAACGTAGTTTTTGAAATATCACAATAGAAAACTCTGGAAACTATTCAAAATGGCTAGTCTAATTTGCAACTCCAATAAATACTAATGAAGTTGCAGAATTGAAGAGAAAGAGGAATTTATACTCCGGATGAGAAAATAAAATAAAATACTTATAATAAAGTAACACAAACGGAAGTTTAATAAGACCAATTACAAATGGTACTCAAATATATAAAAGTAAATGAAGATCCAAGACCTCATGGAATACACCCAGAAATGTGATCATATTCATGTTTATGGGGATGAACCAAATTAATTATGTACACAGGCAAGTAATTCGTTAATTAAAAATTAGCGGGAAATTTCAAACAAAGTTCATATCAATTTTCCTCCTCACTGTAGGTTTCAAACTTCTCAGGTACAAGAC
>NW_028234407.1:641936-644436 GCF_977035675.1 Penaeus japonicus
GAAAGGTTTCGTTCCAATTTTTCTGTTCAGTTTTCACTCTTTCATATGTTTTTTCTTCTTCTTTTTTTCTGTTCTCTGTACAGTCATTTACATGTTTCAACATACAAGCTGACACACTGGGAAATGCAGAACTGAACGAGAGGGTAGGTATAGTACAGCATAGTGAATGCGGACGCTTTTCAATTTTTGATTTTTTTTTTTTCATATTTTCGTCTTCATCTACTACTACTGTTTGTTATTATTATGATGATTATTATTGTTGGTTTTGCTCATGTTAACACTAGTGCTATTGTTATTGTTATCAACATTATTATTATCACCATTCCTATTTTAGTTGATATTAGTGATTAATCATCGTTATGGTTATTCGATACGTTTTGCTCTTTTGGTTTTATCCCCCTTCATTTTTTCTTTATCATAAACAAATTTAATTATTGTTATCATTATCATTACTATTATTGGGGCTATAATTAAACCCATGTATCTATATTTGCACACACACACACACACTCACACAATCTGTATATCCATGGTGGAATCTGAGTCGTAACTCGTCTGAAGTTGTCTCTTGGATTGGTCACAGTTTCGCTTCATTTGCAACCAAAATTGAGTTGCAGCGTCGCAAAGCGTTTCTTGGATCCGGTCCTTCGTTCTTCAAGGCTAATTTAAAACGACTTTGACGGAGAGATCGCAGGGGAGTTGCTAATTATTACCCTCTGTAGATTCAAGTTATTCAGTTCTGAGATCTTCCTTTTTCTACAAGGTCTGTCAGCTTGATCATACCCTTCTGTTTGTACTTTTCGAATCATAGCAAAATCAACAATCTTGGCAGAGACTCCTTGTCTGCATCCTTGCAACGAGACTCTTCATCATGCTGCACAAAGGACCAATACACGGCACTAGAAGGTACATTAGTTTTATCAACATTATCATTATCATCATTTCCACTATTACATCATTACTGCAGTCCTCGTCACCATTTTAACCTTAAGCAACAAAGGCATAGATGAAGATGAGACTGATTTGAAGAGAGACATTTTCTACACCTTTTTTTCTTTTCTTTTCTTTTCGTCATTTTGTCTATGCCGCCTCTGTTTGCATATTGTCTCCATGTTTATCAGTCAGTATTATCTTATCATTTCATCTTTTGGTTATATATTTAGATTATACTATATTATTTATAGAATATATATAATAAGATATATATTATATATATATATATACATACATATATGTATATATATTACATAATATACTAAACATATATCTGTAGATATGTATATATATACTAGATATGTATAGATATATATATATATATTATATATATATGTCTGTATGTATAACTTACTATATATATTATATATATATATATATTTGATATATATATTCATATATATACAGGTGTATATGTTATATAAATATATATAAATATATATATATATATATATTATATATATATATATATTATATATATATACATACAGGTGTATATATATACACATTTATATGTGTGTGTGACTGTATAAACGTATAAACGTATATATCTATGTAACATATATCTCAGAAATATATGTTTATTTCTATCATAGCATTAGTATCATTATCATCATTATCACGATTTCCAACAAGTATGATTATCATTATCATCTTTATTGATATAATTCTTATCACAATTACTTATATTATCATTATAATTTACATTACCATTATTAATATCATCATCTATATCTCTATTTCTCCGTATTTGTCTATCTTACATTTTCTTCCCTACCCTCGTAACCTTACATCCATCCCTACTCTATATACATATCGATACTTTTTTCTGCTATTTTGAAATATTTTCCGTCTTTGTATGACTATATAACGAATCTGAAAAAAATGTTGCAGAAGCCGAAAGAAATTGTTGCAGCTCCAATATCGAAGACGGTTTTTGTTGCACTTCATCCCTCCTCCGGCTGTCGTACCACAGAATCTTGTTAACTTTCCCAAGTTTTTATGAACCAGTTTCTGAAAATCCACATCATAACCTTTTGTATTTTGAAATCATGTTTTTCCTTTATCCATTATCACTGTGCTGTATCATAATATCTTTTTATCCAGATGGCATATGATTTAAGTCATATGAGAGAGAGAAAGATAGATAGAGAAAGAGAGAGAATGAGGAGAGAGAGAGAGGAGAGAGAGACGAGAGAGAGGAGAGAGAAAATCCTGCTTACGTAAACATTTTCATCTAAAGCACTTCGCTACATATTCCGATTTCCTTAGGCGCATTTTACTTGTTTCCTTGTTTTCTTCTTTGTGTATCAATTTTATTGGTATTAAGTATATCAACACCTAACTCTTATTCTTAAAAGCGTAATAACATCATTATCATTTTCCTATCACTGGCCCGGGAAGGAGCTTCGCCGTATAACCGCAATAAAAAGATGATGGCGAATAATCGTTTTATGTTAGCCACAAAATCGTGGAAAGGATAAAATCCCCCCGGCATTAGGGGGAA
>NW_028234407.1:656936-659436 GCF_977035675.1 Penaeus japonicus
ACGCTGCACTGATTTAGGTTTCATATATCCTTCGGTATGCTATTAAACAATTTAGGTCCGTTTGTTAGGAAACTTTGTTTTTGCATTTTTTTTAACAGGCATGTTTGTGCACATATCCCAGTGCGATATCATGTTCTTCTCTGCCTGGGGAAATGTCTTACCTTAATACCCCCTCCTTAGTTTTTTTTAAATCTTTCCCAATAGTTTAGACCCATCATATTATCTAACTTGCGTGTAAAGATTCTTTGGACTTGTTCTATCAACATTATATCTTTTGTAAGATTTGGGCTCCATCCTTGGCACTTTTATTCTAATCTTGTGGTCACTATGTTTTCCATAGGTGTTCTGGGTCTCATGTGTTAAAAGTCCTCATTACCCATCCACTCATAACTTTTCCTTTGTTGACAATCTGCTCTATATGGTGACTGAAACTCATGTCATTACTCATATTGAGTCCTAGATCTTTTACTACTTTTCTCTCCTCAATCTCCAAACCTTCGACAAAATATGATCTTGCTCTTAAATTTCCAGTTGGACTATATCTTATGATTTCAAATTTATCTGCATTGAATTTCATATTATTATCATATGCCCACTTACAGATGGTATGTGGATCCTCGTTAAGTTTGTTTTCATTATCTTGTATATCTATGGGTGTACTTATTCTTCTATCATCTGCAAATTATGTTACTCTCTAGTGTTTCACACCATTATCAATGTTACCAATCATAATAAGGATTAACAAGGGCCCAAGAACGGACCCTTGTGGCACCCCACTCATAATAATCATTTCATTCGAGTAAAGCCCATTAATTTATACTTTTTGTTTACGATTTATTAGGTTGTAAATCCATTTTCCAACTTTCCCGCCGATTCCAAGGTCTTTAATCTTATGTAGCAGAAAGTCGTGATCTACTTTGTCAAAAGCTTTTGCAAAGTCTAGGTATATTACATCAACTTCTCTATTTTCAGTTAGGTCCCTTAGTATGTGTTCGAAGTGTGTCAGGATCTGTGATAAACAAGATCTACCACTTTGAATCCATGTTGCCCGGGATTTATCTTGTTTTCTTTGTCTAAAAACTGAACAACTTTTTCCTCACTACCCTTTCAAATATTTTTATTATATGAAATGTCAGTGCTACTGGTCTATGATTTTTGGCCTGACCTTTATATACCTTTATATATTGGAATTATAATACCCTCTTTCAAGTAAGCTGGGGATGATCCCCATGTCCAAAAATTTCCTCCACAAAGTTAAGGCTTTGTTATGGTTTCTTTGCAGTTTTTTTTAAAAAGATTGCTGGGATTTCATATGGCCCAGCTGCTGAGTTTGTTGAGATTTCACTTACTGCTTCCAGAATATCTTTTTAATTGAATATGAAGTCAGTGAGACATTCATCTTCGTTACTAATAATACTAAAATGTTGTGGGTCTGATATTATTTTTTCTATTCTTAGGAGACTATAGACTTCTTCATATTATAATTTGAGTAATTCAGCCATTTCCTTTGAATTAGTTACCAATGCACCATTATTCTGCCAATTTCTGTTCTCCTCTTTAGCCTGTTGTTTGCATAAGAGAAAAAAAAATATTTTGCATTCTGTTCTATAACTTCCACAGTTTTTTTTTCTTTTTTCTTCGGCTGCTTTTTGGTTACTTATAGACAGTTTTATTTTTTTTTCTAATAGCCTTATCTCTGCTTTCATCCTTTCTCTCATGATCTGATCTGTTTATTTTTTTTCAATTTGTTAACCTTATTTTTCTTGCTTCTTAACATGATCCTTCGATCCCTTGGTATAATATTCTTGTTTCTGTTTTTTTTTTTTTTTTTTTTTTTTTTTGAGGGGGGGGGTACAAACATTTTACAAGCATCTTTACTTGCATTATAAAGCTTCTTTAGTATATCATTTGGTGTTAAGAGGACGTCAATATCTTTCAGTGACTTTTCTAATGTTGCGTTTATTTTTTTTTTTTCAATCTATTTGATTATGGCTAAAGTTTAAAGATCTGAGACTCTTTTCTGCTTCGGCTATCTGTTTTCCACTACTTTTCTGTTTATTTAACTTATTCATTGTGATTTCAATTATTTTGTGGTCTGATTGAGCTGTATAAGTTGATGATATGTTGTGTACATCTTCCCCTATACTAATATAAACAAGGTCCAGTATACAGTATTGATGATTTGGATAAGGTAAACATTTTTTTCAAAATCTAAAAGCATTCTTGCTTGTTGTTTTTCATCTTTAGTGGCATTTGCTCCTATCTTTATTTTCTTTGTTTCCCAGCCGATAAAGTGGAAATTAAAATCGCCAAGTATCATAATAGCTTGAATTTCACTTGTATTGACAATGTAATTACTAATAATGCCTAGTGATTCATTGAAAGATGTTTCTGTTGTTCCAGGAGGTCTGTATAAGATAATGTTCTTTTGTATCTTTTCTCAATACCCCTAGTATTTCTACTGTGTTATTAGAGTATTCTATTACAATGTCCATTCTAG
>NW_028234407.1:677081-682081 GCF_977035675.1 Penaeus japonicus
AATCAATTAATTTGTTTTGTTTCCATCCAGGTATGTTTCTCTGATGAATCAATGATGGGAAATACTGAGTGAATAGGCGAAAATTCGTGAGGAGGGGGTACGTCAAAAGAGAAGGACCCACACACCCTTGGACTGTCGAGAAGACTGCAGTCAAGTTCCCTTCCAAAGTCATGGTTTGGTCCATCATATCTGCATAAGGTACAGGTCATTTAGAGATCGTGATGGCGCTCTGAATCAAGACGGATACCTATAAGATAATAATAAACACCTGGTACTCCCAATTTCATAAATGGTTTCCTGACAATAACGAAATATTCATGCATGACTGGGTGGGGCCCCATGTCACACAGATCAGAAGAGTTTCTAGGACATCTAAAAGATCTTAACATCAAAGTGCGCTTGATGGGCCTGGAAATAGCCCAGATATGAATCCTATTTGAAGGTTTATGGAAAGACCCTTAAAAAAATGAAGTCCAGCAAAATCTGGAATGTACCAACAGAGTACAGCTCATCCAGCGGTTTGATAGAGTGTTGAGGGCACAGAAATCCAGATATCAGGAACAAAGCACAAGACTACATTAGAAAGTATGTGCAAGACGTCTTGAAGCATTATTAGAGCCAAAGGAGGTCCCACAAAATACTGAGATGATTATATGTATAAAGGAAAACAATAAAACATATTTACTGTCTACAAAAAATTTCCTTCTGTCAATAAAAATGTGAATAAATCAGTGAATGGCCAGAATTGTCTATTAATTTTCCCATATATATATATATATAAAGTATATATAGTTATTTTTATATTCTAATATATATATATATATATGATATATATATATATGTATAATTATATATATATATATATATATATATATATATATATATATATATATATATATATATTATGATATATGCATATACACACACACAACAACACACACACACCACAAACCACACACACACACACATATATATATATATATATAATATATATATATATATATATATATATAGTTATATGTTATACTATATAGTACATATATATATATACTTATATTTATATATATATATTACATATATATATATATATGTGTGTGTGTGTGTGTGTGTGTGTATAATGATACATTAATATACCCAATTCCTCTCAAGTAATACACATTCAAGTTCCAGTACTTCGCTTGCAATTGATCAAGAATATAGACGACAGCACGGTAGAGTTAGTGAAGCATGGCAAGAAAAATGAAACAAAATTCAAGGGAAAATAGTAGTATGCCCGTTAAGGAGCCCACCTGTTTCCAAAAAGGTAATTGAGAACTGCCGAATCACGTCATATTCTATTAATACTTTAATTGTTCTATCCATATTGTACTTATCTCACCCTACGCATGATGACTGCCGCAGAGATTCCTTTCCATCGCGCCTTCATGTTGAACACCAACTTCACAAGCCAATAACCCTCTCGTGATTGTTGGTCGTGGGTTGCGTCTATCCCCTCTTGCTTTGTGACGTTCCTGTCATTGTTCTCGGTTCTTTCTGCGGTCTCCTGTCCGATTGCTCAATCCTTTTTATCTCTTCTGACCAACGCTCTTTAAGTACCACCCTCGCCAGCTCTCTAGTAACACTGTGTATTACACACCCCTTTCATTTATTTGAAGAGATATTTAATGGTCTCAGAACACACCTGAATTTTGATATTTATGCAGACTATCAAATTCCTTATTGATATTGTCATTCTTCTGTGCGGCCTTGCCTTGTTATTGTTTCCCTTCCACTTACACTACTTTTTCGGTGCTCAATTAATAATTTAATGAAGAGTTAAACTGCGTTATATATGTATACTGCCACGCTTCTTTCTCTCTCATATACTAACGTGTTGAAACCTTAATTCTATACGATTACCGTGCAGTTCCTTTTGTTCTTTCGTATCGCTCTAACAACGGTCTCAGCGTCTGTGTTCTTCCACAACTATCAATGTGATCTCATCTAGAGCATTTTCAGACTTCTATTAGATTGTTATACAAACCATTTATTCTAATGTAACATGCGTTATGGTGCTGTTCATCACCTCAAACTTTCTCATCAGCTTCGTCCTTCATCGTTAGCTGGTCCTAAGAAAATTTCCTGCTTTTGGTGTCTTAATCAAAGTTCGTATGTTACTTACGATGCCTTATGCACTTAATTGTGTGCCATTGATGTATGATATATTTTTATCTGAAGAATTCCTGGGATGACACTGGTTGCCTTCATGATCTTTAACAACAATAAACACTTTTAACATCTATCGAGAAGGCTTTCTTGATGATAGACAATACTCGAAATCAATAAAATAGGGATCCATCTACATCGGGCCGGGGATTCAGTGCAAGAGTGAACAACCAAATAGCAATCAGGGAGGAGAGACAAAGAGCGAAGAGGACTGTAAGACGGAGCTTTATGATAAAAAGTGTGTGTGACCTAATATAAATAATGCATAGTAATGCAATCATAAACTAACAACAGAACTGAAATAAATGTGGAAAAGACCGCTGTCTCCGACTCCCTGCTTAAAAAAAAGAGGCATTGATAAAAAATGGGGTAATTAGCGAAGACAGTTGCATCTGGTACACGACAAGAGGCAGGTTCTCTTACAAGATTCGTTTGGATTTTATTGTTTCTTTTTCCTCCCTCTCCTTCTTGGCCTTCATTTGTTTCTCCCCCTCTCTCTCTCTCTCCATCTCTCATCCTCCCCTCTCTTCTCTCTCTTTCTCTCTCTCTCCATTCGATTCTTCCTCTCCTCTCCCCCTCATCCCCTCATCCTCCTCACTCTCCCGTCCATCCTAATTCTCTCCTTCTCCTCCACTTCTCTCTCTCCTCTCTCTCTCTCTCCTTCTCGTCTTCTTCATTTTTTCTTCTTTTCTTTTTCTTCTTTCTTTCTCTTTTACATCTTTTCTCTTTCTTCTGCTTCCTCCTGTTCTTCATCTTCTTCCTTTCTTTTCTTATCTTCTCTTTCGTTTTCTTCTCTCTCTCCTCTCATTCTTTTCTTCTTCTTTTCTTTCTTATTCTTTTTCTTTCTCTTTCCTTTTCTCTTCTTCTTCTTACTTCTATACTTTTCCTTCCTCTCCTCTTCCTCTCTTCTCTCCTCTCTTCTCTCTCTCTCTCTCTCCTCTCTCTCTCTCTCTTTCCTCTCTCTCCCCCCCTCTCGGTCCCTCTCTCCCTCTCATCTTCTTCTTTCCCTCCCCGTCTCTCTCCTCACCTCATCTCTCGTCTCTTGCATCAGTCTCCACATCTCTCCTCTCTCTCATTCTCTCTCCTCCACTCTCGCCGCTCTCCTCCTCTCTCTCCTCCCAGTTCTCAATCTCTCACTATCCTCTCCTCTCTCTCTCTCTCTTACTCTCTCTCTCTCCTCTTCTCTCTTCTCTTTCTTTCCTCTCTCGCGTCCTCCTCTATCCTCTCAATCTCTTCTCATTCTCTCTCTCTCTCTCATCTTCTGTCTTCTCTCTCTCATATCATTCTCTCTCTCTCTCTCCTCTCTCTCTCTCTTCTCACTCTCTCTTCTCTCTCTCCTCTCTTCTCTCTCTCTCTCGTCACTCTCTCTCTCTCTCTCTCTCTCACTATCTCTCTCTCCTCACTCTCACGACCCACTCACTCTCTCTCACTACTCTTCATTACACATCTTCTCACTCTCCTACCTCTCTCTCTCACTCTTTCTCCTCTCTTCTTCCTTCTTTATCTTTTCTCTCTCTCTCACTCACTCTCTCTCTCGCCTTCTCTCCTCGTCTTATCCCACATCTCCCTCTCTCCCTCTCAATTCTTTCACAGCTCTCTTCCCTTAATGAAAGGCCATCTTTCTTTTCCCTGCCCTCTCCTCCCTCCCTTCAATAAATAAAGGATAACAACACAGTGAAGGGAAAATGAAAAAAAAAATACGACGTTGTTTCCTTCGAATTGGAAAGCAAGACTTCAGGAATTCAGTCTTTCCTGAGTTCCAGAAAGATGTTTGTTGCATTTTTTTTCTCTCTCTCTCCCTCTTCTAACAAATGGAATAATCAGATAGGAATAATTTATGAAAAAGTGCTGAATATTTGAAGCCATTGTGTGTGTGTGTGTGTGTGTGTGTGTGTGTGTGTGTGAGTGTGAGTGTGTGTGTGTGTGTGTGTGTGTGTGTGTGTGTGTATTCATATATATATATATATATATATTCTATATATATATATATATATATATATATATATATATATATATATACGTAATATGTGTGGGTGTGCGATAATATATATATATATGATTATATATAAGAAAAGTATATATATATATATATATAGTATATATATATATTAATATATATATATATATATATATATATATATATATATATATAAATATATATATATATATATATATATTAAACAGTAATGTAAACATATTTGTATATATAATTATATTATATTTATAATTATATATATATATATAAATCTATTATATATATAGATAGTGATAGATAACGATAGAATAGAGAGATAGATAGATAGATAGATAGATAGATAGATAAGATAGATAGATAGATAGATAGAGATGAGAGAGATCGGATAGATAGATACCATTCTTTTCAGATGTTTCAATATTGATAAAAGGACCGAGTATGAGAGTTCATGAGGGCTTCTTTGAATTTGCATGATAAAAGCGGGTCAGAGCTGAAATATGTAAAAACAAATAGAGAGATTTAAAGGTGATGATACAGTTAAATAATGATGGAAATAGTTATTGCATTAGTAATGATGACTAAAATAATCAAGATAATGATGAAAATAATTATCACAATAACAATAATAATGATGATGATAATAAGAAGATTAATGACAGGGAAAATAATGATAGTTATAATAGTAATGATAATGATAGAAATAATTATAATGATAATAAAAGTAATAATTCTACTGATGATAATAGTAATAATCATAATGATAATAATAACACATGATAATGATTATCAATAATTATGATATTGATAATGATAGTATTAA
>NW_028234407.1:694576-712589 GCF_977035675.1 Penaeus japonicus
ATGTTTTATTGCATTTGATGTTTAAATTTGAATTTTATCAGTTTTTCTTAATTTTATAACTTGTTTTTCTGTATTTTTAAAATTTAATGGGTTTTCTACTGTGATTATTTTGTCTTATTTTATGCCAGTGCCCAATTTATTTCCAGTATTTTAATTATATTTTACTGTATTTATTAACTTGTTTTTTTTACAGCTTTTAATTGATTTTGTCTAATTATTTTAAGTATAGATTTTATTGCCGCATTTAACGCTGGTTTCTTTTTTTATGTTTTTGTATTTTTTTTAGTGTTCCGTTTTTAGCTGTTCTTTTTAGTGTAGGTGCGTCCACGTGCACCTCGGACCATGGTGCGCCCCAAGGCACCACAGGCTGGGTCGCGCCCGCCTACCCCTGAGGAGACAGTCCTTCTCGAGGGACCCCGCCTTGGGATGGACCCAGGACTCACTGTTGCCCGTAGTGCAGGTGCTGCTGGGGCTGCACGCTTGGACAGTGGGTCACCCGCCAGCAGTGATGTGAGCGGCTTGCAGCTCATGGAGGCCAGGTTGGTGGATCGGCTCGAGGCACAAATTGGTAGGCAGCTCGCCCGCATGCAGGAACACCTGGAGGGACGCATGCAGGCGCAGATGCAGGCTCTGGCTTCCCTCCTGAAGAACCGGCCTGTTGGGCCCTCTACGGCTACCGAGGATGCTGCTCCGGCCTCTGCTGCCCCTCCGCCATCGCTACCCTCAGCTCAGCCCTGCCTCGGAGAGGACCCCAAGCAATCCTCCCATCTGCCTCCAGCGGTGCCTGCAGAGCCTCGCCTTCCACAACGCTCTGCCCCGCTCCTGTCTGGGAGTCAACCTGCCGCTGACGTGGACCTCATGGGTCCCCGCCAGGTTGGGATCGCTTCAGCGCGGGACCAGAGTGCTCAGTCTGCAGCTAGACTGCCCCCGCAGCCGCCTGCTTCCTTCATGGCTGAACCTGTGCCTCAACCGCCCGTGCGCCACCTTGGGACGTCCTACGGGGCCCCCTCACAGGGACCGTACCCATCTCTTGAGACCCAGCCTCCAATCTCCACTGCACGTGAAGCTCAGCCTCCAGCCTCTCAGCCTCTAGCCTCCCAGCCTTCAGCCTTCCACTCATTCGCCAACCCGCATGCACCTCCAGTTCACTTAGGTGACCACAGCTGGACTTGTCCATTTTATGGCAGTGGACGAGACGAGGTGCCTTTTTTCTGTGGTGAGACTCCTTCGACTCAGGGCATCCAGCAGAGCCAGGAGCTGGAGTCCTGGATCTCCAGTATAGAGCTGGCCACCCTGCCAGCAACATCGGAAGCCTACATCCGGATGGCACGCAGCCGGGTAAGGGGGTACGCATGGTCAGTGCTCAACAGTCCTGGGTTCGCCCATATCCGGGATTGGGTTGACTTCAAAGCACGACTCCGCGAGCAATTCAGAGGTGTCTCTACGGCCAAGCATTTCTTCGATATGCTGGCTCGAGCCAGGATGGCGGTTGGCCAAGGACCTCTGGATTTTTATCGTGCTGTAGCGCTGGCCGTGCAGCAGGGCGCTCGTGATTACCCCCTGGACATCGGGAATGCGGAGAGCCTGATGCAGCGTACCTTCCGGGATGGGCTTCCAGGGTGGCTCCGCCAGCAGCTCTTATGGCACGATTTCCCTTCCACCCGTGCCATGGCGGAGAAGTGCCAGCTGGTTTGGGACTCTGTAGTCGGAGCAAGGCATTCCCTACCAGACGTCCACGGGCTCCTCCGGCAGTCGTCCAGGCTGTGGACATCTCAGCATGGCATGCGGGACGACAGGATGGCCCTGGGTGCGTATAATCCAGGTCAGCACTTAGAAGTAACCATCCCCGGCCTGGAGTATTACAGGGACATATTGCCACAAGCGGCTCCAGTCATCCAGGTCCCTGAGAACACCTCGCTTAATGGTCCTCCGCTGGTAAGGAGATCGGCCGAGGCCCCTGCTTCACCTCGCCGCTCCCCTTCCCCACGTCGCAGGGACAACAGACAGCGCCCCTGGTGTGATTTTCACAGGATGGGAGGCCACCATACCAGCGAGTGCCGGGCAGGACGGGGTCGATGCTACCGTTGCGGTGAGTCGGGGCACCTCAAGGTCTCTTGTCCCTTTTCCCAACGCCGCTCGGAGGCAGACTCCCGACCCACGGGCGGCCGTAGCTACGAGCCGGGATCTCAGCAGCCAGTCGACTCCACCGCAGTTCCGAGGACGCCCCCTCATAGTCCTCGAAGTCGGAGGTAGGCAATTCTCCTGCTTCGTCGACACAGGTTCAGAGGTGACAATGATGAAGAGGGAGTCCCTAGCGCGTCTTCCTGGGGTACGCCTGCACTCTAGCCAAAGAGCGCTGCAGGGAGTTTCAGGCCAGCCAGCCCCAGTCACGGCGGAGGTGGACCTTCCCTTCACCATCCATTCTACGCTGACTGTCACCCACCGGACCTGTGTCGTTGAGGGCCTCCGCTTTCCAGGGGACCTGCTCCTGGGGATGGACCTCCTTCAGCGGCTTCCTGTTCGTCTCGTCTTTGGCCATGAACCTGACAAGAGCTGGCTGGAGTTGGATGGCTGCCGTCATGGGATCGCCTATACCGTGGGAATGCAGAGGCACAGCATGTCCCTGCTGTCATGAAATTCCTCGGGCGTCGCCAGCAACCCTGGAGGACCCTGAACTGCTGCCGAATTCTGGACAGGTAACTGTCTCGCCTGTCCATGTGGCCGAGGAAACAATGGTGGAAGCAAAATCAGGGAAGTTTGTTGCTGCCACAGTTAGGCGCAGCGCACCAGATGACACATGCCTGGCTGTTATTGAGGCCAGCACAGACCGCCTCACAGTACCCCGCACTTTGGTTACTGTCCAAGGACGTCGTTCAAGTGTGTGGGTTGTCAACCCCCACCCTAAGCCACGCAAGCTACGCCCAGGTGCTGTACTAGGGTACGCCTCATTCTTGGGACCCGAGGAGGTTGTCTGCACCTCCCCCTCTCCTACAGTTCCTAACACCCCTTACTGCGAGTCTTCCAGGGAACTCTCACAGGCTACGGTCACTCCATCTGAGGTGGAGCTCGAGGGGTTCCCATCGGTGGTGGAGCTCGAGGGCGAGTTCCTTGATGACGACTATGACAGCTCTGCCGCCTGCCTTGATTTTGGGTACGAGGACGACGACTTCTTCGTGTTCCCTGAGACGCCAGAGCTGGACACGGCCCGCCAGCAGGAGACAGATGTTACCTGTGCTGCAGAGAGTGCAGGGCTCCCTGGTGCTACGTAAGGTCCAAGGGAACCATGGCCTCTTGGTGACCACTGGCTGGGACCCTGTCGTGTCCAGAAGCGACTTGGGCCTGTCAGCTACGACATCCTTGACCTACGGCCCCCACATCGTGCCGTCAGGGTCCACGCCAATCAACTCCATTTCCGTCCATTTCTCCCTGCCGCTGAGGTCGACTACCTCGAAGAGTGCAACCAAGTGCGATATCCTATTGAACATTGAAAAATGTGATTTTTACTTTGTGTATTGGTGCTATTTTGTTTTTACTTTTCTGTGTTCAATGTTCTAGTCTTGATTTTATATTTTATTGTAGTTTGAAGTTTATACATTTTTTTTAACATTGTGAAATTTTATATTGAAAGTGTATTTTATATTTTATTTTATATTTAATATTTTTCATAACATTTTAGTTGGGTACTGGCACTTCTGGAGGTGTGGCGTTTTCTGTTCCCCGGGGAGGGGCTGTAGAGTAACGTACTTTCTTACGCGAACGCTATGGGTTCGCGCGTATGCGAACGGGTGACGGGTGCCTCGCGTCCGTATTCTTTTCTTTTTTGTACTCCCCGTCACGCCCTTTGGCGACGCCCTTCGGGGCGCCTTGTCAAACGCCCCACCTCCAGGAGTATTTTAGGCTGTGGAGAAGGAGGAGAAGGAGCACCCAATCCAAGCACAAACAACCTGTAATAATTCCTAGTTGGCAACCCCCTGTCATGTCGGGGTCTCCAAGACCGCCATCTTTGAGTTGTGGAGGAGGTTTCAAGGCGGAAGGTTGTGTGCTTGGGTTGGGCAGGAGTGTGTGTTTTCTCGTGTTCTCGTTCTAGCGTAAGTTTTTATTCTACTACATGCCTGTTCTGTGATACCTTGTTTTTAATACATGTAGTAGCTTGTGCCTGACAAATAAACGTAAAGTAAAGAATATTAGCGTCTTAGTCAGTTGCCTTTATGCCGGCCCGGTTTTCCCTCTTGCCCTTCCACGCCTTCCAGCTGCAGAAGGCTCCTCTACAGCTCCTGTAGGAGGGTGAGTGCCCCACGAACCCACTACATTATCTTTATAACTTATTAAGTTATGATACTGTTAAATTTAGAATTATAAAAGTTTAGTTAAGTCCCCCAAAACGTCGGGTCAGTTTTCTTTTACATACGTAATGTCTCCCACGTTCCACCAATATTTGATGTTTTTTAGTTTACGCTTATTTACATCAAGAAATACATGTTTAGTTTATGTTACACCATTGTATGTTTTCCCATTATGAAGTCTATATATTTTAACTGCATTGAAACAGAAGTGTTAATCATTTTATATCAATATAATTTTCTGCAGACGCACAACAACACCACGTGTTTCAATGGCCACCCCAAAGAACATTTACTGCACGAATGTGGCAAGAAAACCCCACAGATACCATGAAAAGGCAAACAACGTTTAGACAAAATTATCACTTTTATATATTGATATGTTTCAAGTTATTCAATATATTTTCCGTCGCTTCATTGCTTATCCGGCGTGGATGCCAAACTTATTTGTGTCTGGAACTCTGGCTTTTATTCTTCCACTTCATGGGATTGGACATAAGCCTTGCGCTGGGAGATCGGCCGATATTTGCTCCTGCTAGCCATGGGCACACGCAGGTACCATCTCATAACCTTCAACAACGCCTATACTAAGAGCGATACATAAAGCACATAAGTCTAAGCTAGTTCATTTCATTGCGCCACTAGAACCTAGGACCAAACAAAGCAAGAATAAGATCAAGGATGGTGTGGGGAAAATGTTGCAATGTTGTCAAATATCTACAAAATGATAAACGAGAAAAGCATAGCGACAAATATCATGGGCTATTTCAGATGAAGCATTTAGGTACTTATACAAACACTAGTGGGGCTATTGCCTTTCTTCGAAATATAAAAAAGGGAGGTTGGTAAAAAAAAAAAAAAAAAAATCAACAGGCAAACAAACGAAAATTAATCCTCACGAATAGCTTCAGATTACAATACAATGTTCCCAACGTCAGATGCTGATGAGGTACTAAAATAAGACTATTGATGGTATGAATAGACTCGTGGAAAAGGTTCGTGAGAAGAGCCATGCCAGTTCAACCGGATGAACTTACCATCTAATAATGGTTATGATATTGACGATTATGGTAATGATATTGATGAAAATGGTAATTATATTATGATGATGGTAATTATATTAGGATGATGGTAATTATATTAGGATGATGGTAATTATATTAGGATGATGGTAATTATATTAGGATGATAGTAATTATATTAGGATGATGGTAATTATATTAGGATGATGGTAATTATATTAGGATGATGGTAATTATATTAGGATGATGGTAATTATATTAGGATGATAGTAATTATATTAGGATGATGGTAATTATATTAGGATGATGGTAATGATATTGATGATAATGGTAATGATATTGATAATAATGGTAATGATATTTATAATAATAGTAATGACATTTATAATGATATTTATAATATTTATAATAATAGTAAAGATATCGAAGCTTCATCTTAATCAAATAAATTTTTACTGATTTAATTGAATAACTATAAGATCTGTATAATCCTACATATAGAAATAATATTGATGATCATGGCAATAATATTGATGATAATGGTAATGATATTAATCATAATAGTAATGATATTGATGATAATGGTAATTATATTTATGATAATAGTAATAATATTGATGATAATAGTAATAATATTGATGATAATAGTAATAATATTGATGATAATAGTAATAATATTGATGATAATAGTAATAATATTGATGATAATAGTAATGATTTTGTAACTTGATCTTAATCAAATCCCTTTTTACTGATGTAATAGAATAATCATAAGATCTGTACGATCCTACCTACAGAAATTATATTGTTGATAATGGTAATGATTTTGATGAGAATGGCAATGATTTTGATGAGAATGGTAATGATTTTGATGAGAATGGCAATGATTTTGATGATAATGGTAATGATTTTGATGATAATGGTAATGATTTTGATAATAATGGTAATGATTTTGATGATAATGGTAATGATTTTGATGATAATGGTAATGATTTTGATGATAATGGTAATGATTTTGATGATAATGGTAATGATTTTGATGATAATGGTAATGATTTTGATGATAATGGTAATGATTTTGATGATAATGGTAATGATTTTGATGATAATGGTAATGATTTTGATGATAATGGTAATGATTTTGATGATAATGGTAATGATTTTGATGATAATGGTAATGATTTTGATGATAATGGTAATGATTTTGATGATAATGGTAATGATTTTGATGATAATGGTAATGATTTTGATGATAATGGTAATGATTTTGATGATAATGGTAATGATTTTGATGATAATGGTAATGATTTTGATGAGAATGGTAATGATATTGATGAGAATGGTAATGATATTGATGAGAATGGTAATGATATTAATGATAATGGAAATGATATTAATGATAATGGAAATGATATTAATGATAATGGAAATGATATTGATGATAATGGTAATGATATTGATGAGAATGGTAATGATATTGATGAGAATGGTAATGATATTGATGATAATAGTAATGATATTGATGATAATAGTAATGATATTGATGATAATGATCTTAAGTAAATCACTTTTACTGATGTAATTGATTAATTATAAGATTATATGATCCTACATACAAAAATCCTTATTTATTAACGATGATGATAAAGCATACAATTGCAATCCCAGATACGTTCCCGAGGCTCTTTCCTAAACTAGTGACTAAGTTCCTCCCATCGACCCCCAAATCCCAGTTTCTGAGATCACATCTCACGTATAAAATGCTTCGGGACACTGCCTCGTGACTTGTTCTCTTAAGCTGTCAAAAGAACACAATGAAGCTTACTGCAGTTATCTTTCTAATAGCCTTGCTTGTGTCTGGAACTTTGGGTTTGGTTTTGCCGATCCCGCTTCCTGTGCCTCTGCTCAAGGGATTAGACGTAAGCCTCGCGCTGGGCAATCAACCGGTATTTGCTCCCGTTCACTATGGACATTCACTGCCTTCATATAAATTTGAAACACGCCGATATTAGCAAGGAAAAATAAACTAAATGAGTTCAAGCTGTCTTTTCTTTAAATGAACAGTAATATGGGTTTTAGACTAAATCTCTGCAAGGCAAACTTGAATTTTCCTTTCCTGCAGAGCCAATAAGGAATTTAACCATATGTGTGTAGCTTGAGAATAATCGACTCACTGAATATCGTCCCCACCAAAAAATCTGTCACATACACGTGTATAGATATATACATACTATATAAAGCCAATCTAGCTAGAGAAAGAGATAAAATAGCAAAGATACCTTTACGATTATATCAAACTGCATGATATCACATAGTTACGGAGCAGATGGTGCAGAAGATTTATAATGTAATGTTGATAATGATTGTGATAATATAGTAAATCTAATGTTCTTCTGGCCGCAAAGAGATGGAATAATGTGACATTCTCCGGAGGGGTTTAATATGGTCTATTCGTGGTTGAGGCGACGCCCTTGCGGGTCTTTTGCACTGGAGTGTCGCCCTTGCCCGACTGGAAGCCTTTCCTAACAGGCGGGGCTCTTGGCGATACCATCATGATCTTCCTACCACCGTAAATATAACTGTAAAACGTTTTTTTTCTTTGTCACTCAGTCCTCATATATGTATATATATATATATATATATATATATATATATATATATATATATATATATATATATATATATATAATGTTTTTTAATATATATAATATATATATATATATATATATATATATATATATATAATATATCTGTATATATTTATACATTGTATATATTTATACATTATATATATATATATATATATATATATATATATATATCTATATATATATATATATATATATATATATATATATATATATATATATATATATATATATCAAGATTGTCCTTTGAGAGAAATATCGTCCCATGGATATATATATATATATATATATATATATATATATATATATATATATATATATATATATACCTCTGGCTGGAGGTAAACCATTACCTAGTAACAAGTAATGGCCACCAACACACAATATGTTTATAACCTGTTTATGTTTATGACCATTCTGATATTTCCCTAGATGATACAATATAATTGAGATATCCACATCAACAATTATAAAACTCCTGTCCCATTTGCTCTGGAACTATGCAGCACCCTGCAGTTTGTTATGATCGTTACACTATAAAACGTCTTTGCTCTCTCTTTCTCTCTCTCTCGCCCATTCTATCTGTTTCTCGTTCTAACTCGATACTTTATAACTCTCCCTCTTACTTAATATAATGTATAATAACATTACAATATATTTCTCTCTCTCTCTATGAGTACATGTATAAATATAGATGGTAAATAAAGAGAGAGCTAGATAGCTCTATACGTAATCTATAATCTATACACGTGTATGTGACAGAAAAAGTGATATTTTTTCTGGTTATGGTTAAATAATTTATTGGCTCTGCTGGAAAGGAAAATTCAAGTTTGCCTTGCAGAGATTTAGTCTAAAACCTGTGTTAGTGTTCATTTAAAGAAAAGACAGCTTGAACTCATGTAGTTTATTTTTCATTGCTAATATCGGCGTGTTTCAAATTTATATGAAAGCAGTGAATGTCCATGGTGAACGGGAGCAAATACTGGTTGATTGCCCAGCGCGAGGCTTACGTCTAATCCCTTGAGCAGAGGCACAGGAAGCGGGATCGGCAAAACCAAACCCAAAGTTCCAGACACAAGCAAGGCCATTAGAAGGAAAACTGCAGTAAGCTTCATTGTGTTCTTTTGACAGCTAAGAGAACAAGTAACGAGGCAGTCTCCAGGAGCATTTTATAAATGAGATGTGATTTCAGAAACTGGGATTCGGGGGTCGATGGGGGGAACTTAGTCACTAGTTTAGGAAAGAGCCTCGGGAACGTATCTGGGATTATAATTGTTTGCTTTATTATCAGCATTAATAAATAAGGATTTCTGTATGTAGGATCGTATAATCTTATAATTGCATCTTGATTTCATTAAGATCAATTTTTTTTCACTGCCTTCATATAAATTTGAAACACGCCGATATTAGCAATGATAAACAAACTAAATGAGTCCAAGCTGTCTTTTCTTTCAATGAACACCAACTCCTTTCCAGCAGAGCCAATAAAGAATTTAACCATATGTATGTAGCTTGAGAATAATCGACTCACTGAACCTCGCCCCCCCAAAAAAAAATCTGTCACATACACGTGTATAGATATGTACATACATATATGCCTATTTAGCTCTATATATCAACCATCTATATGTATACAGTACTCATACAGAGATAGAGAGAAAGATATTATAATGTTATTATACATATTCAGCAACTAAAAGGGAGAATTAAAAGGTGGCAAGTGAGATCGAGAAAGAGCAAAGATACTTTTACAGTCTAACGATTATATTAAACTGCATGATATTACATAGTTATAGAGCAGATGGTGTAGGAGATATATGATTGTTGATGTGGATATCTCAATTATACTTTATAATCTAGGGAAATATCAGAGAATGATCATAAACAGAGAGAGAGGGAGATTACATGTTAGTAAGTAATGTTGATAATGATTATGATGATATAGTAAATCTAATGTTCTTCTGGCCGCAAAGAGATGGAATAATGTGACATTCTCCGGAGGGGTTTAATATGGTCTATTCGTGGTTGAGGCGACGCCCTTGCGGGTCTTTTGCGCTGGAGTGTCGCTCTTGCCCGACTGGAAGCCTTTCCTAACAGGCGGGGCTCTTGGCGATACCATGATTATCTATCTACCACCTTTAATATAACAGTAAAACGAGTTTTTCTTTGTCTTGCCGCTCAGTTAGTACTGCGCTACCCTTTTCCTGTTGTGTATTGCAATTTCATGATTCATCTATCATCTTTGTCTCATTCATCCATACATATTTTCTTGCTTTATTCACTCGCCCATTCACCTCGTTGGTTCATTTACACGTCCCTTCCACCATTCTACACAACCATATCCCTTCATTCTTCACGCGTGTCACACAAGACGATATTTCTCTCAAAAGACTATATTTTTATATATATATATATATATATATATATATATATATATATATATATATATATATATTATATATTATATATATATATATATATATATATGTACATATATATATATATATATATATATATATATATATATATATATGTATATATATACATATATATATGTATATATATACATATATATATATATATATATATATATATATAATATATATATATATATATATATGTACATATATACATATATATCTACATATATACATATATATGTATATATGTACATATATATACATATATATGTATATATATACATATACATATATATGTATGTATATATATATATATATATATATATATATATATATATATATATATATATAATATATATGTACATATATACATATATATGTATAAATATATATATATATATATATATATATATATATATATATATATATATATATATTTATACATATATATGTATATATATACATATCTATATATATATATATATATATATATTATATATATATATATATTATATATGTATATATATATATATATATATATATATATATATATATATATATATGTATATATATATATATATAGAGAGAGAGAGAGATGAAGGTGGTAATAAATCAATACCTCTGACTGGAGGTCAACCATTACTTAGTAACAAGTAATATAGCCAACACACACACAAAATATCTCTCTCTCTCATTCTCTTTCTCTCTCATTCTCTCTATCTCTCTCTCTCTCTCTTTCTC
Source organism: Penaeus japonicus (assembly GCF_977035675.1). Taxonomy (NCBI): domain Eukaryota; kingdom Metazoa; phylum Arthropoda; class Malacostraca; order Decapoda; family Penaeidae; genus Penaeus; species Penaeus japonicus. The sequence continues at coordinate 705,748 of NW_028234407.1, forward strand.
TGTGTTTATAACCATTCTCTGATATTTCCCGAGATGATAGAATATGATTGAGATATCCATATCAACAATTCTAAATCTATAGAAAGAGATAGATAGAGATAGATATATATAGATAGATATACTGAGATAGGTAGATAGAGATAGATAGTTATATATATATATATATATATATATATATATATATATATATATATATGTATATATATAGATAGATAGATAGATGTAGATAGATATAGATGTATGTAGAGAGATAGATGTATGTAGAGAGATAGATGTATGTAGAGAGATAGATGTATGTAGATAGATAGATCGATAAATATAGGTAGTAATATTGATAATGATAGTAATATTGATAATGGTATTAATATTAATAGTACGAGTAATATTGATAATAATTGTACTATCGATAATTATAGTAATATTGATAATAATAGTAATATTGATAACAGGAATAATGATAAAAGTAAAATTAATAACAGCACTATTGATAACAATAATATTGATAAAAGTAATATTGCTAACAGTAAAATTGATAATAGTAATATTGATAACAGCAATATTGATAACAGTAATACTGATAACAGTAATATTGCTAACAGTAATATTGATAATAATAGTAATATTGATAACAGGAATAATGATGAAAGGAAAATGAATAACAGCAATATTGATAACAATAATATTGATATCAGTAATATCGCTAACAGTAAAATTGATAATAGTAATATTGATAACAGCAATATTGATAACAGTAATACTGATAACAGTAATATTGCTAACAGTAATATTGCTAACAGTAATATTGCTAATAGTAATATTGATAACAGTAATATTGATACAGGGAATATTGATAACAGCAATATTGATAACAGTAGTATTGATAACAGCAATATTGATGAGTCATATGGATAACAACAATATTGATAACAGTAATATTGATAACAGTAATATTGATAACAAGAGTAATATTGATAACAAGAGTAATATTGATAACAAGAGTAATATTGATAACAGGAGTAATATTGATAACAGGAGTAATATTGATAACAGGAGTAATATTGATAACAGGAGTAATATTGATAACAAGAGTAATATTGATAACAAGAGTAATATTGATAACAAGAGTAATATTGATAACAAGAGTAATATTGATAACAAGAGTAATATTGATAACAAGAGTAATATTGATAACAAGAGTAATATTGATAACAAGAGTAATATTGATAACAGGAGTAATATTGATAACAAGAGTAATATTGATAACAAGAGTAATATTGATAACAAGAGTAATATTGATAACAAGAGTAATATTGATAACAGGAGTAATATTGATAACAGGAGTAATATTGATAACAGGAGTAATATTGATAACAAGAGTAATATTGATAACAGGAGTAATATTGATAACAAGAGTAATATTGATAACACGAGTAATATTGATAACACGAGTAATATTGATAACACGAGTAATATTGATAACACGAGTAATATTGATAACACGAGTAATATTGATAACACGAGTAATATTGATAACAAGAGTAATATTGATAACAAGAGTAATATTGATAACAAGAGTAATATTGATAACAAGAGTAATATTGATAACAAGAGTAATATTGATAACAAGAGTAATATTGATAACAAGAGTAATATTGATAACAAGAGTAATATTGATAACAAGAGTAATATTGATAACAAGAGTAATATGATATCCAAGAGTCATATTGATAAACAAGAAGTAATATTGATAACAAGAGTAATATTGATAACAAGAGTAATATTGATAACAAGAGCAATATTGATAACAAGAGTAATATTGATAACAAAAGCAATATTGATAACAAGAGCAATATTGATAACAAGAGCAATATTGATAACAAGAGCAATATTGACACAAGAGCAATATTGATAACAAGAGCAATATTGATAACAAGAGCAATATTGACACAAGAGCAATATTGATAACAAGAGCAATATTGATAACAAGAGCAATATTGATGACAAGAGTATTATTAATAGCAAGAGTAATATTAATAGCAAGAGTAATATTGATAACAAGAGCAATATTGATAGCAAGAGTGATATTCATGATAAAAGTAATATTGATAACAAAAGTAATATTCATAACAAAAGTAATATTCATAACAAAAGTAATATTGATAACAAAAGTAATATTGATAACAAGAGTAATATTGATAACAAGAGTAATATTGATAACAAGAGCAATTTTTGAAAACAGGAGCAATTTTGATAACAGGAGTAATATTGATAACAAAAGCACTATTGATAACAAGAGCAATATTGATAACAAGAGTAATATGGATAACAAGAGCAATATTGGTAACAAGAGCAATATGGACAACAAGAGTAATATGGATAACAAGAGCAATATGGATAACAAGAGCAATATGGATAACAAGAGCAATATGGATAACAAGAGCAATATGGATAACGAGCAATATTGATAACAAGAGCAATATTGATAACAAGAGCAATATGGATAACAAGAGCAATATTGATAACAAGAGTAATATGGATAACAAGAGCAATATGGATAACAAGAGCAATATGGATAACAAGAGCAATATTGATAACAAGAGCAATATTGATAACAAGAGCAATACTGATAACAAGAGCAATATTGATAACAAGAGCAATATTGATAACAATAGCAATATTGATAACAAGGGTAATATTGATAACAAGGGTAATATTGATAACAAGAGTAATATTGATAACAAGAGTAATGTTGATATCAAGAGTAATATTGATAACAAGAGTAATGACATTAATGATAATAGTAATGATTTGGAATCTTAAACTCTATAAAATCGCTTTTTACCGATGTAATTGCATAATTCCCAGATTAGCTAATCCCACAAAAAGAAATCCTCATTTAAAATAACCATTGCTCTTCTTGTATCCTGAAAAATATAATCCAAATATCAACTTTCAGCTTAATAATAACTAAAGTAAAGAATTGCAGTCCCAGATACGTTCCCGAGTCTCTTTCCTGAACTAGTGACTAAGTTCCCCCCATCGACCCCCAAAACACAATTACTGAGATCACATCTTATGTATAAAAAGCTCCGGGAGACTGCCTCGTTACTTGCTGTCTTAGCTGTCAAAAGAACACAATGAAGCTTACTGCAGTTCTCCTTCTAATGTCCTTGCTTGTGTCTGGAACTTTGGGTTTGGTTTTGCCGATCCCGCTTCCTGTGCCTCTGCTCAAGGGATTAGACGTAAGCCTCGCGCTGGGCAATCAACCAGTATTTGCTCCCGTTCACCATGGACATTCACTGCCTTCATATAGAATTGAGAAACGCCGTTACTAGCATTGATACTGTTAAATTTAGAATTATAAAAGTTTAGTTAAGTCCCCCCAAACGTCGGGTCAGCTTTCTTTTACATACGTTCCACCAATATTTGATGTTTTTCATTTTACGCTTATTTACATCAAGAAATACATGTTTAGTTTATGTTACACCATTGTATGTTTTCCCATTATTAAGTCTATATATTTTAACTGCATTGAAACAGAAGTGTTAATCATTTTATATCAATATAATTTTCTGCAGACGCACAATAAAACCACGTGTTTCAATGGCCACCCCAAAGAACATCTGTATTTACTGGACGAATGTGGCAAGAAAACCCCACAGATACCGAAAAGGCAAACAACGTTTAGACAATATAGTGATATGTTTCAATTTATTCAATATATTTTCCGTCGCTTCATTGCTTACCCGGCGTGGATGCCAATCTTACTTGTGTCTGGAACTTTGGCTTTTATTTTTCCACTTCATGGGATTGGACATAAGCTGTGCCTTGGGAGATCGGCCGGTATTTGCTCTTGCTGGCCATAGGCACACGCAGGTACCATCTCATAACCTTCAACAACGCCTATACTAAGAGCGATACATAAAGCACATAAGTCTATGCTAGTTCATTTCATTGCGCCACTAGAACCTAGGACCAAACAAGGCAAGAATAAGATCGAGGATGGTGTGGAGAAAATGTTGCAATGTTGTCAAATATCTACACAATTATAAACGAGAAAAGCATAGCGACAAATATCATGGGCTATTTCAGATGAAGCATTTAGGTACTTATACAAACACTAGTGGGGCTATTGCCTTTCTTTTACGAAATAAGCCGTCTGGTTAGCTCATTGGTAGTGTGTCGACTTCACATCCCCGTGGTCGGCAGATCGAGTCCCGTCCAAGCTCGTGAGTTTCCACTGTCACCTGGCGGTTACCGACGTAGCTGGGCACTGCGTTGGGTAAGGACGAAGCTCAGATCGAGTCAACACTCGTTGGCACATTCTCTCGCGAGTCAGCACACGCTGACACAGGCGGGCTCGCGTCACTGCATACAAGCCCGGCGTAGCATATGCTCCGCAAATCTGGCTTACCCTTATCCTTATGGCTTTTACGAAATATAAAAAAGGGAGGTTGGTAAAAAAAAAAAAAATCAACAGGCATTCAAAGGAAAATGAATCCTGACGAATAGCTTCAGATCGCTATAAGAAGAAACGACCGAGATCGTGTGAAATTAGAATACAAGGTTCCCAACGTCAGATGCTGATGAGATACTAAAATAAGACTATTGGTGGTATGAATAGACTCGTGGAAAAGGTTCGTGAGAAGAGCCATGCCAGTTCAACCGGATGAACTTACCATCTAATAATGGTTATGATATTGACGATTATGGTAATGATATTGATGAAAATGGTAATGATATTGATGAAAATGGTATGTTATTATGATAATGGTAATTATATTATGATGATTGTAATTATATTATGATAATGGTAATTATATTATGATGATTGTAATTATATTATGATGATTGTAATTATATCATGATGATTGTAATTATATTATGATGATTGTAATTATATTATGGTGATTGTAATTATATTATGATGATTGTAATTATATTATGATGATTGTAATTATATTATGATGATTGTAATTATATTATGATGATTGTAATTATATTATGATGATGGTAATTATATTATGATGATGGTAATTATATTATGATGATGGTAATTATATTATGATGATGGTAATTATATTATGATGATGGTAATTATATTATGATGATGGTAATGATATTATGATGATGGTAATGATATTATGATGATGGTAATGATATTATTATGATGGTAATGATATTATGATGATGGTAATGATATTATGATGATGGTAATGATATTATGATGATGGTAATGATATTATGATGATGGTAATGATATTATGATGATGGTAATGATATTATGATGATGGTAATAATATTATGATGATGGTAATTATATTATGATGATGGTAATGATATTGCTGATAATAGTAATGATATTGATAATAATAGTAATGATATTGATAATAATAGTAATGATATTGATAATAATAGTAATGATATTTATAATGATAGTAATAATATTTATAATAATAGTAAAGATATCGAAGCTTCATCTTAATCAAATACATTTTTACTGATTTAATTGAATAACTATAAGATCTGTATAATCCTACATACAGAAATAATATTGATGATCATGGTAATAATATTGATGATAATGGTAATTATATTAATCATAATAGTAATGATATTGATGAGAATGGTAATGGTGTTGATGAAAAGGGTAATTATATTATGATGATGGTAATGATATTGAGGATAATGGTAATGATATTTATGATAATATTAATAATATTAATGATAATAGTAATGATTTTGAAACTTGATCTTAATCAAATCCCTTTTTACTGATGTAATAGAATAATCATAAGAACTGTACGATCCTACCTACAGAAATGATATTGATGATAATGGTAATGATATTTATAATAATAGTAATAATATTGATGATAATAGTAATGATTTTGAAACTTGATCTTAACCAAATCCCTTTTTACTGATGTAATCATCAAAAATTATATTGATGATAATGGTAATGATTTTGATGAGAATTATAATGATATTGATGTTAATGGTATTGAAATTGAGAATAGTATTGAAATTGAGAATAGTATTGAAATTGAGAATAGTATTGAAATTGAGAATAGTATTGAAATTGAGAATAGTATTGAAATTGAGAATAGTATTGAAATTGAGAATAGTATTGAAATTGAGAATAGTATTGAAATTGAGAATAGCATTGAAATTGAGAATAGTATTGAAATTGAGAATAGTATTGAAATTGAGAATAGTATTGAAATTGAGTAAGTAGTATTGAAATTGAAGAAATAGTATTGAAATTGAGGAATATATGAAATGATTTGAAAATGAGAATGTATTGTGAAATAGAGACTAAGTATATGAAATTGAGATCGTATTGAAATTGAGAAATAGTATTGAAATTGAGAATAGTATTGAAATTGAGAATATGTATTGAAAAATTGAGAATAGTATTTAAAAATTGAGAATAGTATTGAAATTGAGAATAGTATTGAAATTGAGAATAGTATTATAAATTGAGAATAGTATTGAAATTGAGAAAATAGTATTGGAAATTGAGAAGTTTGAAATTGACGAATAGTTAATTGAAATTGAGAATAGTATTGAAATTGAGAATTAAGTATTGAAATTGAGAATAGTATTTGAAATTGAGAATAGTATTGAAATTGAGAATAGCTATTGAAATTGAGAATAGTATTGAAATTGAGAATAGTATTGAAATTGTAGAATAGTATTGAAAATTGATTGAAATTGAGGAATAGTAATGAAATTGAGAATGTATTGCAAATTGATAATCATAGTAATGATTTTGAAACTTGATCTTAATCAAATCACTTTTACTGATGTAATTGAATAAATTATAAGATATATGGTCC
>NW_028234407.1:712689-715189 GCF_977035675.1 Penaeus japonicus
AATCCGCAAGTCTCAGATGCAAAGCCTTCTGTGATAGAAGTGGCAACATGCAACATGCAGACACGCACACACGAACATTTACATATACGCACACACACGCACATGGAGATTTTTTCGGTCGTGGATTTGTAAAACGATCATACACACACACACACAGACACACACTTAAAATAAAAAAAATCCAAACAATCGTAAATATCACACATACACACACACACACACATACACACACACACACACACACACACACACACACACACACGATCACGAACACGTACACACATACATCCATCATAACAACCAACGCACCCATAAATACGCACACAGCTACACGCACACGCCAATGCGGTACAGACACGACAACGGTACCGACAAAATGAAAAAGCTGACACACAGACACACACACATATATAAACCGTAGTCTTCGTAGATCATAAGGAGAAAGCAGGTGATGTAGCAAAACACTCTATCTCTCCAACAGCCACAGACGGGGAATTGCCAAACACCCTACCTCCTTCACTCTTTCACCCTCTTGACGGTTTGCTTTGCATGCTTGTGTGATGTGTTTGTGTGTGTAGTTGTGTGTCTGTGTTTGTGTTTAGTGTGTACGTGTCTGGAACTGCCAACTCTCTACCTCCCTTCTACTTGTCTTCCCATCTTGCGGTTTGCTGCAGCTTTGTGTGTGTGTGTGTGTTGTGTCGTGTTATCTGCGTTTGTGTGTGTGTATTACGTTTTCAGGAACTGCTAACGACTACCGTCCTTACTTGCCTTCCCTCTTACGGTTTGCTTGCAAGCCTTGTGACAGTGGTATGTGTCGTGTCTGTGTGTGTGCGTGATGTTGTGATGTGTGTGTGTGTGCGTGCGTGTGTTGTAGTAGCGTTCTTTTGGAACTGACTGGGACAACCACCTACCTCCTTAATCCTTCGTCTCTTGGGTTTGCTTCCATGCTTGGTGTCTGTGATTGATTGGGTGTGCGGGTGTATTGATTGGTATGTGAGTGGTGGCTTTCGTTAACTGTGTGTGCGTTTATTGCGATCGACATTATAAAGACTACCACTCGACTATCTCCTCCTCGCATACACCCGCTAGCGAACGATACTCTCGCTTGATTACACGCATTGCCCCTGCTTAAGTATGCGCTGTTTAAAAGACATACTACCTTGAGAAGTGACCTTGTCGGCAGTCCGGAGTCCTCGCATCCAGCTGATTTTCCCGACCAAAGTACATTGCTTAGAATTTGACAAGCGGTTGATGTGGAACCTGCAGGATCGTGTTAGATTTTCCTTTTCCTTACAGTAAAATCTATTTTTCTTATTTTTCTCTGTTATCTTTATTCATGTTGCTTTTTCATATTGGTTTAAACTCTTGGATAGGAATGATTCTTTGTACTCCGGTATCTATTTACTGGTTTACTTTGTACATCTTTTTCTCATATCTATAGATCGTTGTGTATACATACATACATACATTGCACCTACATACATGCAATATACATACATACAACTCACTTTATATATTTTCATTTTGTTTTTTCCTTTTTTTTTCTTTCTATTATACTCATTCACTATTTTTGGGGTGCGATTGACCCATCCCAATCCTCATGCAGTCTTCGTTTTTCGTTATATATACATCCTGTGTTTTAGTGTTTCACCAGTTGCTTCCATAGCGTTAGTAATATGGATAGTCATGTTTCTCGTTTTTTTCATTTTGAAAAGCCTTTAAATGGGTCACTTTAACAAGTAATTACGTGTTTATTTCAGGACGATTTTTAGTATGTTTCCCGCCCATGTTTCTGAATTTTCTATTATGGCCTCGAGTCGTCTCTCTCTCTCCTTCCTCTCTTCTCTCCTTCTCAACTCTCTCTCTCTCTCGCTCTCTCTTTTATCTCTATCTCTATCTCTATAGTATCTACCTATCTATCTATCTAATCTCATTTAAATATATCATTCATATATTATATATACATATAAATATACTCTTCTTATTCTATAATATTATTTATATAATATTATACTATATATATTATAATATATAGTATTAATATAATTTTCGAAGGACGTTTCTTACTTCTCATGACCTTCGTGTCGCCATGGGGACCTTCTCCCCTTTCTTCCTGCTCCTTTTTTGTGCCAACCTGTTCATTTCGGAGTACCGGTTTGAGGCTGACTTCTTCCCCTCCATTCTCTCCTCGTCGTCCTGTCTATTTGAGGCCGTGAGATACGTCCGACGAGCGGTCTCTTTGCCTACGAATTCTGGCCCCATGATCTCTGCTCTCATCCCGGACTTCCTGGATAAGCTGAATTCTTCTCCTCTATCCGTCCATTCGTTTCAATGATCGAATGGGTGGTTAGACGATCAGCTCCCTCTTCTTGGACACCTTAGTCCATCGCTTCAGGTGACATGCCCTCTCTTTTTCAGTGTATAGTGAAAACCCATGCACAGCGATGTATATACACTTCTTTCTTTTCTTCTCCCTACCACCCTCTCCACCCAGTTTAAG
>NW_028234407.1:727689-736709 GCF_977035675.1 Penaeus japonicus
TGATTAGCTGATCTTACTCAGATATATATATATTTTTTTTTTTTTTTTAATTAAATCTGTCTTAATTTTATCGAAACTTGGACTTTTCCCATTTCTTTTAGGTCCGTTATTGCTTTTTTCTAACTTCCGAAAGTAAAAGTGGTGGTTGTTCTTCAATATTTTCATAATTTTCTTCGGATATTGTAGGTGGATCGTCTGTTATAATATTTTAATTCATCTTATATAGCTTCCAGCAATATTGTTTCCATCTTTCTTTTACTTCTTCACTTTCACTCAGAATGCTCTTATTTTCGTCTTTTTTCCTTATATCATAGTGTTTGAATTTGTTGGTTTGACATCCTGCCATACATTATATGGATAAAAAATATACTTGAAAATAATATATGGCGTTATCAGGTTTATGGAATATATATAGTATATATATTATAAAGACTTTGTTTATTTTTAATATATATGGTGATAGTAATATCGAGTTTATGTTGACATTTATTGGTCACAAGGGGGAGAAAAACCTTAAATACTCTTAGAATGTGTCGACAACTTTAGAAAGAAATTATAATTAAGTATTGTACGAGGTAACGTCTGTGCACTAGCAGTGTATTAACTTTTTATCTACAGGTATTTTAAATTAAATAATGATGGATACCATGATAATAGTGTTTTACAAAATATTTTGAAAATAATAAAAGACGTTGTATGTTCTTGGATCAAAAAGAGGTATATAAAGAGGGCCTCACGTAATATTGAAATCAATTCTATCAAGCAGATTAGTGGAACGATATTTTTAGCCTTAAAACGTTTGGACGACACGGACCTACGTTAATAAGAAAATACTGTGAGAAGAAGGGAGGCAGAAAGAGAGTGAGATTGAGAGATAGCGAGAGAGATAGAGATAGAGAGAGAGAGATATATAAAGAAAGAGAGAGAGAGAGAGAGAGGTAGACAGATAGATAGAGAGATCGACAGAGAGGTAAATAGATAGATAGAGAGAGAATCAGAGGGAAAGAGAGAGAGAGAGACAGAGAGAGAGAGAAAGAGAAAGAGAGAGAGAGACAGACTGACAGAGAGAGAGAGAGAAAGAGAAAGAGAGAGAAAAAAAGAGAGACAGATAGAAATAAAAGAATTAAAACAAGGAAAGAGAGACTTTTGTTTGAAACACCATGTTCACTCCTTTAGAATTTTTTTTACTCCAAAGACGAATAAAAACTCAATCATCACACTCAATGCAACAAAAATAATCAACATACAGTAAGAAACACATTATCACACGGGAGAGTGTTATATCATCATCCTTGTAGAGTGATGGATCTATCAAGTAATTTTAGATATGGATAAGTTTTTGATGAAGTAATGATGATTTTATTGACTGATTTGAGGTTAATAAAAGTGATTGTGATCAAGTGTGTGTGTGTGTGCGTGTTTGTCTATGGTTTTGTTTATGGGTGTGTGTGTGGGGTTAATGTATTTACGTGTGTGTGGGTGGGTGAGGGGGGGGGGGTGTTTCTATGTCTACGGATATGTATGTGGTTTTGTTTATCTGTCTTTGGATGAGTATGTGGGTTTGTTCATGTGTCTGCGGATGAGCATGTAGGTTTGCTTATCTGTCTTTGGATAAGTATGTGGGGTTTCTTATGTGTCTTTGGATGAGCATGTAGGTTTGTTGATGAGTCTGCAGATGAGTGCATGGGTTTGATTGTATGTCTGCGGATGAGTGCGTGTGTTTGTGTGCTTGTTTATGAGTCTTCGGATGTGTACCTTGGTTTCTTGATGAATCCACTGATATGTGTGAGAGTTTGTTTATGTATGTGTCCGTGTATGTGTTGATTTATGTAGCGTGTATGGGACTGATACGCTGATCTGCTTTGGTTATGTATCTGCGTGTATGTGTGTGTTAGGATATTTGTCTGTGTCCCTGTTTTGTTTGTTATTGACACAATTCTTATCATTATTGTTATATACGCTGTTGAAAAAGAACAAGCAAGGCTTTATGAGAGCAAGAAATCAGAGAGAGAGAGAGATAAAGAAAGAGACAAATAGGAGAGCTAAAAGAAAAGAGGCGGGTGATCATAATAGAGAGAAATACAAAAACAGACTAATGGGAATAAAGAATAGAGGAATGAGATATAGAGCAAAAATGAGAGATGAAGGCAAGAGAGAAAAGAGGTAAGAGTACAGAAAGAGTGAAGGAAAAAGAGACAGAGAAAGAAAGAAAAAGAGACAGAGAAAGGGATAATAAAAGAGAAAGCAGAAAGAGGGAGAAAAAGAGAGAAAAAAGAGAGCGAGAGAGAGAAAAAGAGAGAAGAGAGAGCGAGAAAGAGAGAAGAGAGTGAGGAAGAGAGAAAAGACAGACAAAGAGAAAAAAAAGTGAAGAAAGATAGAGAGAGAAACAAAAGAAAGATAGAGGGAGAAAAGAAAAAAAGATAAACAGAGAGATAAAGGCAAAAAGAGAGAGGAAAAGAGTGAAAAAAAGAAGACAAGAGAGAGAGAAAGAGAGAAGAGAAAGGCTCGAGCAGGGTCTGAAGGCGATCGAAGGAGCTCCCCGTCTTAGAGCTCCCGAAGCTTTTTCAAGGATATTAGAGATTTAGTTTGACTGATAGTGGAGACATCCTTGAGAGTAGGAGGGGGGAGGAGGAGAAAGGGGGGGAGGAGGAGGAGGAGGAGGAGAGGGAGGGAGGGAGTGTTTTTAATGAAAGTATCCTTTATTGTAAGTCTACACCCTTAGTAGAGTTTTGTATAGTTGTTGCTGATATGCATGTATATGTACATATAGTATATATATTATATTTATATATATATATATATATATATATATATATATATATATATATAAAATTTATACACACACACACACACATATATACATATATATAAATATATATAATATATATTATAGTTATATATTATGATATATATATAAAAAACTATATATATATAGTATATAGGTAAATTATCGATATATATAGACTATATATATAATATATATATATATATATATATATACATATATATATATAGATATATATATATATATATATATTTATATATAAATATAATGTAATATATATATATATCACTTTTCAGAAGTACAAGGCAAAACGGCAATGCAAGCGAATAAGATCAAAATGTAAAGATTAAAATGACAATGAAAATATTGCTTGAAAAATCCAATCAAATAAAGCTTGAGTTTGTAAAATAAATATACGAGTGAAAGATAAGTACAAGAGCAACTCATTTGCAATCATTTGACATACTTCGAGATCATCAGAAAAAAAACTGCTCATGAAATGATTCCTGTGATTATGATTCGATAAGAGAGAGAGAGAGAGAGAGAGAGAGAGAGAGAGAGAGAGAGAGAGAGAGAGAGAGAGAGAGAGAGAGAGAGAGAGAGAGAGAGAGAGAGAGAGAACAGAGACAGAAAGAAAGAGAAAACGAGATTGGAGGGAGAGAGAGAGAGAGAGAGAGAGAGAGAGAGAGAGAGAGAGAGAGAGAGAGAGAGAGAGAGAGAGAGAGAGAGAGAGAGAGAGAGAGAGCAGTGACAGAAAGAGGGAAAGAGAAAACGAGGTTGGAGGGAGCGAGAGAGAGAGAGAGAACAGAGACAGAAGGAGAGAAAGAGAAATCGAGGTTGGAGAGAGAGAAAGAGAGAGAGAGAGAGAGAGAGAGAGAGAGAGAGAAAGAGAGAGAAAGAGATTGAGATAGAGATAGAGAGAAGGAGAGCAACTTTAGAAATAGGGGATTCAAATATAAAGCTAACTTTCCTAATTACAGTTAGATACAGTCTAACATTCATTGTGCTAATATACTGCATTGACTGCTAATGTACTTCAAACTCACTTCCTTGCTTAGGAATACAGATTTATCCAAAACAAATGGTATTATAGTGATATTTACGATAACAATAAGTGCACTTGCAAAATTATATATTTTTTGTTGATGACGCACGCTATTATAATGATGTTCAATTTCATTCAATTATGATTATCGTTATAACCGTTGTAAATCTTATTTTCATTTTTGTTAATGTTATTGTTGTTAGAGTCGCTCTTACTAAAATCATGATTTTTATCATTATTACTATTATCATTATCAATTTAATTAAAATCCTCATCCTCATTTTCATCATCACTGCCACCATTTCATCACCTTTGTCATTAACATTATCATCACGATTATCGTCATCATCATCCCCATCACATCAACTACCACGATATCATCATTGTTATTATCAGTACCTTACGATCATCAACACCATCATCACCATCACCATCCTCCTCATCATCATCACCATCCTCATCATCACCATCCTCCTCATCATCATCACCATCCTCATCATCACCATCCTCATCACCACCACCACAATATCAACATCCTTGTTATTGTTATCATCATCACAATCATCATCACCATCACCATCATCATCATCATAATCATAATCATCACCACCACCACTACCATATCATCATTAATATTATCATCATTATCTTCACGATCATCATCATCATTAAAATGCTTGGGGGAAAAAAAAAGTCGACATTTAATTTAACATTTAATAACATTCCAAGTAAATATTCCCTTTTTTTATTGTTATCCTTGCTCTATATCTATGCAATTGTTTATTTAACTATTCAGTTTTTATTTTTTTTTTTTAGATCTTGATTGCATTTTTTTATATCAAAGTGCGAGCTCCCTTTGCAAGATGAGTTGCCAGTTATTGTAATTCCTGGAGGGAATTTGAGGACTGTTTGATGTACTTTTTTTCATTTCTTTAGTATTAATCTTTGCTTTTTTATTTGTTGACTTTGATCTCGTGTTTTATTTGTTTATTTGTTTATTCATTTATTTTTTTCCTCTTTCTGTTATTCCTTTTATCTTTTTTTATTTACCCTCTTTTCCCCCCATTGTTGACGCTGTTTTTTCATGTCATTTAATTCCCCGTTGTGTCTTTAATTCCCCGCCGCCGTGGATGTGAGCCCGTGTTTTCCCCGTTCTTCCCCCCCGTTGCCCCTTTTTCACATACTTTGTTTCTTTATGTTTTATTTGTCTTCTTTCTCCTCTTTTTTCTTTGCCTTACTTCATTTTTATTTTTTTTTATCTTCCCCAACATTTTATCGCAGTATTTTCTGAAATATTTATCCTCTCCATATTATGTTTTTCTTTGTCGTTTTTCAACCATTCATTTTTCGTACTTATGTAATCATTAAAATAATGAGGATTAAGGAATAAATGAGAATGATAAAGGACATAATAATACATACAAACACCCGGAACACACACACACACACACACACACACACACAAACTCAAGCTAACAAACAGACACACAAACAAACAAACAGAAACACGAAAAACACACGCACACACACACACACACACAAACAAATTCACGCACAAACAAAAACAAACAAACACGTGTAAAAAACACAAACACAAACAAACATAAACAAACAAACAAACACAAACACGAAAAACACACACACAAACAAACAAACTCACAAACATATACACACAAAAAACAAAAAAAAATCAACAACAACCCCCCCCCCCCACACCCACATACAAACAAACAAACTCACAAACACACACACATACAACCACACAAACACACACACAAACAAACAAAATCAACAACAAAACAACAACAACAACAAAGCCACACACACACTTAAGAAAGTTTCCTCGAAGGTATAGCTAAGCCACCTCCTTGGGTCTTCTTGCGAGGGGATCGACGGAGTTTGTCAGCCGTTACATCGTTTATCTGCGGGTCGGACTAGATATTGCATCATGAGACAGGCAATCCAGAGTTTAATTTTTTCCCGAAGATTATTTTGTAATTAAGGGCTTTTCTTTTTTTTTTTTTTTTTTTTTTTTGGGGGGGGGTGGGGGGGTGAGGGATATGGGGTTGGAAGTGTGTGTGTAGGGGGGGGGGGAGGAGAGGGGCAGGAAAGGGGGATGGGGAGTTTTTTTTTTGGGGGGTTGGGATGGGATGGGAGGGGATAGGGGTAGATGGGGTTGGAGGGGAGGGGATGGGAGTGGGTGGAGGGTGAGGGGACGAGGGGAAGGAGGGTGGATAATGCGAGGCGGGGGGGGGGGCGGGGGGAGTGAGGAGGGCGTTAAAGGAGGATGGAAAAGGGATGAGGGAAAATTAAGTGGGACGAGGAGTGGAGAGAGAGGGAGAGAGAGAGAGAGAGAGAGAGAGAGAGAGAGAGAGAGAGAGAGAGAGAGAGAGAGAGAGAGAGAGAGAGAGAGAGAGAGAGAGGACAGACAGAGAGAGAGAGAGAGAGAGAGAGAGAGAGAGAGAGAGAGAGAGAGAGAGAGAGAGAGAGAGAGAGAGAGAGAGAGAGAGAGAGAGGATATTGTAGGGATGGATGGAAGGGGAGAGAGAGTATATGGGAAGAGAAGGGGAGGGGATATACTAGGTAGGGAGAGAGGGAATCAGGAAGAGAAAGGGAGAAGAATAAAGGGTGAAGGGAGATGAGGGAGGAAGGGCAAGAGAAAGTAATTGAATGGTAAGTATATTCCTGTCAACTCCTGTTCTCTTACAATTTCTCTCATTGTATCTATCCTTAACCCATCTTTATCAAGTCTCTCATTTTCATTCTATTTCTCATCTCATTCTATTTCGCCTCTTTCTAATAAACCGCAATGTATGGGTCAGCAATAACAATAAAATACTTTTTTAACATTCTTCCTACCTCTTTCCATCCGCTTCTTCTTTATGATCCTCCTCCTTTAAACCACCCCCACCCCATACCCCCCCCCCCATCCCCCTCTTCGACTCTCTCTCCTCCTTCCTCCCTACGGTGCGCCTTCTCGCACACAACGGCACACTCCTCTCTCTCCTTCCCTGGGTCTTTCATCATTTTAACTGTCTCTCTAGTTCTCCTCCTCCTCTCGCTGATTTTTTTGATTTTTTTTATTTATTTTTTTTTTTTTTCCCTTCTGTTCCTTAATACCTTCCTTATCCTTTTCTCCTATCCTCTCTCCGTTTCATCCCTCCTATCCTCTTACATCCTCTCTCTTTCTCCGCTCCCCTTGTTGTAATTCCCCCTTCTTCTCCCCCCTCCCTTCTTCAACCTCATCCTCCTCCTCTTCCCTCCCCCCCCCCCCTCTCCTCTTTCTCCCTTTCCCATGTCTTTTCTCTCCTCTTCCTTTTCTTCCTCCTCCTCCTCCTCCTCCCCCTTCATCAACTCCCCCTCCTCCTCCTCCTTCTTCTCCTCCTCCTCGTCCTCCCTTCATCAACCCCTCCTCTTCTTCCTTCCTTCTCATCCTCCTTCCTTCATCAACCCCTCCTCCTCCTCCCTTCATCAACCCCTCCTCCTCCTCCTCCTCCTCCTTCTCCTCCTCCTTCTCCTCCTACCTCCTCCCTTCATCAACCCACCCTCCTCCTCATTCTCATTCTCACTCCGTCCTCATAACCTCTTCATTCCAATCCTCAAGTCCTTCCACCTGATACACCCCAACCACCCGAACCCCAACCCGACAGTACTTTCCTTTTCCCTCCCTTCCCTCCCCCCTCCCCCATCCCACTCCACATTCCCCGTTCAACCTTCTTCTGATTTATTATGGATCAACATCTCTACGAGACATAATTAAGTGATTGGTCGATATTTCTTGGCTACGGAAGTTTGAAATTAGATTGGGAACTTGACCCGTCTGTAATTTGATTTGACTTGATTTCGTCCCAAGAGAGAAAACTAAGGCATTGTTACTATCTTGGGTTTCTCTCTTTCTCTCTCTCTTTCTATTTCTCTCTCTTGATCTTTCTCTCTCTCTCTCTCGATCTATCTATCTCTCTCTCTTTCTCGATCTATCTTTCTATTTGTTTCTGTGTGTCTCTGTCTTTATCTATCTACTTCTTTCTCTTTCTATGTATCTTATTTTCTCACTTTCTTATACTTTCTTTCTTTCTTTCTCTCTTCCTCTTCTCTTCTCTTCTTCGTCGTCCTCCTCTCTCTCTCTCTTTCTATCTTCTCTTTCTCTCTCTCTCTCTCTTCTTTTTGGTTATTGCTATTATACTTTCTTTTCATGTTATTTCTATTTTGCATAGGATATCTTCGTATATCACAGTTTGTTTTTATTTCGTATCAATCCACACATACACATTATTCATATCAATATATCTATTATAAATGAAACCACATATAATGAATCTATATATATATATATATATAGAATATATAAATATAAATATAAATATATATATATATATATCATATGTGCACACACACACACACACACACACACACACAACACCGCTCTACCATGCATTCACACCGTTATACCTGACGCATTCTCTCGCCGTCTCCACAAAGCTAAATCGCCCTCGACAAAGTTTCGCTCCGTCCGCAGCATCACCCGAGAGACGAGTACGAATCACACATCCCCGCTCGATAACTGCCGGCTTCGGGGGGGGGGGGGTAGGTAGCGACTGTTCATATGAAAATTTTGATTGAGTTCGCGAATCGGATTCGGATTAAGGATTAAACCTATAGTTTGATGGCTTGCGTGGTTGTACGGTAATGTCGGAAATGTCGGGATGTCGGAAGTCGAAAGTCGGGAAGTCGATGTCGGATTCGGATGTCGAATAGTCCGGGAAGTCGGGATGTCGGGTAAGTCGGGATGTCGGATTCGTAAGGTCGGGATGTCGGAAGTCGGATTTTGGATGTCGGTAAGGGCGGATGTCGAATCGGGATGTCGGAAGCGGATGTCGGGATGAAAGTCGGGAATGTCGGTAGATCGGGATGTCGGATTCGGGATGGGTTCGGGAAGTCGGGATGTTCGGGAAGGTCGGGATGTTCGGTATGTCGGATGTCGGGAAGTTCGGGATGTCGGAAAGTAGGTAAGTCGGGAAGTCGTAAGAATTTCGGATGTCGGGATGTCGGTTCAGTCGGGATTTCGGAAGTCGGGATGTATAGTCGGGAAGTCGGGATGTCGGAAAGTCGGGATGTCGGGAAGTCGGATGTCGGAAGTCGGGATGTCGGATGGCTGTAAGTCGGATGTCGGGAAGTCGAAGTCGGGATGTC
>NW_028234407.1:736809-741809 GCF_977035675.1 Penaeus japonicus
CGCGCAGCAACAACGCCCAAAGCCCGTAAGGTCGACATTAGCTCACTATCTCGTGTCCACTCCATTATTGGAAATCACTGGAATTGAACATCTGGTTTGGTCTATATCTAGCGTAATTAAGGCCAATGCAGAGGGCTGAAAGGTTGAATGAATGATACTTTGTACGTGTATAGTCGCGGGTGAACGGGTGGTGGTGGGGTGGGAGGCGGAGGGGGATGGGGGGGGGTATCTATTTACATGTTGGTTTTGCTTTGCTGATGTTGTTGTTGTTGTTAAATATAGGAGGTGGGAGGGTAAGGGGAGGTGTGGGTAGGAGTGTGAGAGGGGGTGGTGTATGGAGGGAAAGAGAGAGAGAGAGAGAGAGAGAGAGAGAGAGAGAGAGAGAGAGAGAGAGAGAGAGAGAGAGAGAGAGAACAGAAAAGGAAGAAAGAACGATATCCGTAAAAATATAAAAGAAAACGAATCCCCCCAAAAAAGAGTAAATAAACAAGAAAAATAATACGAAAGCAAGAAAGAAGGAACAAAAATAAGGCTACTTAGCATTTCTCAAACTGTGGAAAGACGAGATGGAAATATACCTTTGAGATGATTACAGGAGCCAAGCAGAAGGGGCTTTAGCAATGCACATAACTTGCAACTTGGCAGGAGAGGTTGCAGAGAAGCAAGAAAGGCAAGGCGGAGGTAAAAAGGGGTTAGGTGAGGTTAGGTTGATGAATGAGAGGAGAGAG
This sequence comes from Penaeus japonicus, assembly GCF_977035675.1. Lineage (NCBI taxonomy): Eukaryota > Metazoa > Arthropoda > Malacostraca > Decapoda > Penaeidae > Penaeus > Penaeus japonicus. The sequence goes on from NW_028234407.1 coordinate 737,538, forward strand.
GGAGGGGGAGAGGATAAGAGAGACGTAGGAATGGAATGGAGAAGTGGGAGAGAAAGAGCAGAGAGAATGAGAGAGAGAGAGAGAGAGAGAGAGAGAGAGAGAGAGAGAGAGAGAGAGAGAGAGAGAGAGAGAGAAAGAGAGAGAGAGAGAGAGAGAGCAATTGAAATAAAGATTGATATTGTCTATCAGCCCCCCCCCCACCCCTCACCCCTCTCTCTCTGTTTTTTTTTTTTTCTTCTTCTTCTTCTTTTTCTTCTTCTTTCTTTCTTTCTTTCTGTCTTTGTTTCTCTTTTTTTAAGACCACGGCCCCGGACTGCGTATAGGGGGACAGTCCAGAAAAAAATATATATATATAAATCATTTCCAATTTCCTCATCATGACAACAAACACAAAGTCAGACTTGTTGAGACATGTTTCGAAATCGCCCCGTTTCTATTCTAAGTGACAGGATACCTTTGCTGTGCTAATATTGATCTAGAACTCCTAGAGAGAAGTTTCTTGTCACATAGGATTCAGAAATGATAATTACTTCTGAATAATGTACGTGTTCTTAACTTTTTTTTTCTTTCTTTCTTTCTTTTTGTAGAAACTGTTCTTCGTGTAATTTCCATTAATTCGGACTTACTCGGTGAGATTTCTGACTTTCGTTTACAATGTCTCTTTGCTTGTTATCATCTGTTGCCTTTTACTTTTTTGGACTTTTTGGGATGAGGGGGAGACAGAAGAGGAGGAAGAGGAAGGGAGAGGAGGAGGGAAAGGGGATGAGGGGAAGGAAGGGGAAGGAGGGGGAAGGAGAAGAGGAGGATGAGAGAGGAGGAGGAAAAGGGATGAGGGGAAGGGGAGGGGGGAAGGAGAAGAGGAAGAGGAAAAGGGATGAGGAGAAGGGGAGGGGGGAAGGAGAAGAAGAGGAAAGGGGAGAAGGAGGAAAAGGGATGAGGGGGATGGGAGGGGGGGAATGAGAAGAGGAGGATGAGAGAGGAGGAGGAAAAAGAATGATGGGAATGGGTGGGGAAGTGGAGGAGGAAGAGTAAGGCGGAGAGTAGGAGGGAGGGAGGTGAAAGAGGAGGGGGAGAAGAGAGGTAGGAGGTGGGAGAGGAAGAGAAAGGAAACGAAAGAGAAGAATGAGGAAGGGAGGCAGAGGAGAATAAATAATTGTAAGAAGAAGAATGGAAGAGAAGAGATAAGAAGAAGGAGAAAAGAAGAAGCAGATCGAAAATGAAACAGTATTAGGAAAGAAAAGGAGAAGAGAAAGAATAGGAAAGAGAAGAAGACCAGAAGAGGAAGAAGAAGAGGAGAAGAAGAGGAAGTTTCGGAAAGTAAGAGAGTGTGAAAAAAAAGAGAAGGAAAGGAAAGACTGTTAGTTTGTTCATTAAAGCTTTATAAAGTAGATAAGAAAGTTCTTTGTGGTAAAGCCTTGGTGTTCTTTTTTCTGATAAGAAGTTAGGGCATAGACATGCATACACTCACACGCATACAACTGAAAACGCTCACGCTCGCATTCAAAGGTATACACATAACCACATATACACATAGTCATGCATACGTACATGTATATACGTTGACACATATACACAAAAACACACAAACATACACACAAACACAAAAAACACAAAAAACTAACACAACACACTCACAACAACCACACAACCCCCACAACACACCCCCAACACACCACCACAAACCCCTCACACACACACAACCACACCTTCAAACAGAATGATATATACGAACATTTACTAATCATTATGCACTCTTTTCCAGGTGAGTCCGCGAGACGGATCGTACTAAAGTTGAGACCGGGGGGGCCGTTCGATTAAAAATGGGCCAGTGTTTTATAATTAGCCTTATTTGTTTGTTGTTGTTGTGATGTGTTGTTGTGTGAGTGTGGTGTGTGGTGTTGTAGGTGGTGAATGTTATTGTTTGTGTGAGTGTGTGGTTGTGTGTGTGGGTGTGTGTGTGGGAGGCTGTGTTGTGTGTTGGTGGGCGTTTGTGGTGTGTGTGTTGTGTAGGTGTGTGTGGTGTGTGGTGTGTGTTGTGTGTGTGGTTTGTGAGTGGCGAGTGTGAGTGGTGGTGGTGTGTGAGTGTTTGGTGGTGTGTGTGTGTGGTAGGTTTGGTGATGTTGATTATGTTTTTGGGTTTTGGTGTATAAATTGGGATAGGATTAATTCTGCGTATATGTGTCTGTTATTTGTTCCTTAAGCCGGCTATTTGGCCGTCTGGACAGAAAAATAAAGGAATATTGATAAAACTATAAACAGAAGGATCAAAGAGAAAAAAATGAACATTAAATAATTAGAAACGCTCACCAAAATCACAAAAAAGAAGAAAAGGAAAATAAAACCAAAAAGTAAACCAAAAAGAACCAGAAAACAAAAACCAAAAAACAAAAAAACAACAACATAAAAACAAACCAAAAAGAAACAGAGAAACAAAAACTAATAAAAAAACAAAAACAAAAACAAAAAAAGGATAGAGGGCATGGCAGGGCAAGAACCCAATTGATTTCATTATTGTTCACCAACATTTAAATTAGTTCCACAATCCACGGAGACTTCACGTTCCAAACATAAAAGCTAACCTAGTTAGCCAAAATAAGGTTCCTCATCACTGAAAGCCACTTAGCCCTCCAAGTGTTTTCGTGAGTTAGGAAGAGAGGGGAAGAAAGGAGGGAGAGGAGGGGAAGAGAGGGGAAGATAGGAGGGATAGGAGGGGAAGAGAGGGGAAGATAGGAGGGTTAGGGGAAGAGAGGGGAAGATAGGAGGGAGAGGAGGGGAAGATAGGAGGGAGAGGGGAAGAAGATAGGAGGGAGGTGAGGGGAAGAGAGGGGAAGATTGGAGGGAGAGGGGAAAATATGAGGGAGAAGAGGGGAAGATAGGCTTGGGAAAGAGAGGGGAAGATAGGAGGGAGAAGAGAGGAAGATAAAAGGGAGAAGAGGAGAAGAGAGGCTTGGGGAAGAGAGAGGAAGAAGATAGGGAGAGGGGAAGATTGGAGGGAGGTGAGGGGAAGAGAGGCTTGGTGAAAGTGGAAAGATAGAAAGGAGAGGAGGGGAAGAGAGGCTTAGGGAAAAAGGGGAAGATAGGAGGGAGAAGAGGGGAAGAGAGGAGGGAGAAGAGGAGAAGATAGGATGGAGAGGAGGGGAAGAGAGGCTTGGGGAAAGAGGGGAAGACAGGAGGGAGAGGGGAAGAGAGGCTTGGGAAAAAAGGGAAGAGATTAGGGAGAGGGGAAGAGAGGAGGGAGGAGAGGGGAAGAGAAGCTTGGGGAAAGGGGGGAAGAAGATAGGGAGAGGGGAAGATAGGAGAGGGAAGAGGGGAAGGGGGAAATGAAGGGAAATGTGATGATAGGAAGGGGAAAGCGGGTGGTAGGACGGGGAAGAGGATAGGAAGGGGGAAGAAGATTATAGGAGGGGGAAGAGGGAAAGAGGATAGAGAAGGGAGACGGGAAACTGGGAGGGGAAGCTAGGAAGGGGAAGAGGGAAAAATTATAGAGAGAAAAGAGGGAAAAAGGGAGGGGGAAGAGGATAGGAAGGGGAAAGAGGGGAAGGTGAGAGGGAAAAAAAGAGGGAGGGAGTGAAAAGGGAAAAGAGAGTAGAGGGAATAGGGAGGAAGGAAAGATGGGAAGAGAGGAAGAGAAGGGGAAAGAGGAGGAGGTAAAGAGGGGAAAGCTAAAGAGAGGAAGGGAAAGGAATATGGAAGAAATGAAGGAGTAGTAAGAAGAGGTTAGGGAGACCGTAGGCAGAAGGGAAGAGGAGAAAAAAGAAGCAAAGGGAAAGGGAGACAGATTGACAAAGAGGAAGAAGACCAAAGGCGGTAAAAAGCAAACGGGAAAGTAGGTAGGGGTGGAGGGGGCTGAGGAGTACGTGGGGGTGCAGAGGGGTACGCGGGGGGGTCAGTGGGGGGTCAGTGGGGTACGTAGGTGAGGTCAGAGGGGTACGTGGAGGGGGATGGGCCCAGTAGGGTACGTGGGGGAGGGGGGAATCAGCGGGGTACGTGGGGGGGGGGATCAGTGGGGTACGTGGGGGGGGATCAGTGGGGTACGTGGGGGGAGAGTCAGTGGGGTACGTGGGGGGGGGGGGGGGGGGGACGAGGCTTGATAAATAAGTTGATAGAAAGGTAGTAAATGTATCATTCTTCGAGAGTTCGCTATTCCTTTTCTACTTTCCTTAATAATAGTTTTTCCTTTTAGTATATGCGTATATTATCTTTCTTTCCTTTTATGTTCGCATCATTCGTCGTCTCTCAGCGGTCCTTCTTTTTTCTACTCTTTCTCTTCTC
>NW_028234407.1:766809-771809 GCF_977035675.1 Penaeus japonicus
TCCCACTCCCCGTTCGTCGTTCCCTTCTTTCTTCCTTCCCCCTCCTTCTTCTCCATTCTTCTACTCCTAAACGCTACTCACTCTCCGCCTACTACACTCCCCTCTTACTACGCTACTCTTCTACTTGCTCCCCTCCCTCTTTCCTCTTCCCTCCTTTTTTCCACTTATTCCCACACTCCCCCTCCCCCTCCCCTGTCCTTTGCCTCCCCACTCCCTTCCACTCCCCCCCCAACATCCACCCCCCCCTCCCTCCCTCTCTCCCCCATCCCTTCACCCCCCCCCCCTCCCACCCTCCTGTCCCACTATTCCTTCCACTCCCCCCCAAGGATCACCGTCCCTCCCATCCCCCCTCCCTCCTTCCACTCCCTTCCCCCTTTCCCTCCCTCACCCATCCCCCCTTTCCCCCCACTCCCCTTCCCACTCCCCCCCCCCCTTCCCACTCCCATCCCTCCCTTCCCCCCCCACTCCCCTTCCCACTCCCATCCCTTCCATCCCTCCCACTCCCCTCCCCCCTTCCTTTCCCACTCCCCTTCCCCTCCTCCTTCCACTCTCCTCCCTCCTCCCTCTTTCCACTCCCTCACCCATCCCTCCAATCCCCATCTCTTCCCTCCTTCCCCTTCCCCTCCTCCTTCCCCCTCCCTTCCCCTCCCACTCCCCTCCCTCCTTCCTCCTTCCCACCCACTCCCCCTCCCTCCCCCCTACCCTCCCTCCTTCCACTCCCCTTCCCCCTTTCCCTCCCTCACCCATCCCGGCCGCCCTCCTTCCCACTCCCCCAACACTTCCCCACTCCCACCCTTTTTCCCCTTTCCACTCCCTCCCTCCCCGCCCCTGCCCCCCCCCCACTTCACTTCCCCCACTGTCCCCTTCCCGCCTCTTATACACGGGTCCTTCTCGTTGCCCCATTTCCCACTTCTCCACCCTATACCTTCCCCTCCGCCCACACCCCTCCCGCCGGCTTTTATTCTCTCCCCCCTTCCCCTTCCCCCTCCCTTCCTTCCATCCTGTTTCTTCCCCCCCTCCTTCTCCCGTCTTCCTCCCCTCCTCCTCCTTCCCTTTTCCTCCCTCCCTCTTTACCCCCTCCCTCCCTCTTTCCATCCCTCCCATCCCCATCTCTTTCCCCTCCCTCCTTCCCCTTCCCTTCCTCCTTCCCCCTCCCTTCCCCTCCCACTCCCCTCCCTCCTTCCTCCTTCCCACTCCTTCCTCCCACGCCATACAACCCCATCCCCCCTCCCCCTTCCCCTCTTCCCCCCGCACTCACCCCCTCCTCCCCCCCTCCTCCTCCCTCCTCCATCCCCTCCCTCTCCTCCTTCCCCCTCTCACTCTCCCATCCCTGTGCCACCTTCCCAATCCTCCTCCCCCCTCGCCCTCCCCCCCCCCCCCTGCCCCCCTCCCATCCATCCCTTAGTTCCTTCCACTCCCCCTCCCCCCGTCCCCCCCCTCTCTCCTCACATACCGGAATACACATTGGATCTCAGAATTTCTCAAGAAACGTTTGTTTTTGCATTCTTTACTCTAACGCCAGCCAGAGTGACATTCGCTGTAAAAACCCGCTTCACAACCACGAGAAGGTGGTTGCTTTGGCAGAAAGGATTTGTATGACAGACTCACAGCTCTTTCTTCTGATTTGTGTGTGTGCCGTAGTGGAGGTGTGTGGTGGTGTGGGGGGGGGGGGGGGGGGGGGGGCTGTGAGGTGTGTGTGGGGGGGGGTGGGGGCTTTTGTGTGTGTGTGGTGGGGGGGGCGGGGGTGTGTGTGTGTGTGGGGGGGGGCGTGTTGTGTGTGTGGTGTGGGGGGGGGGGGGGGGGGGGGGGGGGGGGGGGCGTGTGTGGGGTTGTTGTTCTGTGGGTGTGGGGGTGGGGGGGGGGGGGGCGTTTTTTTGGTGGTGTGTGGGGTGTGTACTGTGTGTTGTTGTGTTTTGATTTATTTTAAAATGTTTGGGTGTTTTTGTGGGTGGGTGTCATAATGGATGTTGGCCGATTTGTGTGTGTGTTTTTTTTGGTGTATGGGATGTTGGGAATTTGTGTTGAGTGTCACAAATGTGTGTGTTTGCGTGTAGTTGTGGGCTTTTGTGTGTGTGGGATGAGGTACAGTATTTATGTGGGATGCCTTGTTTTTTTTTGGCGGTGGTGGTTTGTATGTGGTTTATTTTTGCGATAGTTGGTTGTGTGTTGTGTGTGTGTTTTTTATTAAATGTAATTTTTAAAATGTTATTGTGGGTTGGTCTGTGTGTGTGTGTGTTTGTGCATGGGATTAGTGGGAAATTAGTGTGATGTACAATTTTATTGATGTAAAATTTAGCGTAAAAATTTTAAAGTATGTGGATGTTTTTTACAGCGGATTATTGTGGAGCGTTGGTGTGTGTGTTGTGTGTGTGTGTGTGTTGGTTCAATATCTGTTCGCATAGCATATATAACAATTATGTGAACAGTTGATGCATGGTGCGTGAACTTTTTTTTTCCCTTACATGTCCAGCTGCAATGGTGAGAGAGGCTGAAAAATAACCCCACCCTTCCTATTGTCCCTATGTCGAATTCTTTATATCTTTCAATGCGCCTCTTCTCCCCCTTTCTTCTTTCTTTTGTCTCTCCGTCTCACTTTCTCTCCTCCCTGCTCTCATCTCATCGCTCCACCCTCTCACTCTCTCCCGCGGCTTTTGCCCTTCCCGCATTTATCCCATTCTCCGCTAGCTGTCATTACCCTTTTTTTGTTTTTTTTTTTTTTTTTTTTATTTTTTTTTTTTTTTGTTTTTTTTTTTTTTTTTTCCTCCTTCTCTACTCCTCCGAGACAATCTCCTTGCCCAGTAATTTAATACTTTTTTTTTTCCTCTCAATGGACGCGGGGGGTGGGGGGGGGGGGGGGTGGGGGGGGGGTGACGTTAAGGGGACCCATCTAACATTCCAGCATGGTTTAGATTTGCCTATTGGCACCCGCTCCGTGTTGTTTTTTGTGAAGGATTTTCTTGGTAAGGATTTTTATATAGAGAGTATAAAAAGGCCCCCCCTTTATGATGGAAGGAAAATGTATTTTCTTCAATATTAGGGATGTAGAATAAGTTGTTCGTTTTTTATCCCAGTTCAAGCCTCTTCTATCCTTTCACATCCTATATATATAGATCATAATATATATATTATATATATATAATATTTATATATAATAATATATATATATTATATAATTAAATATATATATAATATATATATATATATATTATGTATAATTAATAATATATGAAATATATATATATATATATATATATTAACATATATATATATAATATATAAATAAAATATATTATTATAATATAATATATATATCATATGTATATATATATATAAACATAAATTTATATATATATATATATATATAATAATTAAAATATATATAATATATATAGATATATATATATATAATATATATATAAAATACCACAACCCACATATTCTCATCCAATATATCCTTTCCTCTTCCTCTTCCTCCTCCTCTTCTGACGAGTTCGGTCCTCCCCTCTTTTCCCCTCTTTTTCCTCCAGCAATTTCTCTTTCTTTAACTTATTTTCCCTTCCTACCATCGCAAGTTCTATCCATGCTCCTGTTACCCTCTGCTCCTCTCTCCTACGTATTCCTTCCCCCAATTATTCGGCCTTCTTCCTCCTCCTTTTTCCCTCCTCCTTCCCTCCTCCCCATCCTCTCTCTTTGTTTCCGCTCTTCTCTCTCTCCCTCTCTTTCCTTTTTTCCCCCCTCCTTTCTCTGCCTCTTCTCCTCCCTTCTTTCTCGCTCCTCCTCTCGCTCCTCATCCCTCCTCCTTTTCTCCTACACGCTCCTGCTCCATACTTCCTCCTTCTCTCCTCCCTCCTCCTTTCTCCTGCACTCCTTTTGCTCTCTCTCCTCCTCTCCTTCCTCCCTCCCTTCCCCCTCCTCCTCTTCCTCCTCTCTTCTCCTTTCTCTTTCTGTTGCTCCTCTCCTTTCTCCTCCGTCTCTTCCTCCCTTTCCTCATCCTCCTCATCCCTTCCCCAGCCTTCTCTCCTCCTCTCTCCTTTCCTTCCTCCTTCCCTCTTCCTTCCTCTCACTCCTTCCTCCCCCTCCTCTTCTCTCTTCCTCCTTCCTCCTTTCTTCCTCCTCTCTTCTCTCTCCTTACCCCTCCTTCATCACTTCTCTTCTTTCTCTCTTAAGCCCCTTTACTTCCTTACACCTCCACTCTCACTTCTTCATCCTCCTTGCCCTCACTCTTCCTCTTCTCCTCCTCACCATCCTACTCTCCCTCTCCCTTCCTTCTCCCTCTCTCCTCCTTTTGCCCTCTCTCCTCCTTCCTCCTTCCTCTCCTCCCCTTCTCTCCTCCCTCTCCTCCCCTCCTCTCCTGCACCTCTAATCATTCAGCCGCCTATCATTCCCAATTCCTTCCTCTCCTTCTCCAAAATCCCCCCCCCCCCTCCTCCTCTTTCTCTCGTCGTCCCTCCCCTCCTTCTCCAACTTCCTTCTTCCTTTTTCTCCTTTCCTAAACTCCTCCTCCCTCCCTCCCTCCTCCCTCTCCTTTCACTCCTCAACTCCTCCTTTCTAAAACCCCCCCTCAATCTCCTCCTCCCACTACTCCACCTCTCTACCTCCTCTCTAACTTACTTCCTCCCTCCACCCACCCTCCTCCTCCTCCTCTTCTTCTTCTCTCCTTCCCTCCTCTTCTACTCCATTTCCCTCTTTCAAGTCCCCCCTCAACTCCTCCACCCTCCTTCTCACAAAATCCGTCTCCAGTAAGATACAAATTCTCGAACTTACGCTACTTCCTGCGAGGGTCTTAAGGAACGTCATAAGGTGGAAGAACTTACTTCAAGGACAAACTTATTGTAAGTGTGGTTAATAATGAAACATAAGAGCACAAAATAACAATGACAAAATGAAAATGGAATTGCTGGAGAATAGAAGATATAATAATTATTTTTTTGTGTTTTGGTTTAATGTCAATATCCGTTAGTTGATGGAGGGTGGAGGCAGGAAAAGGAAAATGAAAGAGA
>NW_028234407.1:789309-791809 GCF_977035675.1 Penaeus japonicus
CTTCCCCCCCCCTACCTCTACCCTCTTCCCTTTCCTCACCTCCCCTTCCACCTCCCCTCCTCCTCCTACTCTTCCTCCCCTTTCAACATCCTAGCACCTCTTGCAACAAATTCCCAAACCTGTGAAACTAGCTATTATCATTGCAAATATTCCGTTTCATTATTTTCACCGCATCTCTTCGCGTCAAAGCTAACAAATTGTGTTTCGTTAGCATGATATTTCTTATCAATCGTTATCAATATCATGATCGTAATGTTTTTTTATTAATTCATAATTCCCAAATAGAGATTGACGTATGGATTAGAGAGAAAGAAAAAAATGGAAATCCCGCGTTGATTACTTTCGACTTTTGAATGTCAATTTTGGATAATATTGTGGCCTATTGTAGCTATCTGTTTAATAATTCATAATCTGAATAATGACTCGTATGCGTATTCTGTTTATGTAGGGAAAAGCGTCAGAAAAAAGTGTATGTTTTTTTTTTTTTTTTTTTTTTTTTTTAAGAGGGGGAATTACTTCATGTGATTGAAAGTACTTGCCTGTTATTTGTAAATAAATAGATATTATATATATATATATATATATATATATATATATATATATACATATGCATATATACTGTATATATATATATATATATATATATATATATATATATGCATATATGCATATATATATATATACATATATATACATATGCATATATGCATATATATATATATATACATATGCATATATATATATAGATATATCTGTATATATATATATATATATATATATGTATATACATATGCATATATATATGTATGTATATATATATATGTATATGTATGTATGTGTATATATATATATACATATATATATATATACATATATACATATGCATATATACATATGCATATATATATAAATATATATGTAAATATATATATATATATATATATATATATATATATATATGTATAATATGTATATATTTATATATATATATATATATATATATATATATATTATACATATATACATATATATATATATATATATATATATATATATATATAATATGCATATGTAATATATATATATATATATATATATATATATATAATACATATATATATATATATATATATATATATATATATATATATATATATATATATATATATAAATTATATATATATGTACTCTACGTATGCACCCGCGAATGTGTACATTTGTCTACATCCTTCCTGTGGGTGTGAGAATGCATACACAGTACACGCGAGCACATATGAGCGTGTCAAACTAAGAAAATACAAACACCAAACCAACTTCACGCCAGACAGTTTAGGCTTACATTACTACGGCGTTTGTTCGACAAGGATTACACGGCGCCGGAACGAGGCGGTGGGTCAACCAAGTTTAAATCCTCTGTGGTTTATCTCATGAACTCGTACACACACGTACATACACGTACATATACATGTAGAGACACACTTACATACACAGGCTTTGACATACTTGCATATGCACACATACACGGACTCTTATACATACACAGACACACATACACACATACACACATACGAACACACGCTCATACACACTCACACAGATATATTCATATGTTAAATATATATATATATATATATATATATATATATATATATATATATATATATATATATATATATTTATATATATATCTCAGGCATATTTTAACGTTTATCAATACACGCTTGTTTTCATGTGTAATGAATATATAATCGCGCATAAGATTATCAAGAAATGGACGAATGAATATAAACAATTATACATATCTATATCAACCTAAAATATATGCTGATCGGCGGAGAATTACATGCTTATCAAAGACATTTTAAATTCCATTATTCATGAGCATAATTAATGTATCATCAATATGCCTTTGCTATTTCAACCATTAAGATAAAAGAACGTTTTTTATATTTTTAATAAAAATAAGATATCGCCGGTAATCAAATCATGGTACAGGAACTTGTTTGTCTGGCGGAAGGATAGTAGTTACGCGGCATCATCCCGGGAAGTGGAGGGAAACATTTAGTATATATATCTATCCGTATATATCATCACCATCATTATATATCAAAGCTCTTCAATTATTCAGTGCGATTAATCACCAATCAAAATATCACAAAAAAGGAACATCAAGACAGCTGTGCCTTTTAAATCCTCAATCAAACGATGAATTCGCAAAATCAAAAGATGTGAAAGACGATTGATATCCACGGCGCCATTTTTGTCCGGATGACCATCTAGGTAATTATACATTTATAGTTTATAGTCGTAAATAAAAGGAATTAAAACCCCGAAAAAGGCAAAAGACACTTGAAATAAGAGGATCAAGAGCATTAACTGGAATTATTCAGTTTTATTGACTGTGAGAGAGGGAGAGGGCGAGAGAAGGAGAGGGAGAGAGAGAAAGAGAAAGAGACAGACAGACAGACAGACAGACAGACAGACAGACAGACAGACAGAC
>NW_028234407.1:820948-823448 GCF_977035675.1 Penaeus japonicus
AAAGAGAAAGACTGAACTGCCGCTTTGATAACCGGGTGACTGCTAATATACCTCGAGCGCCTCATAACCGATGTTGGCTCCAGAAGTATAAGGTGTAACTTTGCTTTCATCACGGTTTGCCTTGCTGATTATGAGTGTTTTCATGACGATGATTTATCAGTATGTGCACACGTCCGTACTAAACGGCATGCAGGCATTCATGCACGGATAGGCAAACGAAGAGACGCACAAATGAAGGCACAAATGCTTGCTAACAAACAGGCAAAATGTCACATGCCAAGTGGCACACACATACGCATTACGCTTTCTTAAGAGCTCATTTCAAGAAAACCATAAGCTCTAAGTACCCTAAGCCACTATGATTACTAAAAAAAGATAACGATAAACAGAGAGAGGGAGAGGGACACGGAGAGAGAATAGAAGAAAAGGAAAGAGAGAAAGAGAGAGAATAGAAGAAGAGAGAGAGAGAGAGAGAGAGAGAGAGAGAGGAGAAAAAAGAAGAAAGAAAGCGAGATAGAGGGAGGGAGGGAGAGAGAGAGAGAGAGAGAGAGAGAGAGAGAGAGAGAGAGAGAGAGAGATGGCTAGAGAGAAAGAAAAGAAAAAAAAAAAACAAAAAAAAACAGACACAGAATGAGACAGAGAGAGGGATCAAATACCGCACAAAACAAAATAACGAAAAAGAAAGCAAGACAGAGAGAGAGAGAGAGAGAGAGAGAGAGAGAGAGAGAGAGAGAGAGAGAGAGAGAGAGAGGGAGAAAAAGAAAAGAAAAAGGTGAGGCTTGCAGGAGTGAGCTTGACTGCCCATGAACTTGGCGGCGAGGGCTTGGCTCCGCCTCATTTGAATCCCATTTAGAATCGCATTGCTACATTTGGCGGCATCTGTACTGCAAATGTGCAATATCAATTCCAGGTAAATGCTGAATATAGAATTTAGCCCTCCTCGTTTTCTGAAAGGAATTAATACCATCGTTGTAATATTACTTATACGCATGGGTAATTATCCGCCGGATTTTGCTTTGTGAATTACGCCTGCAACGATTGGCAGAGTTTCCACACTGTGTTGCTTTTAAAAGAAGGAAAATTTCGTGGTTAACGTCTTCACTCGCGGGGAAAAATCTTGGAAAGTATCTTAAAAAAAACTTGCTTCTCAAAAACGCGAGGAGAGGGAGAAGGAGATGAATTTGGACTGGAAGTACACACGATAATACACACGTGATATCAAGTGTACAAATAAGGAAATCAAATGCAAACATATATACGCAAACACGTACTGCGGGTATATATCAAACACACACACACGCATGCACCCCCTTCACCCCCTCGTAATACACTAATCCGAACACACTCGTACAAACACTTACACACTCTACCGGAACACCAACACACAAACACACCCTAACACACACACGTAAATCCTCCTCAATAAGGACACAGACACACACACAAAACACACACACACACATACACAACCCCCTCCTCCCCTCCCCCCCCCACACACACAGACACACGTTGAAAACACACATACACACACACAACCCCCCCCACCCCACCCTTCACACACACACAGACACAGAGAGACACACGTTGAAAACACACAGTCCATTCGGCATTCATGAATACTCCCATTACTTCCCAGTTCTCATGGAACCAGAGACCCTACACACACACAACGAGTAATCTCCCATAATCCAGTAACTCGTCTGCAGTTCTATATATTCTATCCAATAACCAATATTAAGATTCTGCTCGACTCTTGGGGTAATACTCAGCAATCCTTTGAATGGGCGAGGGATCAGCCTGCGCTAACTGCAGCCTAATCAATATCAAAATCATTCGTAAAGCTTCATTCCCTTCGGTTGTTGCGAGGCGGGGGATTTAGCAGCGGCGGAGGGAGGGAGGGGGAGGGGGAGGAGGAGGGAGGAAGGGAGGGAGGGGGAGGGAGGAGGGAGGGAGGGAGGGAGGGGGAGGGAGGAGGGAGGGAGGGAGGGAGGGGGAGGGAGGAGGGAGGGAGGGAGGGTGGGAGGGGGGTTGAGGGGGAGGGAGGGGGAGGAGGGGGAGGGAGGGAGGGAGGAGGAGAAGGGAGGGAGGGGAAGGGGAGGGGGAGGAGAAGGAAGAAGAAGAAGAAGAAGAGGAGGAGGTAGAAGTGGAAGTGGAGGGTAATGAGAAGGAGAAGGTAGAAGTGGAGAGAAAGGGGAAGGAGGAGAGGGAAGAGGAAGGAGAAGGAAGAGGTGGTGGAGAGGAAGGGGGAAGAGGAAGAGGAACTAGAGGAGCTGGAGGTGAAGAAACAAGAAGGAAGAAGAGGAGCTGGAGATGGAGGTGAAATAACATGGAAGAAGAGGAGATAGAGGCGGTGAAGGAGGAACAGGGAGAGAAGGAGGTAGAGGCAGTATTGGAGGAAGAAGGAGATGGAGAGGAGGAGGAAGAGGAGAAGAAGAAATAAGGGAAGATAGAGGTGGAGGAGATGGAGGAAGAGAGAGCGAATGGATGAAAAGTGAGGATT
>NW_028234407.1:830948-835948 GCF_977035675.1 Penaeus japonicus
GAGAGCGAGGAAGGAGAGAGAGAGAGAGGGAGAGAGAGAGAAAGAGACAGAAAGAGAAAGAGAGAAAGAGGGATAGAGAGAGACAGAGAGAGCGAGAGAGACAGAGAGAGAGAGAAAGACAGAGACAGAGACAGAGAAAGATAAACTGAGAAAGAGAGAGAAAGAGAGAGAGAGAGAATCCAAGGGTAAGGGAGAAAGCAAGAGCACAGTTTCGCGGGAACGGTAAACATGTTGGGCGCCGTAATCGCATTTGCACCGCGGTTGAAAAATGGAAGGTGCCATCTCCGGCCCAACACGGCACTGTAAGGCACCAGGAAGGAGGGAAAGGAGGGGAGGAGAGAGAGAGGGGGAGGAGGGAAAGGAGGGGAGGAGAGGGGAGGGGAGAGAGGGGGGGGGGGAGGAGGGAAAGGAGGGGAGGAGAGGGGAGAGAGGAGGAGAGAGGAGGAGAGGGGAGGAGGGAAAGGAGGGGAGGAGAGGGGAGGGGAGGAGGGAAAGGAGGGGAGAGGGGCGTGGGGGGTTGGGGGATTGGGCGGTTGCTTGCTCCGGATTGGGAAGTGAAACGGTTAGCCGGGGGACAGCGAGAGTAGTAGGCTTTCTCGATGTGTTTGCGGTGTAACGTTTGGGGTTTCGCGAGAGGGGTGGGGGGTGAGGGGGGGGGAAGGAGAGGGGATGAAAGGGAAGAAAGAGAGGAAATAGAGAGAAGGTGAAGAGGAAGAAGAAGAAGGAAAGAGGATGAGAGGGAGGAAAGAGAGGTAATAGAGAGAAGGTGAAGAGGAAGAAGAAGAAGGAAAGAGGATGAGAGGGAGGAAAGAGAGGAAATAGAGATAAGGTGAAGAGGAAGAAGGAGAAGGAGAGAGGATGAGAGGGAGGTAAGAGAGTAAATAAAGAGAAGGTGAAGAGGAAAAAGAAGGAGAGGAGAAGAAGAGAAGTGGGTGACAGTGAGGAAAAAGAGGAAATAGAGAGAAGGTGAAGAAGAAGAAGAAGAAGGAGAGAGGAAGAAGGGAAGTGGGTGAAAGGGAGGAAAAAGAAAGAAGGTGATAAGGAAGAAGAGGAAGAAAGGAAAAAGAGAATGAACGAAGGAGGGGAGGGAAGTCACAGTTATGACTGACTTAGTGCTGGGTTATGAAAGAGGAAGAGGAAGGAAGAGAAGAGGGAAGGAGAATGTTGGCAAGAAAGGGGAAGAAGGAGAATGAAGATTATTGGAGAAAGAAGGAGAATAGAGAAGATAGGAGAAAGAAGGAAAATTAAGAAGATAGGAGAGAGAAGGAAAATGAAGAAGATAGGAGAAAGAAAGAGATTGAAAAGCGGAAGAGGTAAGAAGGAGAGAGAGAAATAAGAGAAAAATGGGGAAGGATGATATTGGAAAGCAAGAAGGAAGGAAGAACGAAGAAGAAAGAAAGAAGTTGAGAAACGGGAGAAGAAAAAAAGAAAACAAAAAAGAAAGAAGAAAGTTAAGAAGCAAGAAGGAAAAAAAATCAATAGAAAGACGAAGAGAGAGAGAGAGAGAAAATTGTCAAACAAGAAGACAGAAAGAGAGAAGAAAGAAGAAAGAAAGAGACGAAGAAGCAGAAGAATAAAGAAGGAATAGGAGGAGTAGGAAGAAGAGAAGATGAAGGAGGTATTCTCGTTTGAATGGGCGTATAGATGATGTTAATTTCCTGAGTGGTTAATGCCTTGTGAGAGTTGATAGGGATGGCAGCGAAGTGGAAATGTGCTTGGAACACAGAAATCGAATATTGTAGTTTATGAGATTGCTTGGAGGAACATGGAATGCCAGGAGCGGAGGGATAGGGAGAGGGAGGAGAGGGTGAGAGAGATGAGAGAGAGGGTGACGGGAAAGGGTGATGGGAGGTTCTAGGAAGAGCTAAGGGGAGGGAGAAAGTGGCTGTGAGAGGCAGAGGAGGGGTGTGATTTGATTGGAGTAGAGAGAGAGGAAGAGCGAAGCGAAAGTGGATGCGATTGATAAGAGTAAAGGGGGAGGGGATAACGAAAGGCGAGGTTAGGGAGAAGAAGACGAGAAAAAGCTGTATATTACCCGGAGTAAGGGGATCTAAAGTAAGATGAGGAGACTAGGAAGAGAGAAAGAAGGAGGAGAAAGAAGTGTGTATATAATATATATATAGTATATATATATATATATATATATATATTATATACTAGTATATATAATCTATATATAAAAAGTCTATCTATATATAAATATATAGATATAGATAAATATATATCTTTGAATTATTTATATATAATTTGTGTGTTGTGTGTGTATATATATAATAATATATACATATACTTATATTATATACTATATATATATCTATATATATCTATATATATAGGTATATTAGTATATATATATTATATATATATATATATCTATATATATATCATTATATATATATATATATGTATCTATATACTATATATATATATTTATATATATATATATATATATACATATATATATAATAATTAATAAATTAGATCTAGATTATTTGGATATATATATATATATATATATAAATATATATATTATTATATACTATATAAATATAAGATATAATATATATTTTATATATTATATATGCTTTGTACAGGATTTGAGTGGACGTGTTGTTAGAAATTAATAGCTGATATATAACAATGAGAGATCAACGCGTTAATAAAAGGATTCTGGTTGCTCTCTCCAGACACATAGAGAACGTAAACTCAAAGATATATGTAGAATGATAGAATAAATAAACACTAAGGATAGTCAGTTCATTTATCATTTACATTTAAAAAAAAGAAGATAATAATAAATAAAAAAAGAGGGAAAAATTAATAAACACAAATAGATAAATACTTATAAGAAAATGAACACACCAACGGATAAAATAAATTCTATCAAAAAAATAAAACAGAACAGATAAAAAATAAATAAATAATCCTGTCAAGGCAGAAATGGAAGCGAGAATCAAAGCTTAAATCATTTTCAGTGTATCTCTATTTTCTTGTGAAGCAAATTCATCTCTTTTATCATTCATAGAGCGAATCTTGTCAGAAACAATAAAATTCATTTTTCGCCCGCTCTCTCTCTCGCTCCATCACTTCGTCTCTTTCTCTCTCTCTCTCTCGCTCGCTCGATCTTTCTTCCTCTCTCTCTCACGCTCGCTCGATCATTCTCTCTCTTTCTCATGCTCGCTCGATCATTCTCTCTCTTTCTCATGCTCGCTCGGTCTCTCTCTCTCTCTCTCTCTCTCTCTCTCTCTCTCTCTCTCTCTCAATCTCCTTCTCTCTCTCCTTCTCTCTCACTCTCTCTCCTTCTCTCTCTCCTTCTCTCTCTCTCTCTGTGTCTCTCCTTCTCTCTCCTTCTCTCTCTCTCTCTCTCCTTCTCTCTCTCTCTCTCTCTCCTTCTCTCTCTCTCTCTCACTCATACACATTATCTTCCTCTCGTTCTCCTTCTTTCTCTTCCTTCCTGTCCCTCTCTATCTCCCTCGTTCTTCCTGGACCAAGAAATCTCGACCAGATATCGGGGAAATCAAAAGGAAACTGTCGAAGGAGGAGGAGGAAAGGATAATAGAATAAGAAAGAGGAGGGGAAAAAGGAGTTAGGCTAAGAAGGTGTCGAAGACGAGGAAACATAGAAAAGAAAAGAGGAGGAGTAAAAAGAAGACGAAAAAAAAAAATGAAAGGGGAAGAGGGAAGGGAAAGAGGGGGAAAAAAAATAGAAGGAAAGGAAAAAGAAGATATAAACTTAGAATGAGAGGACAAAATAAGTGAAACCGAAAAAAGTGAAGATTAAAAGTAAAATATGAGCAGCGGATAATTATAATAGCGGTGGAAGAAGACTCGTCAACGGGTGCGCCGCCCTCGTGGGCCCCCCCCTTTTTACCACCATCCCTTACTCCCCTCTCCCCCATCACCCCCTTATATCCCATCCTTATCCCCCTATCACTCCCTTATATCCCATCTTTATCCCCCATCACCCCCTTATATCCCATCCTTATCCCCCATCACCCCCTTTTTCCCATCCTTATCCCCTCCATCCCTTTTTCTTCCCATCCTTATCCCCCCATTACCCTTTTTTACCCACCCTTATCCCCCCCATCACCCCCTTATTTCCCATCCTTACCCCCCCCACACCACGCGTCAAGGGGGGGGGGCCGGACCTCACGCGGGCCCAAGCCATCAGCCCTATGGTGCCTTCCAAGTCCCGACCTCCCGGAGTTGGTTCTCGAGCGGGCGAGGCATAAAGAGAGAAAGGCTGATTTCGCCGTAGAAGTAGTGAGCTCGACGGGGGGCGCGGCCGCGCGAGAGGCATAATCTTTAAGAAACTGGAGAAGAAATTCTGATCATAGAATCGGTCGTGGGGTCTGGAGGAAAGGAATAGTGTCCGATTAATTTAACCTTGCGCTGTCGTCTCCTGCTACTCTTCCCCGTCGTGCTGCCTCCTCTTCTTGTGTTTTTTTGTTTTTTGTTTTTCTGTTTTTTTGCTTTTTTTTCATTGTTGTTCGACTTTGCTTTTGGTTTTGATTTTTTTTTTGGTCTCTGTTTGTTTGTGTCTGTTTGGTTGTTTGTCTGTCTGCCTTTGTTTGTTTGTGTCTGTTTGTTTGTTTTTCTGTGTTCTTCTGTCTGTTTGTTTCTGTTTTGTTGTTTGTCTGTCTGTCTCTGTCTCTTTGTGTCTGTTTGGTTGTTTGTTTATCTGTCTCTGTCTGTTTGTGTCTGTTTGGTTGTTTGTATGTCTGTCTCTGTCTTTGTCTTTGTCGCTATGTCTCTTTCTGTCTCATACATAATCTGTCTATCTACGGGACACACCTACCTCTGTCCATCTATCTTTCTCTCCCTCTTTTCCTATCTATCTATCTATCTATCTATCTCTCCCTCTCCCTCTCCCTCTCCCTCTACCTCTCCCCACCTTCAACACTCTCCCTCTCCCTCTCCCTCTCCCTCTCCCCACCTTCAACACTCTCCCTCTCCCTCCCTCCCTCCCTCCCTCCCTCTCCCTCTCCCTCTCCCTCTCCC
>NW_028234407.1:848448-853448 GCF_977035675.1 Penaeus japonicus
TTGGGGGGTGGGGGTGGAGGAGGAAGGTGTTATTTGGTTCTTTTTTTTTCTTTCTTTTTTTCTTTTCTTCTTTTTGTGATTTTGGTGAGCGTTTTTAATTTTTTAATGTTCATTTTTTTCTCTTTGATCCTTCTGTTTATAGTTTTATCAATATTCCTTTATTTTTCTGTCAGTACGGAATACGCACGCAAGAACCAACAGACACAAATACGCATAATAATCCTATCCACATATCTATACACAAAACACAAACAATCACACATCCACCCACCTACACACACACACACACACACACACACACACACACACACACACACACACACACACACACACCCACACTCACACACACACACACACACAACAACAACAACAATAAGGCCCAATATAAAACACTTGCCATTTAATGAAGGGGTCTCATCTTTTCGTACGATCCGTCTCAGCTGGACTCACCTGGAAAGAGTGCATAATGATTAGTAAATTTTACGTATATCATACATTCTGATGAGAGGTGAGTGTGTGTGTGTGTGTGTGTGTGTGTGTGTGTGTTTGTGTGTGTTTGTGTTTGTTTGTGTTTGTGTTTGTTTGTGTGTGTGTGTTTGTGTGTGTGTGTGTGTGTTTGTGTTTGTGTTTGTGTGTGTGTGTGTGTGTGTTTTGTGTGTTTGTGTTGTGTTAGTTTTTGTGTTTTTTGTGTTTGTGTGTGTGTTTGTGTGTTTTTATGTGTATGTGTCAACGTATATACATACACATATGCATGGCTATGTGTATATGTGGTTATGTGTATACCTTTGCTTTATGTGTATACCTTTGCTTTCAGTTGTATGCGTGTGAGTGTATGCATGTCTATGCCCCAACTTCTTATCAGAAAAAAGAACACCAAGGTTATACCACAAAGAACTTTCTTATCTACTTTATAAAGCTTTAATGAACAAACTAACAGTCTTTCCTTTCCTTCTCTTTTTTTCACACTCTCTTACTTTCCGAAACTTCCTCTTCCTCTCTTCTTCTTCCTCTTCTGATCTTCTTCTCTTTCCTATTCTTCCTCTTCTCCTTTTTTTCCTGATATTGTTTCATTTTCGATCATCTTCTTCTTTTCTCCTTCTTCTTATCTCTTCTCTTCCATTCTTCTTCTTACAATTATTTATTCTTCTCTGCCTCCCTTCTTCATCCCTCTCTTTCGTTTCCTTTCTCTTCCTCTTCCACCTCCTACCTTTCTTCTCCCCCCGCTTTCCCTCATCCTCTTTCCTCCTCCTCTCCCATCTTCCTCTTCTCCTCCCCCCCTCCCCTTCCCCTCATCCCTTTTCCTCATCCTCTTCCATCTTTCTCTTCTCCTCCCCCCCTCCCATCCCCCTCATCCCTTTTCCTCCATCTCCCCCTTCCTCCTCTTCTCCTTCCCCCCTCCCCTTCCTCCCCCTCATCCCCTTTTCCTCTTCCTCTCCCTTCCTCTCCCGCTCCTTCTGTCTCCCCCTCATCCCAAAAAGACCAAAAAACTAAAAGGCAACAGATGATAACAAGCAAAGAGACATTGTAAACGAAAGTCAGAAATCTCACCGAGTAAGTCCGAATTAATGGAAATTACACGAAGAACATTTTCTACAAAAAGAAAAAAAAAGAAAAAAGAAAAGAAAAAAAAAAAAAAAAGGTAAGAACACGTACATTATTCAGAAGTAATTATCATTTCTGAATCCTATGTGACAAGAAACTTCTCTCTAGGAGTTCTAGATCAATATTAGCACAGCAAAGGTATCCTGTCACTTAGAATAGAAACGGGGCGATTTCGCAACATGTCTCAACAAGTCTGACTTTGTGTTTGTTGTCATGATGAGGAAATTGGAAATTATTTCTATTTTTTTTTCTGGACTGTCTCCCTGTACGCAGTCCGGGGCCTTGGTTTTAAAAAAAGAGAAAGAAAGACAGAAAGAAAGAAAGAAAGAAGAAGAAAAAGAAGAAGAAGAAGAAAAAAAAAACAGAGAGGGGTGAGGGGTGGGGGGGGGGGACTGATAGATAATTTCAATCTTTATTTCAATTGCTCTCTCTCTCTCTCTCTCTCTCTCTCTCTCTCTCTCTCTCTCTCTCTCTCTCTCTCTCTCTCTCTCTCCCTCATTCTCTCTGCTATTTCTCTCCTACTTCTCCATCCCATTCCTACGTCTCTCTTATCCTCTCCCCCTCCCTCTCTCCTCTCATTCATCAACCTAACCTCACCTAACCCTCTTTTACCTCCGCCTCGCCTTTCTTGCTTCTCTGCAACCTCTCCTGCCAAGTTGCAAGTTATGTGCATTGCTAAAGCCCCTTCTGCTTGGCTCCTGTAATCATCTCAAAGGTATATTTCCATCTCGTCTTTCCACAGTTTGAGAAATGCTAAGTAGCCTTATTTTTGTTCATTCTTTTGTTCATTTTTTCTTGTTTATTTACTTACTTTTTTTTGGATTCGTTTTCTTTTATGTTTTTACGGATACTATAATTTCTTTCTTTTTTGTTCTCTCTCTCTCTCTCTCTCTCTCTCTCTCTCTCTCTCTCTCTCTCTCTCTCTCTCTCTCTCTCTCTCTCTCTCTCTCTCTCTTTCTCTCCTTACACCACTCCCTCCCCTCTAACTCTCCTACCCACACCTCCCCTTACCCTCCCATCTCCTATATTTAACAACAACAACAACAAAGCAAAACCAACATGTAAATAGACACCCCCCCCCTATCCCCCTACGCCTCCCACCCCACCACCACCCGTTCACCCGCGACTATACACGTACAAAGTATCATTCATTCAACCTTTCAGCCCTCTGCATTGGCCTTAATTACGCTAGATATAGACCAAACCAGATGTTCAATTCCAGTGATTTCCAATAATGGAGTGGACACGAGATAGTGAGCTAATGTCGACCTTACGGGCTTTGGGCGTTGTTGCTGCGCGGACGTAAGAGTTAGAATCGATGCATTACCGGATGGAGAATCGCTCTTAATGTCTGTCGTAAAAGGGATGTGTACTTTTTTTTCTTTTTTTTTGAGGGAGAGAGAGGTGGGGTAGTGGGTGAGAGAGAGAGAGGGAGGGAGAGAGAGAGAGAGAGAGAGAGAGAGAGAGAGAGAGAGAGAGAGAGAGAGAGAGAGAGAGAGAGAGAGAGAGAGAGAGAGAGAGAGAGAGAAAGAGAGGGACAGACAGAAAGAGAAAGACAGACAGACAGAGAGACAAACAGAAAAAGAGTGAAAAAATATACAAAAAGAGACAGAGAAAGACAGAGACAAACAGACAGAGACAGACAGACAAAGAGACAGACAGAGAGACAGACAGAAAGAGACAGACAGACAGAGACAGACAGAGAGACAGACAGAGAGACAGACAGACAGAGACAGACAGAGACAGAGAGACAGATAGAGACAGACAGACAGAGACAGAGAGACAGGCAGAGACAGACAGACAGAAAGACAAACAGTAAGACAGACAGAAAGAGAGTGAAAAAAATGATGACTTCTTTTATAATTCCTAGTTGCTTCCACAGATATAAATTATTTATCCGACGGGCTTTTCTAGGAAAAAATATAGATATATATTTTCATCTAAACCACCAAGGAGTGGAATAAAAAGAAATCAGTTATAATGGTAATGAGAATAATTGTAATAAGAATAATGATAGAAATATGAAGAAAATCAGTTTTTTTTTATTAATGGTGCGAAAATGGGGAAAAAAATCAACAAGATAATAAGTAAAAAGGTGTTAATAAAGAGAAAGATACAAATATATTCAGTGATAAATATGAAGCTAGATTGATAGACGGTGATAAATAGAGCTAGGATTGAATAAATAAAGAAGGGAGTGATGAAAGGATTGAGGTGTGTGTGTGTGTGTGCGTGTGCGTGTGCGTGTATGTATGTGTGTGTGTGTGTGTGTGTGTGTGTGTGTGTGTGTGTGTGTATGTATGTGTTTGTGTGTGTGTGTGTGTGCAATAGGGAAGGTGTGGGGGGTGGGGAGCATTGGTGTAGGTGAAAGGAGATGGGTGGGTGGGTGGGGTGGGGGGTGGGAGAGAGAGTGCCACAGTCTGCCACAGCGCATTATGCAAATCACCTGTCCAAGGTCTGGCTCCTGAAAGAGATGAGGTAGATAAAAGGGATAATGCAGTCGGGGGGGGGGGGGGGTTAAGAGAGGGCCAAGGGTTAGGCGGGAGAGGGGGAAGGGGGAAAGGGTTAGGAGGGAGAGGGGGAAGGGGGGAAAGGGGTGGAGAGGAGGGGGAGGAGGGAGGGGGGAAAGGGGTAGAGAACAGGAGGAGGGAGGGGGAAAAGGGGTAAGGGGTATAGAGGGGGGGAGGGGGGATGTGACATTAAGTTGGGATATCGTGGGGGGTTGGGTGGGGGGGGTCAGGATACAGGGGCAAGGTGGAATATCAGGGGGGGGGGGCAGAGGGCGGAGAAAAATCAGGAAGCATGGGTAGTGCGAGGCATGGAGGAGGGGGGGAAGGGGGAAGGGGGGAGGGGGGAGGTAGCATAGGCCGTGATCAACGAAGTATATAAGTAATGACTTACAGGCGATAATGACCTTAACGACAAGAGATAATAACGGCTAATTTACCGTGCGTGAGATAATCCCACTCTCGACCTCTTTCTGCCTCTCCTGTTTTGTTTTTTTTTGTTTTTTTTTTCTCTCTGTCTCTTTCTCTCTTTGTTCGTTGTAATCGCGTATTCTCTCTATTTTTTTCCTTCTTTTGTTCTTTGATTTCTTCCTTCTCTACTTCTTCTTTCTTTTTTTCTCTCTCTCCCCCTCAATTTCTTTTTCCAATTTTCCCCGTTCCCTCCCTAATTTCTCCCTCTCCAATCTTCCTTCTCTCTCCTCTTCTCTCTTTCTCTCTCTCCGTTCTTTACTCTCTGTCTTTCCCTCCTCCTTCCCTTTTCCTCTTCTCTTCTCTATCTCTCTACCTTCCTTCACCTCTCTTTCCCTCTCAAATCCTCCAAGTTTCTCTCATATTCACTTTTTCTTTCACTTCCTCCCCTTTTATTACTCCGATTATCTTTCTCTCTCTCTC
>NW_028234407.1:865948-873448 GCF_977035675.1 Penaeus japonicus
ATATATATATATATATAATTTATATATATATATATATATATATGTATATATATATTATAAATATATATATATTGCATATATATATATATATATATATATATTATATATATATATATAAATATATATATAAT
The DNA here is from genome assembly GCF_977035675.1 of Penaeus japonicus. Classification (NCBI taxonomy): domain Eukaryota; kingdom Metazoa; phylum Arthropoda; class Malacostraca; order Decapoda; family Penaeidae; genus Penaeus; species Penaeus japonicus. The sequence continues at coordinate 866,080 of NW_028234407.1, forward strand.
ATAGAGAGAGAGAGAGAGAGAGAGAGAGAGAGAGAGAGAGAGAGAGAGAGAGAGAGAGAGAGAGCGAGAGAGAACGATTAGAGGGGTCAAAGAGAGACAGTGCGTACGAAGAGAGTGGAATAGAGAGATCGTAATCCAAACCTACGCAAGGAGAAACAACACATTATGAAGAACAACAGCAAGTGAAGTTGAGAAGAAGAAGTAGAGAAGTAAAGAAAAGTCAAGAAAGATATAAAAAAGGAAGTACATAAAGTAGAATTAGAGATAGTAGAATAGAACGATAACAAAAGATAAGATGAGATAAAAGGAAAAAGAGCGATTAATCATTTCCTAACAGAAGCCGTCTGTGCAAAGTTTGTTTGGACTAGCGACTTAGAAGAATGAAAAGAGAGAAAAAGAGGAAATAAAAAAGAAGTATATTTTTTCGGAAGTATGAATAAAGAGTAAGAATATTTATACAATGGGATGGAGAGAAAGAGAGAGAGAGAGAGAGAGAGAGAGAGAGAGAGAGAGAGAGAGAGAGAGAGAGAGAGAGAGAGAGAGAGAGAGAGAGAGAGAGAGAGAGAGAGAGAGAGAGAGAGAGAGAAAGGAAGAGAGAGAGAGAGAGAAAGAGAGAGAGAGAGAGAAAGAGACTCAGCCAGTGAGAAAGAGAGAAAAAGAGAGAAAGAGACTCAGCCAGTGAGAGAGAGAAGAAAATTAAAAATAATACCAAGAAAAAGAGGGAAAGGAAAAGGGAAATAAAGGTGGAGAACGAAAAGAAGAGAGAGAAAAAAACAAAAACAAAAACAACAGGAAAAGCAGAAGAAAAGTGAAAAAAAGTAAAGCAAAGGAGTAGGAACAAGAGAGTGAAAAGAGGAGAGAGAGAGAAAAAAAAAAAATCCAGAGAAACAAGAATCCAGATAGAATATCCAGAGGGAAATTTGCCCCCCTCCCCCTCCCCCGGAAAAAAAAACCAGGGGGTAAAAAAACTCCGCCAAAAAAGTGGATGAGATCCCACAAAGAATTATAAGAATTGATCCCAGAATTGAACTTTTGTTTTTGACTTTATGGTCGAAGAGGAAGAGGAGGAGGAGGAGGAAGAAGAAGAGGATGAGGAGGAAAAGGAGGAAGAGGAGGAGGAGGAGGGGGGTAAGAGTAGGAGGGGGAGGGGGAGGAGGAGGAGTAGGAAGAGGGGGAGGGAGAGGAAGAGGAGGAAGAAGAATAAGAGGAGGAGGAAGAAAATGAGGAAGAGGAGGAGGAGGAAGAGGAGGAGAAAAAATAGGAAGAAGAAGAAGAGGAGGAGGAGGAGGAGGAAAAGAAGGAAGAGAGAGAGAGAGAGAGAGAAAGACAGAAAGAAAGCAAAATTCAGACCGAAAGGAGACAAGCAGATACAAAAATGGAATCAAACTCTATCCACTCTCTCCCCCTCTCACCCCCTCTTTCTCTCTCTCTTTCTCTCTATCTCGTTTTTTTTCTCTTTCTCTGTCTCTCTCTTTCTCTCTCTCTCTCTCTCTCTCTCTCTCTCTCTCTCTCTCTCTCTCTCTCTCTCTTTCTTTTCCTCTCTCACTCTCTCTGTCTTTATCTCTCTCTCTATCTATCTATCTGTCTCTCCTTCCAACACACTTCCTTCCCCTCTACCCCCCATCCATCTCTTTCCTCCTACCTCCCCCCCCCCTTTTCTCGCTCTCCTCCATATCCCCTTTCTTCCTTATGTCCCCCTTTATACTCGTGTCTCCCTACATATTAACCTCTCCCCTTCACCCCCCACCCACCCCCTCTGCCCGATGTAGTTATGCTCAATTATCAAATCTTGCAATTGCTAACTGTATGTCCGAAATCCCCTGTGGCTGTTGTAGCGAAGGAGGTGTTACATGATATCTCAATCATTGCTACGAATGATAAGGATTAGAATTATTATTATTGTTATCATCATTATCATTATCTTGTTATAATTATCATTACTCTTATTATCATTATTATCATTATTATTATTATTATTATCATTATTAATATTATTATCATTATCATTATCTTGTTATAATTATCATTACTATAATTATCATTACTATTATCATTATTATTATTATTATTATTATTATTATCATTATTAGTATTAATATTATTATCATTATCATCATTATTTTTACCATTATTGTTATTATCATCAATATTATCATTATTATTGTTATCATTAATATGATTGTTATTATTGTCATTATCATTATCATTATAATTATCGTCATCATCATCATCATTACCATTATTATTATCATCATTAATATCATTATTGTTTTTTTATCATCACGATTATCATCATCATTGTTGCCATCAGTATCAATATGATTATCCTCGCATTTGATATTATAATCATCATTATAATAAGCATTTCTGAGAGTGATAGTATCATTATCGCATTAATGATACCAATAGAGAATATAAAAAATATGAAACCACACATACAAACATACATACATACACACTAATAAATCACAATCTTTAAAATAATCCCTTAATTCTCTCTTCGTCCCCTCACTTCCCCTCCCCCTTCATCGCCCTCCCCTCATTTTTCTTTACTGCCCCTATTTCTCTTGTTTCATCTCCTCTTCCCCCTCGGTTCCCTTCTCTTATTCTCCTTCCTCCATCTGTGTCTCGTGATTCTAGTAAATAGAGAGGGAAGGAGAGGCAGAGGAAAAGAGAAAGAGAGGGAGAAGAAGAGGGAAGGGGTGGGAGAGGAAAAGAGAAAGAGAGGGAGAAAAAGAGGGAAGGGGAGGGAGAGGAAACGAGAAAGAGAGGGAGAGGGAAGAGGAGTGAGAAGGAAGGAGAAAGAGAGGGAAAGAGAAGGAAAGAGAAAGAAAAAAGGGAAGGAAACAGAGGAGGAAGAAAGAAAAAGGAGGCATAGAGATAGAGAAAGACAGGAATGAAATAGACGCAGGAATACCAAGTATCCCCCTTCTTCCCTCCCCCCCGCCCTTCCAATCCCCACCCCATCCCCTTCCTTCTCTCTCTCTATCCCCCCCCACCCCTACCCCAACCCCAAACCCCTCCCGACCTCTCTACCTATCTGGGCCGCCTTAATCCTCCCAGTAATCAGGATTAATATCTCTGTTACGTATTAAATCTCAGATCGCCAGCGTTCTTCGATGTGATATATCGCTCGCGCAGGGGGGAGGTCCATCGAGGGAGGGGGGTGGGTGGGGGGGAAAGGAAGGGGGCGGCTCGGTTGAGGGATGAGGAGGAAGGAGGAAGAGGGGGAGGGGGTAGGGAGGGGGGGTGGGGGGCGGTTCAGTTGAGGGATGAGGAGGAAGGAGGAAGAGGGGGAGGGGAGGAGGGAGGGGGGGGGCGGCTCGGTTGAGGGATGAGGAGGAAGGAGGAAGAGGGGGGAGGGGGGAGGGGGAGGGGGCGGCTTGGTTGAGGGATGAGGAGGAAGGAGGAAGAGGGGGAGGGGGGAGGGGGAGCGGCTTGGTTGAGGGATGAGGAGGAAGGATGAAGAGGGGGAGGGGGGAAGGGGGGAAGGGGCGCGGCTTGGTTGAGGGATGAGGATGAAGGAGGAAGAGGGGGAGGGGGGAGGGGGAGGGGGGAGGGGGTGCGGTTCGGTTAAGGGATGAGGAGGAAGGATGAAGAGGGGGAAGGGGGGAGAGGGGGGAGGGGGGCAGCTTGGTTGAGTGATGAGGAGGAAGGAGGAAGAGGGGGAGGGGGGAGGAGGGAGGGGGGAGGGAGGGGCGCGGCTTGGTTGAGGGATGAGGATGAAGGATGAAGAGGGGGAGGAAGGGAGGGGAGGGGGGGGGCGGCTTGGTTGAGGGATGAGGAGGAAGGATGAAGAGGGGGAGGGGGGGAGGGGGGATGGGAAGGGCGGCTTGGTTGAGGGTTGAGGAGGAAGGATGAAGGATGAAGAGGGGGAGGGGGGAGAGGGGGAGGGGGCGCGGCTTGTAGATGAAGTTGGATAAGGGGAGGGGAAGGAGTAAGGGTGAGGAGGGGGGTGGCGGTTGAAGACAATGGTACAGAATTACTATTATGATTTTGGCTGTAATGCTGTAATAACGCTAATCCCAGTGACCGGAATTGATCGCAGAAGTGAAACAACAATAGCCCCGAGACTATCATCATTATCGCGATTATCATATTCATTCTCATTGTCACAATTCATCATCATTATATGAATTTATCTATGAACTTACTTTTTGTTTTTGTTTTTTCTTCTTCTTCGTCTTCTCCGACATGTTTATACCCCCCTTCTTTCTGCTATGCCATTCTAAGCCTCCCTTTTCCCCTCGACACTTCATAGCACGTGCATCTGTCACCCCTCTCTGCCCTCCCCTTTCCCCCTCTCCCCCCCCTCTTCTCCCCCTCTCTTTCCGCCCATGTCTTTCCTCCCCTCGCCGCAATCCTATAAACCATACAGGCTCTCCTATTGTCTCCCCTCTCCTCCTCCCCTCACTTCTTGTTCCGTTCCCCTCTCCTATCCTCCTTCTCCCCCTCTCCTTTCTCCTCTTCTTGAACATACCCTTTCCCATCTTTTCTTTTCCTATCTCTTCTCCTTCTCTTATTTTTGTCTTAATTCTCCTCTTCCTTTTTCTCGCCCTCCTCCTTCTCTTTTTCTTCCTATTCCTCCTCCCCCCTCCTCCTTATCCTACTCCTCTCCTTCATCTCCCTTCCTTTTACTCGACTTCCTTCTCTCCTTTCTCCTCCTCCTCCTCCACCCCTTTCTCCTCCTCCACCTCCGCCCCCCTTCTCCTTCCCCCTCCTCCTTCCCCTTCCCTTCCCCCTTCCTCCTCCTCCTTCTCCACCCCTCTCTCCTCCTCCACCTCATTTCCCCCTTCCCTCTCCTCCTTCCCCCCTTCCTCCTTCTCCTCCTCTTCCCCCTCCCCTCTCCTCCTTCCCCCCTTCTTCCTCCCCTTCCCCTTCCCCCTCATTCCCCTGTCCTTACGTCAACTCCTTATTCCATTGTTACTCTCCCCTCTTTGAGTTCATGTGTCCCCTCGGTCCCTCTCTCTCTCTCCCTTGGCGTGCGTTTCCTCTCATATATTATCTCTCTCTCTCTCTCTTTCTCTTTCTCTGCATATCTTTTGTTCTCTCTTCCGCTCTGTCTGTCTCTCTTTCTCTTTCTCTCTCTCTCTGCATATCGAGTTCTTTCTCTTGTTATCTCTTCCTCTTTGTCTGTCTGTTTTTCTCTTTCTCTCTTTCTTTCTCTTGCTCCTCTATTCTCTCCTTCCCCTCCATCCTTTTCCTTCCTCCTTCTATTTTTTTTTCTCTCTTCTTCTCTCCTTATTCCTTCTCTGCGTTTCCTTCTCTCTTCCCCATCTTTTATTTCTCTCTTTTCTTCTCCTTCCCTTCTTCCCGTGTTTTCTTTCCCTTCTTCCTTCCTTCCCCTCCCATCTTCTCCTTCGTTCGTCTCCCTCCCTTCTTCTCCTTCCCACCTTCCTCTCTCTTATCCTCTTTCCCTTCTTCCTCTCCCCTCTTCCCCTCCTGCCTTCCTTTCCCTCTTTTCTCCGCTTTCCATTTTTCTTCCTCCGTCCTTTCTTCCCCTCCCCTCTTTTCAAGCCCCTTCCCTACTTCCCCTCATCTCTTCTCCTTTCCTTCTTCCTCGCCCCCCTCTCCCCTTTTTACTCCTCTTTCCTTCCTCTCCCCTTTTTTCCCTCCCTTTGCTTTCAAGGCCCTACCTACTGAGCCTTCTTCGGTCAGCCTCCCTCCATCCTATCTTTGCCGCCTAGCCTCAGCGTCGCTTCCGCCTTCCTTCTTTCCTCCTTCCATCCTCCATCCTCATCTTCTTCCCTCCATCCTCATCTTCTTCCCTCCATCCTCATCTTCTTCCCTCCATCCTCATCTTCTTCCCTCCATCCTCATCTTCTTCCCTCCATCCTCATCTTCTTCCCTCCATCCTCATCTTCTTCCCTCCATCCTCATCTTCTTCCCTCCATCCACCATCTCCTTCCCTCCATCCCTCCATCTCCTTCCCTCCATCCTCCATCCTTCTATCCCTCCATCCTCACATTCTTCCCTCCATCCCTCCATCCCTCCCTCCATCTCCTTCTCTCCATCCTCCATCTCCATCCTCCATCCCTCCATCCCTCCATCCTCCATCTCCTTCCCTCTTTCCCCTCTTTCCTCCTCCTTCACTCCTCTCCCCTCGCTCCCCTCAGCCCGCCATAGACACTTAATCTCAGCCATCTTTCTCCCCAGCGGAAGAGGTGGTCTAATTAACATATCTTGTGGCTGGAATTTTTCCTTCCGCTTCTTCCGTCCTTCTCATTTCTCTTAAGCCTTTCTCCTTCCTGAGTGAGGAGGTAGAGGGAAGGAGGGAGGGAGGGAAGGGGAGAGAGGGAGGGAGAGAGGGAGGGAAGGAAGGAGGGAGGGTGGGAGGGAGAGGGAGGGAGAGAGGAGGTTTGAGGTGAGGGATGGAAAGGAGGGGGGGGTGGGGGGGGAGGAGGGGGGAGGGGAGGAGAGAGGGAGGGGGGAGAGGGGGAGGGGGGGAGGGAGAGAGGGAGGGAGGGAGGGAAAGAGAAAGAGAAAGAGAAAGAGGGAGGGAAAGAGAGAAAGGGAAGAAGAGAGAGAGAGAGAGAGAGAGAGAGAGAGAGAGAGAGAGAGAGAGAGAGAGAGAGAGAGAGAGAGAGAGAGAGAGAGAGAGAGAGAGAGAGAGAGAGAGAGAGAGAGAGAGAGAGAGAGAGAGAGAGAGAGAGAGAGAGAGAGAGAGAGAGAGAAAAGGAGGGAGAGAGAGGCTACAAGTGGCTGATGTTCATCTCTCGTGCTCGCGGGCATATGCTAAGCTTGAGGACATATGTATGGGAAAACATGTAAGTGTGTACACTGCACATACACACACACACACACACACACACACACACACACACACACACACACACACACACACACACACACACACACACACTCACTCACGCACTCATATATATATATATATATATATATATATATATATATATATATATATATATATATATATATATATACATACACACACACACACACACACACACATACACATATATAAATACACTCCTCTCTCACACACAAAACAAAACAAATAGAACTCACCAGAAGCAAGAGCAAGAGGGAGAAGCCAGGCTTACCTGAAAGAGAAAAGAATGTGTGTGAGATTTTATCCAAAGGAAGATATAAAATAGATCACCTGCATTTCAACAACATATTATTCTTTTCCTTTTTCCACGTGATATTAAAAGGTGAAGGATGAATATGCAGGGACAAAAATAAGCTTATTTTTTAATGGAGATGGATGGTTGAGTAAGATTAGAATTACTTGAAATTGGAAATGATTAATGGGATTTTTTTTTTCTGTGTTAATGATTGATTTTTTTTTCCTGTACCCTTCTTCCCGTCTATACGCTCTTTCATCTCCATCTCCTTTCCTCTACCTACT
>NW_028234407.1:880948-883448 GCF_977035675.1 Penaeus japonicus
AAAAAAAAGGGGTGGTCATTCAGTATATCCCCCTCCCCCCTTCTCGTTTCCCTTCCTCCACCCTCCACCCCCACCCCTCCCCCTCTTGGGTCTCATTCTGACCTTTCCCCCCCACCTTCCCCTCCCCCCCCACCCCCCTTCTTTCTATAATGCCCACCCATAATGAAGCAACTTAAATGCGGACAAAATCAAGAGGTTTTCTCCTTCCTTCATTTCTTTCCCCTTTCCTCTCTTCCCTTATCCGCTTTTCCTTTCTTCTTTTCCTCTGCCTTCCCCCGCCTCCCCCTTCCCTCCCTCTTCCTCTCTTATTCTCCAGGTTACGGGGGGGGGGGGGTAAGATGAGGTAGGGTATGAGTGATTGATTAGGGGGGGGGGAGGTGAGGGTACCCTGTGACGCGTGCTAGAGTGGGCGAGCTTCCGGTTCTTAGGAGTGGTAGAGGTAGGGGGAGGGAGGGGGTGAGGGAGGGGGTTGGGGTGGGTATCAGCTGGCCGATATGGACTGTGGTTGAGCTTCTGTGTATTTCGAATTTGGCTTTTTTTTTTTTTTGGTTTTAGGCCTAAATCAATTCGAAAAAGACATATTTATACACACGTGCGAATATATTTAAATACTCATACACATGCACAGAGATAGGTAAACAGAAAAAAGAAAAAAAGAAAAGAATAGAAAAAAAGGAAAAAGAAGAAAAAAAGAAGAAGAAGAAGAAGAAGAAGAAAAATATATACATATAAATTATATATATATTATATATATATTTTATAATATATATATATATATTTATATAGATTTAATATATATTTAATAATACATACATACATTAACATACATATATAATTTATATTTATATATAGATTATATATATAAATATATAAATATATATATTATATTATATACGTATATTTATATATATATATAATATATATATATATTGATAATATATATAATATATATATAATAATATGTATATATTATTATTATATAAAACAAATATATAAATATATATATATATATATATATATATATATATATATATATATATACATTGATCTATTTATTCATTTATTTATCTATATACATATATATGTAAAAACCTGATACTTCAAAGTCAAAAGATATCATGTATATAATTTGTAAGAATAAATTTAATAACATACCCCCAAACAATATCCCCTATTACCCCCCATCACCCCCATCACCCCCCTCCGCCCCTCAATAAAAATCTCCCCTTTATGTATGAACACACTTGTGTCTCCGTGATACACTATTTACCCATCAGTCATGATGCCCGAAACCTGAGACATAATCCTTATTTTATGACTTCATCCACATCTCTCTCTCTATCTCTCTTTCTCTCTTTCTTTCTCTCTCTCTCTCTCTCTCTCTCTCTCTCTCTCTCTCTCTCTCTCTCTCTCTCTTTCTGTCCCTCCCTATCTTTTTCTCTCTTTCTTTCTATCCCTCCCTCTCTCTTTTTCGCTTTCTTTCTATCCCTCTCTCTCTTTCTCTTTTTCTTTCTATCCCTCCCCTCTCTTTTTTACTCTTTCTTTCTATCCTCCCTCTTTTTTGTCTCTTTTTTCTATCCCTCCCTCTCTCTTTCTCTCTTTCTTTCTTTCTATCCCTCCCTCTCTCTTTCTCTCTTTCTTTCTATCCCTCCCTCTCTCTTTTTTCTCTTTCTTTCTATCCGTCTCTCTCTCTCTATGTCTGTCTGTCTCACTCTCTATCTATCTATCTATTTGTCTATCAGTCTATCTATCCATCCTTCTGTTTTTATTTCTTTATCAATTTCTCAATTTCTCTCTCTCTCTCTCTCTCTCTCTCTCTCTCTCTCTCTCTCTCTCTCTCTCTCTCTCTCTCTCTCTCTCTCTCTCTCTCTCTCTCTCTGTCTGTCTCTTCTCTCTCTCTCTCTCTGTCTCTCTCTCTCTCTATCTATCTATCGCACACACTATCTTTCTACCTATATATTCCTTAACCTCTATTTTCTCTCTCTTCATATAATTAACTCTTCTCATTCTCCCTCCTTCTTCCTCTTCCATATCTCCCATTCCATTAATCTCTTCCCTCTTTCCCTATCTCCCGCTTTCTCCTTAAACCGTCTTTCCTCCTCTCAACTCCCCTCTTCCATCTCCTCTTTACTCTTCTATTCCCATTTTACCCTTCTCTCCCCTCTTCTCCCCATTCCCATTTTCCCTTTACTCACCCCCCCCCCTTCTCCCTGCTCCTCCCTTTTTCCCTTCCTTCTCCCCTTCCCCTTTTACACCCCCCCCCTCCTCCTACCTTTCTTTCACTCCTTCTCTTCATTCCTCTCCTCAACTACCCTCTTTCCCCTTCCCTCACCTTTCCCTCTCTCTTTTTTCTTCCCCTCAACTCCCTTTACCCTTCTTTCCTCTCCCCCTCTCTACTATCCTCCCCTCACCCCTTATCTTTTGTGCTCTATTCAACTCTCCTCTTTTCCCACCCCTCACTTCTCCTTCTCCTTCTATCTTTTATCCTCCCCTCACCCAT
>NW_028234407.1:890948-893448 GCF_977035675.1 Penaeus japonicus
AGGGAGGGGGGGACAAGGGGGCGGGGGGTATGCGGTAAGGGGATAAGGTGGGGTAGGAGGGGAGGGATGGTGAGAAGGGAGAGGAGAAAGGAAGGATGAAGTTAGGGATAGAGGAGGGACCGTGTTTGCTATGGATGGATGGATAGATATAGGAAAAAAAGGGGAGAGAGACGGAGGAGGAGGAGGAGGAGGAGAGAGGATGGAAAGAAGAAGAAAGGGTAGGTGGGGAGATAAGTGAAGAGGGGAAGGTGCCGGGGAGAGAGGAAGGACAAAATAAAAATAAATAAATGGATGGAAAAAGACGCAGATAGAAGGATAAATAAAGGATAGGAAATGAAGGAGACAAAACGATAAAAAGGACAGATGAGATATGAACTAATAAATACCAAGAGAAAAAGAAGATAAACCAGAAGAAGAAAAGAGACTAAGAGAATAAGAAGAGAGAGGGAGATAGGGGGGAGGGGAGGGGGGTAGAGGGAAGGGGGGGGGACATCGCTCTGTATCACATCAGTCTAATAATAATAGCTGCTTTGAGACGCGTTCCAAGGGAAGGCAGGCAGGCAAGATGAGTGCCTTTGAGATGCTTGTGCTATCATTATCCCTGCTTATTCTTTCTACGACTGTTATTATCGTTATTGCTGCTACCATAACTATCATTTTCGTAAAGATTAGGATTACTGTTATCTTTATCATTGGTAATATTTGCGTTCCTTTTTTTTATACACACACACGCACGCACCCATACACACACACGCACACACACAAACACACACGTAAATATACAGACATAGACACACACATAAACAGACACAAACAAACACACACACACACACACACACACACAAACACACAAACACACACACAAACAAACACACACACAAACACACACAAACACACAAGTACATCCATATATACACATCTCTACATCCACACATACACACACACACACACATATACATGCACATGCACATATAATACATATATATCCTGTATTCACATAGACACTTTTTTCCATTCTGTATTCATGATACATCTTTATCATTTCTCCCTCCGCCAGATCTCTACCTCAGCAACTCTCCCAGATCATCCCATCTCCCGACACAGCATCCCTGCATCCCCAACTCTTGGAAATACTTCTTCTTCTGCCTCTCTCGATTTTGTCCTTTTTTTCTTTTCTTTCTTTCTTTTTTTGTTGTTGTTTTCTCTTTCGGTCTGTGTGTTTTTTTTTTCTCTTTCTGTCTCTTGCTTTCTTTGTGTTTTTGTCTCTTTTTTTTTCTTTGTGTTTTTTTCTTTCTCTTTCTTTCTTTTCTCATTCTCTCTCTCTCATTCTCTCTCTCTCTCTCTCTCTCTCTCTCTCTCTCTCTCTCTCTCTCTCTCTCTCTCTCTCTCTCTCTCTCTCTTCTCTCCTCACCCATCTATCTATCTACCTACCTCTATTGATTCATCTATCTATCTATCTATTTTTGCCTTTCTCTTTCTTTCTTTCTCTCTCTCTCCCTCTCCTTCTCCATCTCTCAAGGTCAATAAAACATTAATGCACCATTTCTTACAAAAAGTACCATGACCAACAAGAAAAACAACAAAATTACAAATAATAAAATACGTAAAAGTAATATCGGTCCTCCCACCTCCTTGCCCCCCCCCTCCTCCCCCACTCCCCCCTCATGAAAAACTCCCCAAACCCCCTCTATAAGAAGAAGAAAAAAAAGTTTGGAATCTACGCACAATATGCAAATGAGTTAGGGGGATGCATAAAAGGAGATGAGAAAGAAGAAAAGAAATGTTAAAAGGAAAGATAAAATCTCGTCTCTCTTTCTCTCTCTCTCTCTCTTTCTCTCTCTCTATATATATTCACATCGGAGTAAAGAACTTCCGAGGATGAGGGAGATGGATCTATATATTTTCCTCTTTTTTTTTCTTCACTTCTTTGAGGTCTTAAGACTGCCGTCGGTGTCTTAGGAGGAAAACTTTTAATTGGAATCGAAAATTGATCCGTCTGTACAACTGGCGGAATATTGGATATGACACACACACACGCGTGCACACATGTGTATACACATACACGCACACACACGCGCGCGCAGACACATACGGTATACTAATACTTACACACACACATACAAACAACACACAAACACACACACACACAAATACCCACAAACACACACATACAAACACACACACACACAAATACCCACAAACACACACATACAAACAACACACACACACAAAAATACACACAAACACACACACACACAAACATACAAACAACACACAAACAACACACAAAGACAGCATACGCTTGATTATAAATCTATATCCTTATTTACCTACCTATCTATCAATGTTTATATAAGGTTATACCTACCTCTGCATTAGCAGGCGCCCATCATTAGCGCGCGTCATTATATCAAGCTAGGGGAATGCGGAGCATGCACCCCCCCCCCCCCCCCGGCGAATATATTTGATATTCTAAGATCCTCTCCTTCAAGATTACAGG
>NW_028234407.1:898448-899912 GCF_977035675.1 Penaeus japonicus
TCTCTCTCTCTCTACCAACCACTTCACATCTACCCTTCTCCCCCCCCCCTCCCCCCTCCACACGTCATTTCATCTCTCTCTCTGTCTCTCTCTCTCTCTCTCTCTCCCCCCCCTCTCTCCCTCTCCCACACACACATAAAAGAGCGACAGAAAGCTATCCATAATATCAGAAACAATAGCCAAGCTTTCCCTCGTTTGTACACTGGGCTTCCAAGCGACAACGACTAAGCTATCCGGGCTTAAGAGTAATAAAACCTTTTCTTTTTCCTCTTTTATTTTTTGGGTCCAGAAAGTGAATGCGACTGGTGAAGCGGAACAAAAGGCTCGAGAAACAATCTCTTGGGCTCCGGAGGCCGAGCGAGAGAGAAAGAGGGAGAGGGAGAGGGAGAGAGAGAGAGAGAGAGAGGGGGGGGGGCGAGAGCGAGAGAGAGAGAGATACAGAGAGAGAGAGAGAGAGAGAGAGAGAGAGAGAGAGAGAGAGAGAGGGAGAGAGAGAGAGAGAGAGAGAGAGAGGGGGGGGCGAGAAGGCGAGGAGAGAGAGAGATACAGATGAGAGAGAGAGAGAGAGAGAGAGAGAGAAGAGAGACGAGAGTGAAGAGGGAACGAGAAGAGAGAGAGAGAGAGACTCGGAGGGAGAGGAGGAGACGGTTCGACGAGAGAGAGAGAGAGAAAGAGAGGGACAGAGAGAGAGAGAGAGAGAGAGAGAGAGGGGGGGGGGGCGAGAGAGAGAGCAAGAGAGAGAGAAAAAGAGAAAGAGCGAGCGAGAAAAAGAAAGAAAGAGAGAAAGAGAGAGAGATACAGAGAGAGAGAGCGAGAAAGAGAAAGAAAGAAAGAAAGAGAGAGAGATACAGGGAGAGAGAGAGAGAGAGAGAGAGAGAGAGAGAGAGAGAGAGAGAGAGAAAGGGTCCGTGAAAAAAGTCCGTAAAATGGACGAACGAGCAGTACCGATTTCGTGACTAAAATCTGAGGGAATTTTCGCTCTGCCAAATGGTTTGTTTTTGATTTTCACATTCGCTCTTTCTCTTTCTTAATCTCTTTTACTCCCTCACTCACTCTCTCTCTCTCTCTCTCTCTCTCTCTCTGGTTATCTATCTTTCTATTTATCTCTATATTTCTCTCTCTATCTCTACATTTATCTATCTATTTATCTCTGTCTCTCTTTCTATCTATCTATCTCTATCTATCTATATCTCTCTCGTCCTTTTTATCCTCTCTCTCTCTCTATCTCTCCCTCTCTCTCTATCTCTCTCTCAATCTATCTATCTATCTATATGTTTCTCTGTCTCTCTCTGTCTCTCTCTTTCTCTATCTCACTATCTCTCTGCCTTTGTCTCTATCTCACTTTCTCTCTGTCTCTGTCTCCCTCTGTCTGCGTCTCTCTCTCATTCACCTTTCTGAGAGGCTGTACTAAATGAAAGGCTTTTCTTTTCCTCCTCTTTCTATATTTTTTAATGAAGAACGAAA
>NW_028234407.1:905012-915012 GCF_977035675.1 Penaeus japonicus
TGTATCTCTCTCTCTCTCCTTATCTCTCTCTTTTTCTCTCATTCTCTGCCTCTCTCTTTGTCTCTCTCTCTCTCTCCTTCTCTGTCTCTGTCTCTTTCTCTCTTTGCCTCTCTCTCTCTCTCTCTCTCTCTCTCTCTCTCTCTCTCTCTCTCTCTCTCCTTCTCTGTCTCTTTCTCTCTCCTTCTCTGCCTGTCTCTCTCTCTCTCCTTCTCTTTCTCTTTCTCTCTCTCTCTCTCTCTCTCTCTCTCTCTCTCTCTCTCTCTCTCTCTCTCTCTCTCTCTCTCTCTCTCTCTCTCTCTCTCTCTCTCTCTCTCTCTCTCTCTCTCTCTCTCTCTCTCTCTCTCTCTCTCCCTACTCTCCCTCACTCTCTCTCTTTCTCTCCCTCTACTCTTCTCCTTCCTTTCTAATCCAAAGAAAAGAGAAAAAGACGAAGAATAAGAATAAGAGGAAGAGAACACGAAGAAAGCAAAGAAAGAAGACGAGAGAAAAGAAGGCGTGAACTCATTATTTTTTCTTTCTCGGGTTTGATGTCCCAGAAAATTGTTGTGAAGGTTAGAATCTAATTTTGGAAAAGTTGTCAATTACGGGTTTTCGAGGCGGCGTTTCGAATCGCACGTTCCGTTTCCTTATGTTCTGTCTCCTTTTCTTTTTTATTGTCTTCTTTCTCTTATCTTTTTTTTATTATCTTGCTTTCTCTGTCTCTGTCTCTCTCTCTTTCTCTCTCTCTCTCTCTCTTTTTTTTTTTTTTTTTTTTTTTTTTTGTTCTATGCCCTCCTCCTTCTCTCCTTCCTTCTCCATCTCCCTCCTCTCCTTCCTTCCCCATCTCCCTCCTCTCCTTTCCCCCTCCTCCTCTCCTTCCTTCCCCATCTCCCTCTTCTTCTTTCCCCCTCCTCCTCTCCTTCCTTCCCCCTCTCCCTCCTCTTCCTTCCCCCTCTCCCTCCTCTCCTTTCCCCTCCTCCTCTCCTTCCTTCCCCCTCTCCCTCCTCTCCTTTCCCCCTCCTCCTCCTCTCCTTCCTTCCCCATCTCCCTCCTCTCCTTTCCCCCTCCTCCTCTCCTTCCTTCCCCATCTCCCTCCTCTCCTTTCCCCCTCCTCCTCCTCTCCTTCCTTCCCCATCTCCCTCCTCTCCTTCCCCATCTCCCTCCTCTCCTTTTCCCCTCCTCCTCTCCTTCCTTCTCTCCTCCTCTTCTCCTTCATTCTCTCCTTCTCTCCTTTCCCCCTCCTCCTCTCCTTCCTTCTCTCCTCCTCTCCTTCCTTCCCCATCTCCCTCCTCTCCTTTCCCCCTCCTCCTCTCCTTCCTTCTCTCCTTCTCTCTCTCCCGTTGAGTCACTGAATCGCCCAGTCAATAAGTGACTCCAGTGCTATGATTTTTTTTTTTTTTTTTTTTTTTTTTTTTTTTACAGGCCTAATGGCTGCTAGCGTCACTTAGAATCGGGAATCTTTGTTCGTTCGATCCTTAGTTATGTATTGTCTGTTTGGAATATTTAATTCCTAAGCTTTATCTGTATTGCTCTTTCTGCTTCCCTTTTTCCCTCCCTTTTCTAGTTCTCTCTTTCCTTTCCTACTTCTCTCCCTCCAACTTTCGCTCCTTCTCATTTCCTCTCTCCCTCCTTCTTTCCCTTCTTCTCTTTCTTTCAATCCCTTCCTCCCTCCCTCCCTTCTTCCCTTTCTTTCAATCCCTTCCTCCCTCCCTCTCCATCTTCCTTCTTCTCTCCCTCTCCATCTCCCTTTTTCCCTCCCTGCCTCTCTCACTCTATCCCTTCTTCCCTCCCTCTCATTTCCCTCGCTCCTTCCCTCCCTCCCTCTCTCTCTCCCCATCCCTTCCCTTTCCCTCCCACCCTCTCCATCTCCCTCCCTTCCTCCCTCCCTTCCTCTCCATCTTCCTCCTTTCCCTTCCTCCCTCTCCTACCCTCCCTTCCTCTCCCTTCCTTCCCTCCCTCCCTCCCTCCCTTCCTCCCTCCCCCTCCCTCCCTTCCTCTACCAATGCTTTAAACAAAAAACTAACAGTCGAGGCGCGAGATGAACCGGGAAGCTTTAATCTTATCTTTTTATAATCTTAACGATTATGTAAGCCTTTGTATAATTTTTTTTTCTCTCACGTGTATCAATTATTTCCTTTCGCTTTGTGATGGAAGTGTGGAGGAGCCTAACGCACGCTTCATATCGGATTTTTTATCTGTTTGTAGCTCTCTCTCTCTCTTTGACTCTCTCTCTTCCTTTGTCTCTTTATCTCTCTCTCTTTCTTTCTCTTTCTCTTTCTCTTTCTCTTTCTCTTTCTCTTTCTCTCTCTCTCTCTCTCTCTCTCTCTCTCTCTCTCTCTCTCTCTCTCTCTCTCTCTCTCTCTCTCTCTCTCTCTCTCTCTCTCTCTCTCTCTCTCTCTCTCTCCCTCTCCCTCATTTTTGTACTTGTCTGTCTGATTATGCAATTTTTTTTTTACACTACGAAAACTCTTCTGTATCTATTTGTCTATTAACATATGAAAACAGACATACATATATAAATATATATGTATATATATATATATATATATATATATATATATATATATATATATATATAAATTTATCTATCTACATGTTCCTTTCTACCTTTTCATCGATCTATCAGACTTCTGTATACTTCTGTTTTTACTTATTCAACTATCACTCTTGATACTTGTATGTCTTTCTCTCTATCTAAAGCTGTATCTATCTATCTATCTATCCATCTGCCTGTCTGTCTGTCGCGGTATTTACCAATATTTTTTTTTTTCTCTTTGTATTTATAGCTCAGCGTGATGGTTTATCTACCTAGCTATCAGTCTATCTATCTATCCATCTATCCACCAACCCATTCACCTATTTATTTATCCCTCCATCTATATATCTATCTATTCAAAAATCCATCCCCCTAGCTATCTCTCCATTTATCCATCCATCCATCTATCCACCAAACCATCCATCTATTTATCCTTCCATTTATTTATCTATCTATCCATCCATTTATTTATCTATCCATCCATTTATTTATATATCTATCCATCCATTTATCTATCTATCCATCCATTTATTCGTCTATCTATCCATCCATTTATTTATCTATCTATCCATTCATTTATTTATCTATGTATTATCCATCAATTATTTTATCTATTTATCCATCCATTTATTTATCTATCTATCCATCCATTTATCCATCTTTCTATCCATCCATTTATTCATCTATCTATCCAGCCAGTATTTCGAAACCAATTCTACGAAGATAATGGCACGAGAGCGGGTGACATAAGAGCGACTAGCCAATGGTAATCAGCGCAAATCCCGACCATAGCGGAGCTGAATGACTGTAATTCAGGGCCGCCACTCAACATACACGCTGTTCGACTTGTCAAGGTTGCTTAACGTTTTACAGCTATTTTCGCCTTTCGTTTTTTGGTATTTCTCTCGTTTGTCTCTCTCTCCTTGTTTTGTTATGTTTCTTCTGTTTTTTTTTCTTCTATCTGTGTGTGCGTTTGTTTGTTTTGTTTGTCCTTATTTTTTTCTCTCTCTTAAATTCATTCTCTCTCTTGTGTGTGTGTGTGTGTGTTTTCTCTTGCCTTTTCGCTCATTCTCTCTTTTTTTCTCTCTCTTTCTCTCTATCCCCCACTCACCCCCCTCCTCTCTCTCTCTCTCTCTCTATCTATCTATCTTTCTCTCTCTCTCTCTCTCTCTCTCTTTCTCTCTCTCTCGATCTATTTATCTATTTATCATTCTCTCTCTCTCTCTCTCTCTCTCTCTCTCTCTCTCTCTCTCTCTCTCTCTCTCTCTCTCTCTCTCTCTCTTTGTCTTCCTCTCTCTTTCTATCTCCTTAGAGGGACGGGGAATGGTGAACGAAAGAGCTTTCTGAAGATGGAGTCGTAAGAAACCAAGAAAGAATGGAGAGAGAGAAGAAGAAAGAATGAAAGAAACAAAAATCCTACTTATCACCCCTTAAACGAGAGAGAGAGAGAGAGAGAGAGAGAGAGAGAGAGAGAGAGAGAGAGAGAGAGAGAGAGAGAGAGAGAGAGAGAGAAGAAGAAGAAGAAGAAGAAGAAAGAGTGAAAGAAACAAAAAATCCTTCTTATCACCCCTTAAACTTCCCCATAAACCAAAAACGAAATCACGCTCTGTCCTCGCCGCCCCTCTCCCCCCTTCCATCTCCCCTCCCCTAAACCGCCTCTTCCTGACCCTCCTACCCATCATCCCCCTTCTTCCTTCCTTTCATCCCTCTCACACTTATCCTCCACCATTCTCCTTTATCCCATTCCTCCTTTTTTTTTTCTCTCTCTCTCTCACACCCACTCATACTGACCCCACCTTCCTTCTCCTCACCCCTCTCCCATCCCTCCTTCCCTCTCTCCCTGCTTCTTCCCCACCCACCTCTCCTTCCCCCTCTCCCATCCCTCATTCCCTCTCTCCCTCCTTCTTCCCCACCCACTCCCCCTCCCCCTCTCCCATCCCTCTTCCCCCCATCCCTCTTCCCCACCCACTCACCCTCACCCTCACCTCCTTCCACACCCCCTCCTACCCCGCTCCCATCCCTCCTCCTTCCCACCCCACCCCACCCTCCTCCCACCCACCGGAAACGAATAGCCACTCTGTTGGCAGTGGTGTCAGCCGTGCCAGAGCCAGACCACCGCGGGTTGGCAGGACACCTCGTCAGGCATGTATGACATCATGCATATTAACGTGGTCCAGGCTGCCTTCTCTGCCGCTGTCGTGGGGTGGGGGGGTGGGGGGGAGGTGTTAGTGGGGGAAGGGGAGGGCGAAGGGGGAGGGAGAAGGGGAGGGGGTGGGGGAGAGGGAAGGGGGGAGAGTGCTATGTTCGTGGGGTGAGGGGGGGTGTTAGTGGGGAAAGGGAAGGGGAGGGGGGGGGAGGGGGGGAGAGTGTTATGTGTGGTCCGACTGGTATCCTTCGCGTAGCTACGTACATGAGTGTGTGTAAGGATGTAGCTTATGTGTGTACTCGGTTTGTGCTGACTTACATATGTGATGTATATATGTGTATGTATACATACATGTATGTAAGCATTCTCGTGTGTGTGTGTGACTATGTTGATATATACGAATATAAACCACACACACACTCACACACACATACGCACACACGCGCACACACACACACACACACACACACACACACACAGAATAGTCTATTTTCCTCTAATTTTTAATCCTATTTTTATCAATTCTTCTTATCATGAATCTATTCCTCCCTTTATTTTCATTTTTTTTGTTACGTCATCCTTGCGGTATCGACGTCACTGAAGCTTGATTTGTTTTCCTTCTTGTTGTTTTTGCTGAAAATTGTTGATTTGTTTTCCTTGTTGTTATTTTTGCTTAAAGTTGTTGATTTGTTTTCCTTGTTGTTGTTTTTGCTGAAAATTGTTGATTTGTTTTCCTTCTTGTTGTTTTTGCTGAAAATTGCTATCGTACTTATATTCATATTCACGTTCTTACTACCCTTGCTGTTACTATAGTTTTCATTATAATGTAGTTATTGGTATTAATCTTGGCGTCTTTGTTTTGTTTTTGTTGCTACGCTTTTGACGACCACCTGCCTCGCCTTCCTCAACATAGTTTACATGACTGCAATGGGACTCAATGTTGATGCCAATACTGCAGAGGCCTTGTTCTCCTGGCTTTGTCATCGCTCTGTCTGTCTTTCTGTCTTTCTCTTTCTCTTAATTTCTCTCTCTCTCTCTCTCTCTCTCTCTCTCTCTTCTCTTTCTCTTTCTCTCTCTCTCTCTCTCTCTCTCTCTCTCTCTCTCTCTCTCTCTCTTTTATTACCTCTCTCTCTCTCTTATCATTTTTTCTCATCTTTTCCTCCTCCTCTTCTTTCTCCTCTTCATTTATTTCCTCTTCCTCCCCTCCATCTCCTCATTTTCTCCTCCATTTCCTTCTCTTCCTCTTCCTCCTCGATTCTTTTCCTCCTCCTCTTCCCTATTTATCTCCAATTTCCCCTTCCTTCATCTCTACCTCCACTCTTCTACTTCCTTTATCTCCCCCTCTCCACCTCCTCTGTCTCCTCCTCCTTTATCCCCTCCTCTTCCTCTACCTCCTCTCCTCTACCTCCTCTACCTCCTCGTCCTCTACCTCTACCTCCTCCTCCTCCTCTACCTCCATCTTCTCTTCCCCCTCCTCCTCCTCCTCTACCTCCTCCTTCTACATCTCCTCCTCCTCCTCCTCCTCCTCCTCCTCTTCACAATATAGCACCATCTCGTCATGCATACTGCAAATTCGCTAGATTCATTTTCATCCCTCCACCTATGTACCCCCCCCCCCTCCAACCCACCTTCCTCTCCCATTCCCTCTCTCTTCCTCTCTCTCTCTCTCTCTCTCTCTCTCTCTCTCTCTCTCTCTCTCTCTCTCTCTCTCTCTCTCTCTCTCTCTCTCTCTCTCTCTCTTTCTCTCTCTCTCTCTCTCTTCCTCTCTCTTTCTCTTTCTCTCTTTCTCTTTCTCTTTCTCTCTCTCTCTCTCTATCTCTCCTATCTATCTATCTCTTTCTCGCTCACTTTCTCTTCTCTCTCCCTTCCCCCTCCCCCTTCCCTCTTCTTCGTCATCCATCTCTTCCCTCCCACACTATCTTCCCTCCCCTCTTCCTCCCTCTACCCCCCTCCCTTTACCTCTGTATAGCATTCTCATCTCCCGACATGTCTACAGAGGCGGCACTGCCAGGTATGATTGTTACTAAGGTCCATTGTGAATAGGAGAGTGAGTGTATGCGTTTGTGTTAGTGTGCGTGTCAGTGTGTGCGTGTGAGTGTGTGTGTGTGTGTGTGTGTGTGTGTGTGTGTGTGTGTGTGTGTGTGTGTGTGTGTGTGTGTGTGTGTGTGTGTGTGTGTGTGTGTGTGTGTGTGTGTGTGTGTGTGTGTGTGTGTGTTTCTCTTTATGCGTGTTAATGACAGTATATACTTATGTGCATGTGTGTGTATTTCTGTGTGTCCGTATGTGTGTAATAGGGAGTGGATTTACGTGTGTAAGTACCATATATCCAGTTTCCTCTAAGTGTCTATAGTTCTTCGCGGATTTGCACAGGCACATTCCTCCTCCTCCTCTTCCCCTTCCTCCTCCTCCTCCTCCTCCCCCTCCTCCTCCTCCTCCTCCCCTTCCTCCCCACCCCCCTCTCCTTTTCCCCACACATGGTTTTCCCTTTCCAAGAAAGATAACGTTGCATAAATTTACTTACATTATCCTCATAATTTATACAATAACCAAGTGATGTTGGCGACAGAACAAACACCACTGGACTGCACCACTTCCGCCTCCCCCCCCCCTCCCCTTCCTCCTTTTTACCCCCTACCCCTACACCCAACCATCCCACCCCCTACCCTTCTTTCTCTCCTTTATCACTTTTGTTTCTTGTTACTCTACTCTTTCATGCGAGTTTTTTCTCTCACTTATTCTTTTACTTTTTCTCCTTTCTCCTCTGCTTTCTCTCTCTCTCTCTTTCTCTCTCTCTCTCTCTCTCTCTCTCTCTCTCTCTCTCTCTCTCTCTCTCTCTCTCTCTCTCTCTCTCTCTCTCTCTCTCTCTCTCTCTCTCTCTCTCTCTCTCTCCTTTTCTCATTTCGAACTTTCCATATATTCCCATATAAAAAAATAATAATAACTAATAAAATCTAAATAATTATGAATAACGATAAACACTAAATAGCAACAATAATAAACAACCCCACTAACCTTCCTTAATTCATGTTGCAATCATGCACAGCAACCCGTGAAGTCATGCATGTCAAAGGCTATCATAGTCAGTCCCACAAATGAGGTGTGAAGAGAAACTACTATTCTCCTCCGCCCGCCCACCTCAGCCATGCGCACGCCCATTTATCACGATATGGGTGGGAAGGGGGAAGGGGGAAGGGAGAAGGGGGAAGGGGGAAGGGCGAAGGAGGAAGGGGGAAGGAAGGGGTAGGAAGGGAAGGTAGAGGGTGAAGGGTAGGGGAGGAGGGAGGAGGGAAGAGGGAAGAGAGAAGAGGGAGGAGGGAGGAGGGCGGAGGGAGGAGGGAGGAGGGAGGAGGGAGGGAGGGATGAGGGGAAAGGGAAGGGCAAGGGAGAGAAGGGGGAATGAGGGGAAAGGAGGATGGAAGAAAGAAGAGAGGATGGGAGAGGAAGGGCGAGAGTAAGGAAGGGAAAGAGGGGAGGGAGGGAGGGAGGGAGAGGGAGAGACAGAGGGGCGACAACCTCTTCTATTATTCTATCCATCTCTTCTATTATTCGTAAAGTCAACTCCGCCCCCTCTATCCCATGATAAAGGGGGTGGGGTGGGGGACGGGGTAAGGGGGGGTCTGTCATTAGCGCTGTGTGGGTGTGATCGTTTTGTGATTACTTATTTGTGTCTGTTTGTTTGTATTGGTCTTTTTTATGTGCCGTTTATTGCTACTTCCATGTATCTTAAATGTTGTTTAATCATGAAGCGAGTCTTCGCAGTAGTTATGAATATGTGAACAGAATTGCTACACACACACACACACGCACACGCACACACACACACACAACTAGACACAAACACACACACCTCCCAAACACACACATATACATACACACACACACACACACACACCTCCCAAACAATCAAACACACACACACACACACACACACACCTCCCAAACAAACAAACACACACACACACACACACACCTCCCAAACAAACAAACAAACACACACACACACACACACACACACACACACACACACACACACACACACACACACCACCCAACCCCATTCCAACACAAACAAATCACAAATCACAGAAAACCCCCCAAAGAAACATTTCCTTCCCACAGCACGAACTGTTCTCCATTCCTCTTCTTCTTCCTCTCTCTCTCTCTCTCTCTCTCTCTCTCTCTCTCTCTCTCTCTCTCTCTCTCTCTCTCTCTCTCTCTCTCACTCTCTCTCTCTCTCTCTCACTCTCTCTCTCACTCTCTCACTCTCTCTCACTCTCTCTCTCTCTCTCACTCTCTCTCTCACTCTCTCTCTCTCTCTCTCTCTCTCTCTCTCTCTCTCTCTCTCTCTCTCTCTCTCTCTCTCTCTCTCTCTCTCTCTCTCTCTCTCTCTCTCTCTCTCTCCTGCTCTCTCTCTCTCTCTCTCTCTCTCTCTCTCTCTCTCTCTCTCTCTCTCTCTCTCTCTCTCTCTCTCTCTCTCTCTCTCTCTCTCCTTACTTCCTCAACCAAGAGTCCCCTCCTCCTCCCCTCTTTCTTTTTCCCTTTCCTTTTTTCTTTTTTCTTTTTTTTTTTCTTTTTTTGTTATAAGTTCTTCCTCGTCCGCAGAACTCGCCCCCAACAATCGGGTTTTCGGGTTTTGAGTCGAGATATAAACGGGTCCCGTGAACGAAGGCCGGAAGAGCGAAACTCCTATTGAGTGAACGGTTGAACTTTTGCCATAGCTGCTTCCAGGTGTGGGCAAGGCAGAGTTGGTGAGAGAAAGAGAGGTGGAGAGAAAGAGAAGGGGGGGAGCGTGGGAAGGAGGGAGAGAGAGGGAGAGAGAGGGACAGAGAGGGATAGAGAGACGGAGAGATAGATAGATAGAGAGAGAGAGATTGTGAGAGAGAGAGAGAATGAGAGAGAGAGAGAAGAGAGACAGAGACAGAGGCAGAGACAGAGACAGAGAGAGAGAGAGAGAGAGAGAGAGAGAGAGAGAGAGAGAGAGAGAGAGAAATAGAAAGAGAGAGAGAGAGAGAGAGAGAAAGAAACAGAAAACGAGAGAGAGAGAAATCAACAAACAAACATATCCTTCTCTATTCAAAATATCCCTCAACAGCAATAAAACAAGAGAAAGTAAAACATAAACAGATAAACCATAAAAAACAACAACACAAAAACAACCAACAGAGCAGCCAAAGAGAGAGAGAGAAAAAACAAAACAAAAAAACAAAGACACCAGCCCACGCAGGATAAGAGGGGAAGGAGAGGAAACTAACTTAGCAACCGGAAAGAAACAAGAAGACGAAGAGGGGAAACAACACAGACAAGGAGAGAAAGGTAGGCCCAGGTCCATCTACCATCCC
>NW_028234407.1:927998-932998 GCF_977035675.1 Penaeus japonicus
GAGGAGATGGTTAAGAGAGGGGTGGTGAGGGGGATTGAGGGGAGTCTGGGGTTAGGGCGGGGAGGGAAAGGGCTGGGATCGCGAGTTTCCTTCCCGAAGAGAGTGGAAGAGAGAGAGGCAGGACGACAGTAGGATGGGGGGGGAGGAGGAATGGGGGGGAGGAGGATTGGAGAGAGAGGGAGGGGGTGGGGTGGGAGGAGGGGTTGAGGGAAGGGGGAGGTGTGTAGATGGGAGAGGATTTGGGGGAGGGGGAGGCCGAGAGAGAGAGAAGCAGAGGATAGGCGAGAGGAGGAGGGGGAATGGAGAAAGAGGGGGGGGGGGGGGAGAGAGAGTTGAAGGGATTGAGAGAGATAGGTGATGGGGGGAGGAGGAGGTGAGGAGAGGAAGAGGGGGGGGAAGAGAAGGGAGATTGAGGGAGAGAGAGATGGGGGTGGAGAGGCAGGAGAGAGAGGGGAGGTGGGGAAGGATTTGAGAGAGAGAGATGGGGGAGGGGAGGCGAGAGGGGGGGAGGGATTGAGAGAGAGAGATGGGGGTGGGGGGGCAGGAAAGACAGGGGAAGGGATTGAGAGAGAGATGGGGGAGGGGAGGGGAGGCGAGAGGGGGGGAAGGGATTGGGAGAGAGAGATTGGGGTGGGGAGGCAGGAGAGGGAGGGAGAGAGAAGGGGGAAGGGAGAAGGAGAGAGAGAGTAGGGGGGGGAGAGAGATGGGGAGGGGGAGGAAGAGAGATGGGGAGGGGAAGGCAGGAGGGAGAGAGACTGAGAGAGAGAGATAACAACACATTCATACTCGTTGTCGTTAGAACATTCGCATATATATTTTGCTAACTTAAGTTCCTCGGAGATTAATCTTCATTTGTCATCACATGGACAAAAAGAAAACATTGCACGCGGATGAACACACACACACACACACACACACACACACACACACACACACACACACACACACACACACACACACACACACACACACACACATGCATACAAAATAATACACACACAGTCG
Source organism: Penaeus japonicus (assembly GCF_977035675.1). NCBI lineage: Eukaryota > Metazoa > Arthropoda > Malacostraca > Decapoda > Penaeidae > Penaeus > Penaeus japonicus. The sequence goes on from NW_028234407.1 coordinate 929,004, forward strand.
TTCCCAAACGTATACATAGTAATAATAATAACACGTGCCCTTAATCAAACAAATTCCTAGAAAGAAAACCCATTAATCACATAAACAAGCCCCAACAAATATACATAGTAATAATAAATAAATAAAAAGAGATTAAAAAAAACAACAGCAGAAACGGATATTATTTACCGTACTGTGACCTCCCCTCCCCCCTCCCCCCCCCCACCCTCCAACATACACACGCACCCTATCACTTATTCCTTTCTTCCAACTTCTTCTAACTATCCTCTTTGTCATTCCTTCCTTCGACACACTCCTATCCCCCTTCCCTGCCTCCCCTTGGGCCCCTCCCCCTACCCGCCAGGGACGTAGCCAGAAATGTTCTTTAGGGGACCACTTAGTCAGGACTGATCTGAACAAGGGGCGGGATGCATATCTAAGGGCGTCTATGGGTCTATGGAGTGATATGGATATTTACATGATATTCTATATGGTAAAAAAGAAAAAAAAAATGGTGAAAATTAGATCGATATTGATCCTAGCTTGTGAAAGAGTTATCCAAAGTGGTATTAAGGTTTATTAAGAGTTATCCAAAGTGGTATTAAGGTTTATTAAGAGTTATCCAAAGTGGTATTAAGGTTTATTAAGAGTTATCCAAAGTGGTATTAAGGTTTATTAAGAGTTATCCAAAGTGGTATTAAGGTTTATTAAGAGTTATCCAAAGTGGTATTAAGGTTTATTAAGAGTTATCCAAAGTGGTATTAAGGTTTATTAAGAGTTATCCAAAGTGGTATTAAGGTTTATTAATTTGATTAATATTAATATTTTTATATATTTTTAATTTTATTAAGAGTTATCCAAAGTGGTATTAAGGTTTATTAAGAGTTATCCAAAGTGGTATTAAGGTTTATTAAGAGTCATCCAAAATGGTATTAAGGTTTATTAAGAGTCATCCAAAGTGGTATTAAGGTTTATTAAGAGTTATCCAAAGTGGTATTAAGGTTTATTAAGAGTTATCCAAAGTGGTATTAAGGTTTATTAAGAGTTATCCAAAGTGGTATTAAGGTTTATTAAGAGTTATCCAAAGTGGTATTAAGGTTTATTAAGAGTCATCCAAAATGGTATTATCGGTTTATTAAGAGTAAATCAAAGTGGTATTAAAGGTGTATTAAAGAGTCATCCAAAATTATATTAATGTATATAAGGAGTCATCCTAAAAAAATTGGTATTAAGGTTTAATAAGGGTATCGCAAAGTGTAATATTAATCTTTCTTGTGAAAGAGTTATCCAAAATGGTTTAATGGAACTCAAAATGTATCTGTGAGTCTCTGATATTTTCTTTTTTTGGATGATATGTATTTGGTAACAAGCTCCCCTCCCCTCCCCCCCGCCCCTTTTTTTTTTTTTTTTTTTTTTTTTTTGGGGGGGGGGCAATAACTACAACTGTTTTGATTCATCTAAGATTCCTTAAAGTGTAAGTTCCTTGGAGGATCTAATTTCCCATTCTAAGATGGCTTACCTCGAATTAATATCCATTTTTCATGGTAATTTAACTGATGAATAAATTTGCGCGTATAATCATTATCAAACGATAGTATGAAGAGATGAAATAGGAATGCAATCGTCTGCAACGAAAGGAATAAATACCTAAAAAGAATAAAAGAATATAACTTTCACTTACGATCCCACGTCATTTCGAGTCTTCTTAGTCTAATAATTGATTCTTTAAATACTTTTTCCAATACCTCTTTTTAATGATCGATATTTTTTTTCCCCAATGTGGGAGAATAAGATAAGGTAAGACAACTTATTTAGTGATGTTATACAAATAATATCTATTAATTCCATATGAGTAATGTAGAGCAACATCTCCTTAACCACTCTTAAGACAGTTCAAAAATCCTTAAATCCTATGATGAATCGGTAAAGGAAATGAAAATGGACTACTGTAAGAATCAGGTTGGATAATAAGCTAACGGGAAATAAGATGCGAAAGCAAGAGAGAAGGATAAGGGGATACACACACACACACAAACACACACACATATATATATATATATATGGCTGAATGATGATCAGAAACAGAGAGAATTGAAAAGAGGTCAATGAATAGATTAGCTGACCCGTCTTCTGCCTTCCGTTTATTTCTATGGCCCCGGGGTTTCCTTTCCATCGTTTAATACTGCAAATCATCTTCAACACATTACTTGACCGTCTTCATAAAAAAGAAACCCCTGCTAATTAATTCCCTCCTTACCTGTCAGCAACATATACATTCCGAAGTAATCAAGAATGCAATGCAAGTGCCTCTAAGATCCTTATAATCTTTATAAGGTTAGATAATAGAGAGGGCATTGAGCTGCCACATTAACTTCCTTCAGAATTGTAGGTCTATGTCAGTGTAGTTGATGATGTACTTTTTTGAAAATGTTTCATATGTTTTATTATTCTTATATTAATACGATAGTGTTTTTTTATCTCCTCACTTACATTAGTGAATTTAGTAAATAATATCTCTCTATTCAAAATGAGAATCTCCCTGGCTATTTGTCATACCAAACCGTCTCTCATTATTTGTGGAGCTTGTTGTCCTTTTCCAGAGCTCCAATGGGCGCGGAAGCTGCTTCAATCATTTGCTGAACTCGAACCCATAAATTTCCAATTTCTGAATCAAATAACATTTTCATTTTTAGTGTTTTACAACTGTCATAGATTTAAAAAAATATGTTTGAATACATCAAATTATTACTCCCATGTATCATTTAAAAGTTATCATAGGACTGTGGCTGTCTGTAATTTTACCATTGCCTGCATGAACAATATTCTCACTTTTTCCTGTAATTTTTTCTTGATTGTTGTCATGTTCATCATAAAATGAACACTTGCCATAATTCTAAACACAAAAGGTGTACCTGCAAACTAATATGTTGCTTTAAATATAGACTTTTGGGTGAAATAAAGCGTGAAGATGGATGAGTCGCTCTTACCAGCTCCGACCACTGGTAAATTTAAGATCGTAACTCCGCTGGTAAGTTGTTCGTGAATACCAATGCGGTCTGTTTATAATCAAGTTACCGTTGACTTTACTATCGTAAGTGCATTAGTGAATCCATCTCCATGACCGTAAATCTATATTGTTTCTCCATCAATTTTTCCAACAACTTATTTTATACGACTGGGTGAGATTTTTTTTTTTTTCCTTTGCTTTACAGCTAACTCCAAATCCTTGGTTTTGAATGTAGTTCAAGACAAAGCATCTTTTTTCCCATAATCAACATGAATTGCAATCCTCCCCTTTCGAAATGAGGCCAAATCCATCTTTCTGTTACAAAATAACAACTGTGCTAGAAAGTGTTAGAAAAAGACTTATGAGTGGAAGTTCCAATTCTAAAAGCGCTGATTGAATACCCGAGGCAACAACAATAACATCAACAACAAAGCGAAATATTTCTAGGTCCGTTTTCACTTTACGCTGCTGGGTAAAAATGACATTTTTGTAATGCTTACAGAAGACTGAATGAGAGCATAGCGTGGATTTTAACTATGTAGATGTCCTTTGCATTCGTCTTAGGAATTCATGATGTACAAAATTAGATTATTATTTATTGTTAACGGTGGGGGGGGGGGGAGCAAGACCCACGTACCCCCCCCCACCATCCCACCCACTGACTTTGTGCTTAGTGTATCCCTCTCCTTCACCCCCCTCCCTCCCTCCCTCCCTCTCCCTTTTCTATCCACCTCCTCCTTTACCCTTCCCTTTGTCCTTCCCCCTCCCCTACCCCCCTTTGCAACCTCGCATGGCATTATGACCTTATTTATGACACAAGGCCAGTGCGTGCCTCAGTGTTGCCAAGGTAATACGCCAACTTTTAGCTTCATTACTGAGTTGAATGTATACAATTTTTTTTTCTCTTTCTTTCATTAGTTAGTGTGAATGTAGGCGGCGCCCACAATCGCTGTTGGAGAATCTTTTGAAGGGATTGGCTTTATGTGCACACACATCCATGCACACTCAT
>NW_028234407.1:937998-940833 GCF_977035675.1 Penaeus japonicus
CTCTCTCTCTCTCTCTCTCTCTCTCTCCCCATTCCTTCTCTACCTCCCCATTAATCTTTCACTCTATCTAATTCCAATCATTACTTATCACCACCAATGCAATTTCCAATGCAAGCTTAGAACAAAAAAAAAATATATGTATATATATATATGATCAAATAAAGAAATAACTAAAGAAAATTATCTCGAAAATGCTTTACATGTCTCGTAATGATTCATAATCTTCATTTCGTCTCCTTTGGGAAAATTGAGAAATATAACCAAGTGTCATATATTCTAGATCAGTATGACTATTTGACGAGGATGTCTTTCAACTCGAGTGTTCAGATATTCACTGATTCTTATGGGATTATATTGCATCTTGCTATTGCAATTCATTGTGCAGGAAGTAAGAGGAAGGCTTGTTGAGGGAATTACGAAGTATAGGGATTAAGTAAAGGATATTGCTATTTCTAATTGAAGTTTATTTGTTTTTTAGATTTTGTGTATAGTGGGTTGTGTTCTTTGAGGGTATCTTGGAAGGAAGGGAATGAGGGAGAGGGGAGGGAGGGAAGGAGGGAGGGGGGAGGGAGGGAGAGGGGGAGGAGGGAGGGAGGGAGAAGGAGAGAGAGTGGGGAGGAGAGAGGGGGGGAAGGAGGGAGGGAAGGAGGCAGGGAGTGGGGGGGAGTGGAGGGAGGAGGGGAGGGAGGGAGGGGGAGAGGAGGAGAGAGAGTGGGGTGGAAGGGAGGGGAGGAGGGAGAGAGAGAGAGTGGGAGGGGAGGAGAGAAGGAGGGAGAGGGAGAGAGAGAGAGTGGGTTGGAGGGAGGGAGAGAGAGTGGGGAGGGAGGGAGAGTGGAGAGGAGGAAGGGAAGGAGAGTGAGGAGGAGGGAGAGAGAGGGAGGGAGAGAGGGAAGGAGACAGAGAGTAAGAGAGAAAGAGAGAGAGGACGAAGATGTTGAGACAACGACACTCATTCGGATTAAAAGTGCGTTGTTTGAGCTGACTCTTTCTCTCTCTCTTTCTCTCTCTTTCTCTATCTCTCTCTCTCTATCTCTCTCTCTCTCTCTCTCTCTCTCTCTCTCTCTCTCTCTCTCTCTCTCTCTCTCTCTCTCTATCTATCTATCTATCTATCTATATCTTTCTCTCTCTCTCTCTCTCTCTCTCTCTCTCTCTCTATTCCTTTCTTTCTTACTTTATCTCCCTCTTTTCTTCTATTTTTTCTATTCTTTCTCCATCCAATTCCCTCCTGCCTTCCCTCCTTTTCCATCCCTCTTTCCTTCATTCTTCCCTTATCATTACTTTCTCTCTCCTTCACTCTCTTTCCCTTTATCCTTTCTCTCTTCTCTTTTACCTCCCTTTCCTTCTCAGTCCTCCTCTCTCCTTCCCTGCTTTTCCCTCTCTCTATTCCCTCACATTCCTTCTTGCTCCTGCCCTCCGCCCCTCATTCATTCATTCTCTCCTAATCCGTCCCTCCCTCCCATTCTCCCTCCCACCATCCCTCCTTCCACCACTCCATCGCGCCCTCTATCCCTCTTCCAATAATTTCCTCCCTCCCAATTTCCCTCCCACCCTCCCTCCCCCCTTTCCTTCCACCCTCCCTCCCCCCTTTCCTTCCACCCTCCCTCCCCCCTTTCCTTCCACCCTCCCACACCTCCTTTCTCCCTATCCATTCCTTCCCTCCCTCCCCATTCCTACCCTTCTTCCCACACCTCCTTCCACCCTCCCACACCTCCTTTCTCTCTCCCTCCTTCCCTCCCCATTCCTTCCTTCCTTCCCACACCTTTCTCCCTCCCTCCCACACCTCCTTCCCTCCTTCCCTCCTTCCTTCCCTCCTTTCTCCCTCCCTCCCTCCTTCCTTCCCTCCTTTCTCCCTCCCTCCCTCCTTCCTTCCCTCCTTTCTCCCTCCCTCCCTCCTTCCCACACCTCCTTTCTCCCTCCCTCCCACACCTCCCTCCTTCCCTTCCCATCCCTTCCCTCCTTCCCTCCCTCCTTCTCCCCTTCCCTCCTTCCATTCCTTCCCTCCCTCCCACACCTCCTTCCCTCCCTTCCCTCCCTCCCTCCCTCCCTCCCTCCCGAGTCTCAGATTTGCGGGACTTTCGTTGCTCGTCTTTCCGTAACTTTCTTGTCGGAAACTTCGCTCGCTCGCATGTTGCATGTCATTTGCAAGGTCCGGGATTGCAATATTGTAGAAGGTGATTTAAGCTGGTTGATGGATCAGGAAGGGGGAGAGATAAAGTGATGGAGAGATTGAGAGATGGAGAGATTGCGAGATGGATCAGGAAGGGGGAGAGATAAAATGATGGAGAGATTGAGAGATGGGGATAGAGAGAGATGGAGAGACAGATATATGAAGAGGTAAAGATGTGGAAAGATAGAGAAATAAAGAGATGATGATGAAAAAGAGAGATGGAAAGAAAGAAATAGAGAAGAGGAAGGTTGACAGAGAGGGAGATGAAGAGACTGAAATGTGAAGAGGCTGAAATGTGGAGAGATGAAGAGAGGTATCAATATGGATTGACAGAGAGATTTATGGGGCAGGGAGATGAAGAGATGGAGGGATAGGGAAGAGAAATGAGAGAATAAAGAAAGAGGAATGGAGCGCAGAGAGGTAGAGGATAGAGAAGTAGAGAGATCGAGGAACTGCAAGATACAGAAATGGAGAAATAGCGAGATAGAGAGAGAGATGGAACTTGTGTAGTTCTGTGGATGGAGCTTTTTTTTTTTCTTCTTCTTCTTCTTCTCCTTCTTCGTCTTCTTCTTCTTCTTCTCTCTCTCTCTCTCTTTCTCTCTCCCTCTCTCCCTCTCTCTCTCTCTCTCTCTCTCTCTCTCTCTCTCTCTCTCTCTCTCTCTCTCTCT
>NW_028234407.1:940933-943433 GCF_977035675.1 Penaeus japonicus
ACACTCATGTATTTACCAATTTAGTCATGTAATTACTTTTATCCTTTCACACAGTTATCTGTCTTTCTTCTACGTATTGCTATCGCTGTTATCATGATTATTATTATTAGTAGTAGTATAAGTATTCCTCTACCCCCCTCCCCCTCTCCTACGCCCAACCAGCAGTCTTAAGATCCTATCCTATTCCAGGCAATTAATTAAACCCAAAGGTAATAAGATTAACAATACTATATATAGGTAACATAAGAAAAAAACTAAAAAAATAAAAAAGTCTAATCAAAATCACCACTAGAACGTTTTTTTTTTCGTTTTTTTTGTTCATTGTTCTCCCAACTGGAGAACAAATTGCTTAAGAAGTTCAGGAAACATAGAGTTTAGTTAGGCGTGATGAACAAGCCACGGGAGAGCTGTTAGTTCAAGCTCTGGCACTAATCTCACTCTGCAATCTCGTTGAACAGAGGAAGGGGTGTAGGGAGGAGGGGGTAGGGGGGTAAGGGTGTAAGGGAGGGGTTTGGTAAGAGAAGTGTTCACTGTTGTTATGTGCAGTGATTTTGGGTGGGGTTGGGTGACCCGGGGAGGGGGGGGGTGTTATATACAGTGATTGCTTGGAGGGATAAGGCAAGGAGTTTTTTCTTTTTTTAAGGAACTGTTCATTGGTGTTATATGTTCTGATTTTGGATAGGGTTTTAGAGGAAGTGTTCACTGTATTAATTGGGACGAAAAAAAAGGGTTTTTTTTTTTTTTAAGTGTTTACTATTGTTATATACATAATTAGTAGAAATGAGGTTCGTAGAGGAGTGTTATGTTATTGTGAGTTTTTTTTATACTTGTATATTTCGTTTTTTGTTTATGATGGTATGTTTAGTTTAGAGGCATTTTATGTTAAGAGAAAGATAAGAGAGCAAATTGAAAGAGGGAGGGAAAAGGAGGAGATAGATAGATAGGTGGATTAGACAAGATGGATAATAGGTGAAGATGTGAGATAGGAGAGAGATTGAGACGTGGGGTGTAAGAAAAGGAGAGGAGGGAGAGGGATTGGAGTAGAGAGAGAGAGAGAAGGAGAGAGAGCAGACATCTGTCGGTTGAACAGGAGGAGAGAGGAGAGAGAGAGAGAGGCGGTGAAGGAGGAGAGAGGAGTGAGGAGGAGAGAGAGACAGAGGAGAAAACAGAGACGAAGGAAAGATGAGGTTGAGGGAGAGACAGGGCAGCACAGGACAGACAGACAGGGACAGAGAGGGACAGACAGACCTGTACAAAGTGAGCAGAGAGGAAAGGGGGAAAAGGAGATATGGAAAGAAAATCAAGACGAGAGAAAGAGTGAGAGGGAATAAAAGACATAAGCAAAAAAATAGACCGGGAGAGAGAGGAAAGGGATGCAGAAAAAAAAAAATGTCATATCAACTGTAGTATCAAAAGAGAGATCTGTTACCTTCCGTGTGTCGTCTCTTCCCTGTCTTGCCCCGATGGGAGAGAGGAGAACATCCAAACTTTCGCTCTTAAGCACTTGTGTAATAAAGTTTGTAGTGGTGGGTTTTGTCAGAGTATAAATGGCTTACAATATTGGTCTTTCAGGAAGGGTGGCGCGTGTATATTCTAAGTCAATTTTGTGAGAGGGGAAGGGGGGGGGGGAGGAGGAGGAGTGGGGGGAGGGAGATAGAGGAGGAGGGGGAGGAGGTGAGGATGGTGGGAGAGCGACAAAGGAAAGGAATGTGAAGAATGTCAGAGAAATAGTAGAGGAGAGAATAGGAGAGAAAGAAAGAGAGAGAGAGAGAGGGAGAGAGAGGAGAGAGAGAGATGGAGTGAGAGTATTGATTTTGAAGAAGGAAAGAGTAGTAGAGAACGAGATGAGATAGAGAAAGGAGAGAGAGAGAGAGAGAGAGAGAGAGAGAGGAGGAGAGAGAGAGACTGGAAGGGAAGAGTTGATGAGAGAGAGAGAAGAGGAGGAGGAGAGGGAGGGTAGAGAAGATAAGAGACGTAGAGAGAGAGAGAGAGAGGGACTGAGAGGAAGGTGAGAGAGAGAGAGACTAGAGAAAGAGAGATGAACAGAGAGAGGAGGTGAGAGAGAGAGAGAGAGAGAGAGAGAGAGAAAGTGAAAGGGAGATTAAGAAATTAAATAAATGTAAGATAATAAAAAAAAGGGGGAAAAACAAACACATATAAAAAGAGCGAGAGAGGGACCTAGAGACAAAAGAGAAAGCGAAAGAGATAGACAGAGACACTTAGAGAAACAAATGATCAAAGAAGGTGGAGGAGAAAACCCTATTATAATCTACTATTACGTAACATCGTCAGAGGATATATAGTTAGCATTAGTATTCTGTCTAGAAACGCAATGTTAGAATCGCATATATATATATATATATATATATATATATATATATATATATATATATATATATATAGAGAGAGAGAGAGAGAGAGAGAGAGAAGGAGAGAGTGGAGAAGGGAGAGAGAGGAAGGATAAGAGAGAGAGAGAGAAGATGAGAGAGAGAGGAGGAGA
>NW_028234407.1:950933-959264 GCF_977035675.1 Penaeus japonicus
AAAGCAGATACTCACACAAACACACACATAATTAAACACACACACACACACACACACGCAAACACAAACATACTTAAACACACACATAAACATACACACATACACAGAAACACACACATAAACATAAACACACACATAAACATACACACATACACGCAAACACACACATACTTAAACACACACATACTTAAACACACACATAAACATACACACATACACACAAACACACACATAAACATAAACACACACATAAACATACACATACACATACACACACAAACACACACAAAATACACGAACTAACAAACACACGCAAAAACACAAAAACGTTCCCCCCGCCCCCCCCCCCCCCCCCACACACACAATAGCGGAGGAAAAAAATAATATATTTTTTTTGTCTATGTGTTGGAGTGGGAGGGGAGAGGAAGGAGGGGGGAGTGTTCAAACCTCCTGCCTGTAATAGTTTACCAATATTGAGTTGTCAAAGAGCGAAATTACTGGTTTGAAGGTATCATTTGATCCATTATAAAGCCGGGGAGGGAGTGGGAGGGAGGGGGAAAGCGGGGGGTAGGGGGATGAGAAAGAGAGGGGAAGGGAAGGGAAAGAGGGGAAAAGAGGGGTAGATGGGAGAGAGGGGAATGGGGAGGGAAGGGTAAAGAGGGGTAAATGGGAGAGGAGAGTGGAGAGAGGGGAATGGGGAGGGAGGAGGTAGGCGAGGGGTAAATGGGAGAGAGAGGGGAATGGGGAGGGAGAGGGAGGGAGGGGGGGAGGAGGAAAAAGAGGGGTAAATGGGAGAGGATGGGAGAGAGGGGAATGGGGAGGGAGGGGGAAACAGGGGTAAATGGGAGAGGAGAAGGGAGAGAGGGGTATGGGGAGGGAGGGGAAAAGAGGGGTAAATGGGAGAGGAGATGGGAAAGAGGGGAATGGGAAGGGAGGAGGGGAGGGCAAAAGAGGGGTAATTGGGAGAGAGGGGAAAGGGTAGGGAGGAGGTAGGCGAGGGGTAAATGGAAAAGGAAATGGGAGAGAGGGGAATGGGGAGGGAGGGGGAGGGAGGGGTAAATGGGAGAGGAGATGGGAGAGAGGGGAAAGGGGAGGGAAGTGAGTGAGAAGAGTGGAAAGAGTGGGTGAATCCCAGGGAATTCCCGGGAAATCATAACAAAAATAAAAAAAAAATACAAAAATAAAAAATAAGAAAGAAAAGAAAAAAAAAAAAAAGAAAGAAAAACAAAAAAACAAAAAATAAAAAAAAATAAAAAAAAAAAAAAAAAAAAAAAAAAAAAAAAAAAAAAAAAATAAAAATAAAAAAAAAAAAAAAAAAAAGAAAAAAAAAAGAAAAAAAACCAAATACAAAAAAAAAAAAAAATAAAACATAAAAAAAAAAAGAAAAAAAAAAATTAAATAAAAAAAAAAAAAAAAAAAAAAAAAAAAAATAAAAATATAAAGAAAAAAGAAAACAAAAAAAAAGGGAAGGGGAAGGGAGAGAAGAGAGAAGAGAGTGGTTAGGAGGCGGAAGTGGGTGATGAGACTGAAAAGGGGAGGGAAGTGGTTAAAGGGAGAGGGAAAAGGAGAGGAAGATGAGGATTGAGAATAAGGGAGACGAGATAAAGAGTGGGATGGAGAGAGAGAGAGAGAGAGAGAGAGAGAGAGAGAGAGAGAGAGAGAGAGAGAGAGAGAGAGAGAGAGAGAGAGAGAGAGAGAGAGAGAGAGAGAGAGAGGGAGACAGACAGACAGAGAGAGAGAGAGAGAGAGAGAGAGAAAGAAAGAAAGAAAGAAAGAAAGAGAGAGAAAGAAAGAGGTAGAGAGACAGAGATAGAGTTGGTGAGTGAGGGATAGAGGGATAAGGAGGGGAGGAAACAGTGGGAATGAGGCAGAAGATAAAGGAAGTGGAGAATGGGTAGATAGGGAGGAGGAGGAGGGGGAGGGGAGGGGGAAGAGTATGTTGCATTCAGGTGCGAAAGTATGAAGAGTCCATGAGGGTAATTATTGATATTTGCAATGGAATGTTTAGAATGGGGAAGAGGGAGATAGACAGAGAGAAAGAGGGGAGAGAGGGGGACTGAGGGAAGGAGGGGAAGGATAGTGAAAGGATGGGATGGAAGGAAGGGGAGGGAGGAAAGGAGGGAGGGACAAGGATTTATGTGAGAAGAGGGAAGTAAAGGGGTGTTGGAAGAAGGGGATGAGAGAGAAAGAGAGAGAAAGAGAGACACAGAGAGAGGGAGGGAGGGAGGAAGGGAGAGAAAGAGAGAGAAAAAGAGAGAAAAAAAAACAACAGAAATAGACAGAGACATAGAGAGAGAGAAAAAAAAAAAAAAAAAAAAAAAAAAAACAGAAAAAGAGTGGAACCAGAAAGAAAAAAATATATATCAAAAAGAAGAAATAGAAAGAGAACGAAAGAAATTAGCGGGGGAGAAGGGTAGAAGGAGGGTAAGAGAGTAAAAAGGGGGTGTGAGGGGAGGGATTTGAAGATGGGGGGGGGAGGGGGAGAGGGAGGGTGAAGCAAGCGAACTTCCTACCTGCTTTTGACTTTTTGTCTGCTGTTGGCGAGCTGTGGCGGAGTTTCGAGTTTGGATAAACTGTATACAGAAGTTTGTTTCGCCTTTACATAATAACAGCAAACATAATGATATATATTCGCGCGCGTGTGCTGTCTTGCATAAGTGAGCGCGTCGTATTTCGAATTGTTATTGTTATTTTTGTTGTTGTTGTTTGTTTGTTTATCAATTGATTAGTCTATGGATTTGTTTATTCGTTGTCTTCTCTATCTATTTATTGTTTATCTGTTTATTAATTTCTTTATTTATTTGTTTTTCTCTTTATTGCTATTTTTATCTTTCTATCCTTATCATATTTTATTCCTACTTTAGATGTGGATTTTTTTGCGATTAATTTGAGAGTGTGTTTTGCAATTTGTTGATCCTTTTATCTATTTATCTATACTCTATATTTTTGTTTCAGAATGCCATACAAAAATATTAAAGTAGTAAATACTAAAATGCCATTAATATCAATAGGTTATGACGATTATCGCACAATACCTCATCATCATCATCATCATATTTTTCCATACATTAAAGAAAGATAATAAACATTACCAAATAAAGCTTAAGAAAGAGAATAAAAAGAAACAGAATGAAAAGGAAATATTTTCTCAGGAAAGAAGAGAACTGTCGACATAACCCAAGCTCTCTTTCTCATTTCACATTCCTCTCAGCAGGACATCTGAGGGAGAGAGATTATGTCTGTGTGTTGAAAGTTTACTCTGGGAGGAGGTGGTGGGGCGGGTAGGGAGAGAGGAGGTGGTGGGGAGGGTAGGGAGAGAGGAGGTGGTGGGGAGGGAAGGAAGGGAGAAGGGAGAGAAGAGGGGGAAGGGAGAGAGGAGGTGGTGGGGAGGGTAGGGAGAGAGGGAGAGAGGAGGGGGGAGAGGAGGGAGAGGGAGAGAGGAGGAGTAAGGTGGGGAGGGAGAGAGGAGGGGTAAGGGAGAGGGATGGGAGAGGGAAGGGGAGGGAGAGGGAGGGTGGATAAGGAGAGGGAGGGGGAGGGAAGGGAGTGGGAGGGGGAAGGGAGAGGGAAGGGAGAGAGGAGGGGGGAGGGGGAGGGGGAATATGGAGAGGGAGGGTAGATATGGAGAGGGAGAGGGAGGGTGGATATGGAGAGGGAGGGGAGAGGGATGGGGAGAGGGAGGGAGGATGGAAAAGGAGAGCGAGAGGGAGAGGGAGGGTGGAAAAGGAGAGGGAGAGGGAGGGTGGATAAGGAGAGGGAAGGGGAGGGTGGATATAGAGGGAGAGGATGAGAGGGATAGCGGATAATGAGGGGGAGAAGGATGGAGGGTAAGAAGGGGGGAGAGAGGATAAGGAGTAGGCATGGAGGGAAGAGGGGGGCGGGACGGAGGAGGGGTAGGGAGGGAGGATGAGGAGGGAGTAGGAAGGCAAGGGGAGAGGGAGGAGGTATAATGAGGGAGTTAGAAAGGGAGGGAGGATGAGGAGGGAATAGGAAGGCAGGGGGAGAGGGAGGAGGTATAATGAGGGAGTTAGAAAGGGAGGGAGGATGAGGAGGGAATAGGAAGGCAGGGGGAGAGGGAGGAGGTATAATGAGGGAGTTAGAAAGGGAGGGAGGATGAGGAGGGAATAGGAAGGCAGGGGGAGAGGGAGGAGGTATAATGAGGGAGTTAGAAAGGGAGGGAGGATGAGGAGGGAATAGGAAGGCAGGGGGAGAGGGAGGAGGTATAATGAGGGAGTTAGAAAGGGAGGGAGGATGAGGAGGGAATAGGAAGGCAGGGGGAGAGGGAGGAGGTATAATGAGGGAGTTAGAAAGGGAGGGAGGAGGAGGAGGGAAGAGGAAGGCAGGGGGAGATGGAGGAGGTATAATGAGGGAGTTAGAAAGGGAGGGAGGATGAGGAGGGAATAGGAAGGCAGGGGGAGAGGGAGGAGGTATAATGAGGGAGTTAGAAAGGGAGGGAGGATGAGGAGGGAATAGGAAGGCAGGGGGAGAGGGAGGAGGTATAATGAGGGAGTTAGAAAGGGAGGGAGGATGAGGAGGGAATAGGAAGGCAGGGGGAGAGGGAGGAGGTATAATGAGGGAGTTAGAAAGGGAGGGAGGATGAGGAGGGAATAGGAAGGCAGGGGGAGAGGGAGGAGGTATAATGAGGGAGTTAGAAAGGGAGGGAGGATGAGGAGGGAATAGGAAGGCAAGGGGAGAGGGAGGAGGTATAATGAGGGAGTTAGAAAGGGAGAGAAGTGAGGAAATGAGAGAGAGAGAGTAAGCGATGATGGGGAAGGGAGGAGGGAGGGAAGGAGTAGGTGTGAGTGTTTGGCAGGAGGCGGAAGTGAAAGGGGGTGAGGAGATGGGAGAAAGAGGAGGGGAATAAAGAGGATGTATAAGGGGAGAGAGGAAGGAGGAGAAGGGGTGTAGAGGGAGGAATTAGAAGGAGGAAGGGATGGGTAGAGAAGGATTAGGAAGGAGAGGGAGGTGAAGGAGAGGAAGAAGGACAAAGAAGGTTAATAAAGGAGGGTGGATAAAGGTGGAGAAGTGAGGAGGAGACCTGGAAAAGTAAAGTAGGAAGGAGAGGATGAATAAGGGAATAAGGGAAAGGGAAAAACGAGGAGAACGGAATAAATGAAGGAATTGGAAGGAGAAGAAAAAGAAAAAACAAAACAAAAGGAAGAACGATGGAATTTAGGAAGGAGGAAGGAGAAAAAAAGGAAGAAGAAAGGATAAAATAAGAGAGGGAAGAGAAAGGAGAGCAGAACAATAACTGACAGACAAATCAATTAAAACAAAACAAAACAAGATACAATCAGTTCGAAAAAAAGATAACCAAGAACAACACACACATCAATCAAACCTAAGAACGAATATGAAAATAACATATCATTAAACACATAAGTATACCTTGTCCAATGCCCTTCCACTTCTTCTTCTTTAAATACTCTGTGAAAAGTTCAAGCTTGCATATGCAGCCTTCAAACCTTTCTCCTTAGAGTCACCTCCCCTCTCCCCCTCCCCCTTATCCTCCCCCTCCCCCTCCCTCTCCCCCTCTTCTTCCCCCTCCCCCATTCCCTTCTCCTCCCCCTCCCCCTTATCCTCCCCCTCCCCCTCCCCCTGTCCCCTGTGGAAAGGCATACGTAACCTGAATCTTTCAAATGTCAGAGATAAGTATAGGTTAAAATGAAATAAAATAAGAACGAGGAATGAAAGAAAGGTATGAGAGAGAGAGATAGATAGATAGATAGATAGAGAGAGAGAGAGAGAGAGAGAGAGAGAGAGAGAGAGAGAGAGAGAGAGAGAGAGAGAGAGAGAGAGAGAAAGAGAGAGAGAGAGAGAGAGAGAGACAGAGAAAGAAAGACAGAGAAAGAGAAAGAGAGAAAGAGAGGGAGAGAGGAGAGAAAAAAAAATAAGAGGAAAAAGAAAAGAAGATTGGAAAAAGAAATACGGAATATTCAAATGTCTTTAAGTTCAATGTGCGTCGCCATGTTTATCACTATTGCCAAAGGCGGAATGATTTTGTATATTCTGCAGAACAGCGACTTGCAGGCACACGGAAATATAAATGGGCGGGAGAACGTGAAAGAAAGAGGGGAGAGGGAGAAGAGAAAAGGAGGGGATGGTGGGAGAAAGGGAAAGAAAGGTGGTGAGAGGGGGAGGGGATAGGTAAAGGGGAAGGGAGGGAGGGAGGGAGGAAGGTAGAGAGGGAGTGGGGAAGGTAGAGAGGGAGTGGGGAAGGTAGAAAGAGAGAGAGAGAGAGAGAGAGAGAGAGAGAGAGAGAGAGAGAGAGAGAGAGAGAGAGAGAGAGAGAGAGAGTGAGAGTGAGGGAGAGAGAGAAATAGAGAGAGAGAGAGAAAGTAAGAAAGAGAGAAAGAGAGTAATAGGACAAGAGTGACAACAATAGCGATCGAAAAACATTCTCTCACCAATTCTTCCTTCCACTCCTTTACCTTTCTCCCCGCTTCCCCGCCGCAGTTCTCATGAATTGAAGCCTACTCACACCTCACACACACACACACACACACACACACACACACACACACACACACACACACACACACACACACACACACACACACACACACACACACACACACACACACACACACACACACACATACACACAGCCTGGACCTCATAAACGCTCCCAAGAACCAGCTGAGACCGCCCTCTGAGCTATACATACTCGAACCAGCTTTATGAAGGTTTTGATGGGAGGGAGGGGGGGGATGGGGGGTGGGGGGTTAGGGGGGGAGGGCAGCTGGTGTTCAAACGAGTCCGTGAAAAATAGTGTGTTACATGCGGCTACATCGGCCTCCATATATCGCCATGCAACAACGTCTATATTAGCCAGCATATTGTGCGATATTATGGTGGCCGTTATAGACAGGTGGTCTATTTATAGCTGCGGGAGGAGGGGAGGGGAGGGGGTTGGAGGGGGTGAGGAGGAGGGGGTAAAGGAGAGGGAAGAGAGGATGAGGAGGGGGGGGAAGGATTGGGAAAGGGGGGATGGGGGTGGGAGGGGGGAAGGATTGGGAAGAGAGGATGAGGAGGGGGGAAGGAGGGGGAAGAGAGGATGAGGAGGGGGGGGAAGGATTGGGAAAGGGGGGATGGGGAGGGAGGGAGGGGGGTACAGGAAGGTTATTGCTGATATTGCAAATTCTGTAATGATTTCCCTGTGCTGTGTACCTGCCGTGGCGTGTTGTCGATAATGTTCTTGTTTGTGTTGCATGTGTGTGCGTGTGTGTCTGTGTGTGTGTGTTTGTGTGTGTGTGTGTGCGTGTGTGTGTGTGTGTGTGTGTGTGTGTGTGCGTTTGTGTGTCTGTGTGTGTGTGTTTGTGTGTGTGTGTGTGCGTGTGTGTGTGTGTGTGTGTGCGTGCGTTTGTGTGTTTGTGTAGCGTGTGTGTGTGTGTGTGTGTGTGTTTGTGTGTGTGTGTGTGTGTGTGTGCGTTTGTGTGTTTGTGTATGCGTGTGTATGTGTGTGTATGTGAAACGATTAAATACATGGTTACAATAGTGTATTAGCATTATATACATGCAAGTACAGAAAGATATTTACACGCGTATAGATAGTGTGCAAGTATAGCATATCAATGCAACTACATAATTATGATACGACATGCATTAACATAAACACACACACACACATTAAAAAAAAAAAAAAAAAAAAAAACAGAGCTCACGGGCACACTCACTTATACACATGTGGATGTACAAAACCTACGTATTTGTGTATTCCGTCTTTACTTAAAGGAAAATTTGATTTTGTAAAGACTGAACCTTCCATGCTGTGTATCAAATAAAGTCTAGGCTTGATATTTGATTAGCTATGATTTCTCTCTCTCTCTCTCTCTCTCTCTCTCTCTCTCTCTCTCTCTCTCTCTCTCTCTCTCTCTCTCTCTTTCTCTTGCTCTCTCTCTCTCTCTCTCTCTCTCTATCTATCTATCTATCTAACTATCTTTTTTTTTTTCTCTCTCTCTGAATATGCACACACACACACACACACACACACACACACACACACACACACACACACACACACACACACACACACACACACACACACACACACACACACACACACACACACACACACACACATTTACATAGACACATGTAAGAAACCTATGCAGTCAAAGATTTAAAAAAAAAAAAAAAAATAAAAGACATTTCAGGATTATTCTTACCGAAAAAAAAAACTTTGCTTGTTCCAGTAAAAGAAAACCTTTTCAGTGATCATAGTGTAGCGTAAAAGTTGAAATTAACCCGCTGCCGGAGATGCAGATGAGGTCAAACTGGGTCGGCTCTTTTTCCTTGCACAGTTAATGGAGTTATATGCGAGTTAAAAAA
>NW_028234407.1:966864-974456 GCF_977035675.1 Penaeus japonicus
AAACAATGTATATTTGTATGCATGCATGTATATATACACCAATGCACAAACAAATAAGTGAACAAATAAACCGAAAATCGGAAACTAATATATTCATTATTAACACCACAAATACCCTTTCCTTTTATCAAAATAATGTCTCCATCGTTAATACATTTTCTTTGTCCAGGCGTTTTTTCGCCCCCGTTTTTTTACCCCAAAAGCCTATTATGGCTAAGTAATCAATCCCATCACAATTTTTCCCCTGACTTCGTGTCCCTCGATGTAAATTTCCCCCACCAAGAAAATCCCTCATCTTGAGTTTTCCCCTAGAGGCTAAAACTTTTCCCCCAGAATTTTGATATGTTAGAAGAAGAAGACGGGAAAAAAATATATATATAACTTTCTTTTTCAACCCTCCTTCTCTCTCTCTTTCTATCGACAGGTAAGACGGTGCAGTGCCAGAGTTAGAGAGTGCCAGACAGTGCCAGGGGGAATTGTGAAAAGGTAAGAGAGAGAGAGAGAGAGAGAGAATGTGTGGGGGAAGAAGATAGTGTCACGGGAAAGGTTAAGAGTGTCGGGTTGAAGAGAGCTATGACGTCATCAAATCAAACCTTTACGAATATGTTTATTTCGAGTGTTTTTTTTTCGCTTTTTTTATTTCTTTCTGGGATTTCTATATGTATATATATTCTTTGTAACTATAAGTGTAAGGATTTTAGGTTTGCTTTTCTGTCTGTCTCCCTCTTTGATTGTCTGTCTGTATCTCTCTCTCTCTCTCTCTCTCTCTCTCTCTCTCTCTCTCTCTCTCTCTCTCATTCGCTCCCCATCTCTCATCCTCTCCTCTTTCCCTCCTCTCTTCTTTTTCTTCTCACTCTCTCTCTCCATCTCTCTCTCACTCTCTCTTCTCTCTCATCTCCAATCCACCTATCTCTCCTCTCCTCACTCTCTCCTCTCCCTCATCTCCACCCTCCATCTTCTTCTCTTCCTCTCAATCTCTTCACTCCTCCTCACTCCCTTCCTCATTCTCCTTCTCCTCTCTCTCCTCATCCCCTCTCTCTCTGCCGCTCTTGCTCTCTCTCCTCATCTTTCTCTCTCTCACACCTCCTCTCCTCCTCCCCTCTCTCCTCCTCCCTTCCCTTCCTCTCTAACTCCGTCACTCTCCTCCCGTACCTCCTCTTCCCTCTCATCTCTCTCTAACTCCCTCTCCCTCTCCTCATCCTCTCTTCCACTCCTCTCTCTCGCTCCTCTCCCTCCTCTCCTCCTGTTCTCCCACTCCTCTCATCTACCTCGTCTCTCATCCTCTTCCTCTCTCTCCTCATCGGCGGGGGTCTTCTCTCCTCCCCCATCCCTCCCCCTCCACTCCCTCCATCCCTATACATCCTCCTTCCCCTCGCCTCTCTCTCTCTCTCTCCCCCCTCCTTCATCTCCTCTCTCCTCTCACTCCTCTATTCTCCCATCTTCTCCCTCTCCTCAATTCATATTCTCCTCTCTCCCTCTCTCCTTCTCTCTCTCTTCTCTCTTCTCTCGGCTAGGGGGGGGGGGGGGGTTCTCCTCCCTCACTCACCCTCTCCCTCTCCTCCCTCCAGAACCCCTCTCCTCGCTCTCCTCCTTCTCTGCTCCCAATCTCCATCCTCCTTCTCTCTCCCCCCTCTCTCCCTCCTCTCGATCTCAACCTCAGCCTTCCCCTCTCACCACTCTCTCCCTCTCCACCTCTCCTCTCCTCCTCCTCCTCCTCCCTCCTATCCTCTCATCCTCCCCCACACGCCTTCCTCCTCATCTCGCCCCCCTCCTCTCTCTCGTCTCTCCATCTCATTCTCTCTCCTCTCCTCTCCTCTCCTCCTCCTCCCTCTCTCTCCTCACCTTTCCCCTCTCCAACCTCATCTCTCCTTCTCTCTCCCCTCATCTCTCTTCATCTCCCCTTCTCCTCTCTCTCTCTCTCTCCATACCTCTCTCTCTCCTCTCTCCTCTCTCATCTCTCTCAACTCTCCCCGCTCTCTTCCTCATCCTCTCCTCCTCTCCCGCCACTCTCTCAGCTCTCTCCACTCTCTCCTCTACTCCTCCAACTACTTTCTCTCTCTACATCCCTCCCTCACCCTCTCCTCATCTCTCTCTCTCTCTCTCTCTCTCTCTCTCTCTCTCTCTCTCTCTCTCTCTCTCTCTCTCTCTCTCTCTCTCTCTCTCTCTCTCTCTCTCTCTCTCTCTCTCTCTCTCTCTCTCTTTCTCTCTTTATCTATCTATCTACCTTCTCACCCTCTCTCCTTCAACACACATCGCATAGAAATATAAATATCTAAATAAATGAACAGATAGATCGATAGATAGATAGACAAATAGACAAATAAACAGATGAATATACAAACGTAACATGAAATACCTTTCTTAAAGGAAATATCAGACCAGCGACACTTTATAACTACCTATCTAAAACCCATTACATAACTGACCATTTTTATTCTTGTGGATTTGCTAAAAGTTGGCGAAGAGGAGAAAAATGTGATGTCGAAGAGAGGATATAGAATTAAAATGGATGAGGGGAGGAGGAAGAAGGAATAAGAATGAGGAGTATGTGGGGTAAGGGAAAGAATGAGAGAAGGGGGGAAGAGGGAGGGAAAAGGAGGAGGGGGAGAAAACGAAGACGGTGAAGAGGATGAAGAAGGAGAAGAGAAGGAGGAGGAGGAATAGGAGTAAGGAAAAGAAGAAGAGGAAGAAGAAGGATAAGAAGAAGAGGTGATGGAATAGGAGGAAGAGGAGGATGAGGAAAAGGAGGGAGAAGGAGAAGATGAAGAGAAGGAAGAAGAGTAAGAAAAAATAAAAGGAGGAGGAGGAGGAAGTGGAGAAAGAAAAAGAGGAAGAAGAAGAAGAAAAGAAGGAAGAAGGGGAAGAGGGAGAAAAAAAGAAGACGAAGAAAAACTAGAAACAGAAAAGAGGAAGAGAAGGAAGAAAAATGAAAGATTTTTTTTTTTTTTTTTAATAACGAAGTAGGACTAATACGATAAGAATGAATAAGTAAAGATAACGATAATCAAGACAATTATGATAGTGACAGTATGATAGTGAAAAAAATAATAGTGATAATAATGACCATGATGATGCGAATAATAGTAGTAGTAGTAGTAATAGAAATAGTAACAGGAGTAGATGTAGCAGTAATAATAGCAGTAGTAGTAGTAGTAATAATAATGATAATAGGAGTAATAATGATAATAGGAGGAGTAACAATAGAAGTAGAAATAACAGGAGTAATAGCAGTATTAATGTTAGTAGTAGCAGTAGTAGTAATGGTAGTGGCAGTAGAACTAGTAGAAATAGTAGAAGTAATGGTAGTAGTAGTAATAGTAGTAATAGTAGTAGCAGTAATAGAAGTAGTAGTAGTAGTAGTAGTAGTAGTAGTAGTAGTAGTGTAATAGGAGTAGTAGTACTATTAACAATAATAGTAGTAGTAACGAAAATGATGAAAATAACATATGTAGCTTGAATGTAAAGCAAAAAAAAAAAAAAAAAAAAGACGGATCCAAATAAACCCAACCCACGCCTCCCCCCCTCGTCGCTTCGGTAAAAATGGGGAGGTCACACACCCTATAACTGTACCCCCATTACTTTCTCGGGTGGGCGTCGCAGGGGTAGTGGGGTGATGTCATCGAGACAGGCGAACACCTGAGTTGGAAATAGGCGCTGAAGGTAGGGAGAGAAGGTAAGCGGGAAGTGTGGAGAGAAGGTAAGGATATGTTAAGTCTGTGATGAAAGGTAAGATTGATTACTTTTTTGTGGTTTGTACTTTTTTATGTCATTTTTCTTGTCTGTCTGTCGAGAAGCGTCTGTCTGTCTCTGTCTTGTCTCTCTCTCTCTCTCTCTCTTCCTGTCAGTCCCTCTTTCTTCTCTTTCTTCTCTCTCTTTCTTTTCTCTCTCTCCTCCATCTCTCTCTCTCTCGTCATCCACTTCTCTCTCTCTTCTCTCTCTCATCTCTCTCTCTCTC
Organism: Penaeus japonicus; assembly: GCF_977035675.1. Classification (NCBI taxonomy): domain Eukaryota; kingdom Metazoa; phylum Arthropoda; class Malacostraca; order Decapoda; family Penaeidae; genus Penaeus; species Penaeus japonicus. Next base: position 970,820 of record NW_028234407.1, read on the forward strand.
TCTCTCTTCTCTCTCTCTCTCTCTCTTCTCTCTCTCTCTTCTCTCTTCTTTCTCCTCTCTCTCCTATTCTCTCTTCTTTCTCCTCTCTCTCCTATTCTCTCTTCTTTCTCCTCTCTCTCTTCTTTCTCCTTCCTCTCTTCTCACTCCCTCCCTCCCCCCTCTCTTCTCTCTCTCTCTCTCTCTCTCTCTCTCTCTCTCTCTCTCTCTCTCTCTCTCTCTCTCTCTCTCTCTCTCTCTCTTTCTCTCACTCTCTCTCTCCCTTTCTTTCTTTTTTTTCTCTCTCCCAATCTCCTTATCTCTCTTTACCTACTTATATTCCTATATACCTCCCGATTCGGAAAGAAAGAGAGAGAGCGAGAGAGACAAAAAGCAAAGCAAACAGACACACCGAGACCAAGACAGACATCCAGACAGACAGAGTGAGGTAGGAGGAGGGGGGGGGGGGGCGAAAAAGGGGAAGAAGAGAGGGGGGGGAGCTGTAGGGGGTCTTAGTCATCAGAACGAGGCTTAGAGGGGGGGCGGGGGGGGGAGAGGATATAAAAAGGAGAGTCAGTCATTGCAAAGGCAATATAGACACGACATAATGGTGTTGTTACAAAGAGCAGGTTGGTTAAGGTCAGTGAGTAACATGCCTATAACGTCAGACCGAAGACATATATAATAACATAGGCGGGCGAAAGAGGGGAGGAGGGAGGAGGGAAGGGAGGGGAATGGGAGGTAGGGAGAGGGGAAGAGGGGGAGGAGGTAGGGGGAAAGAGGGGAAGAGGGGGATGGGAGGTTGGGGGAGGAGGGAGGAGGGAGGGGAAAGAGGGGAAGAGGGGGAAGAAGATTGGGGGAGGAGGAATGATGAGATGGCGAATGGAGGGTGATAGGAGGGAAGAAGGAGGAAAATGGTGGAGAGAGGAGGAAAAAGAAAGGGGGAGGAGGGAGAGAGAGGAGAAGGGAAGGGTAGAGAGTAAAAGGAAGGAGGAATGTGAGGAGGGAAGACAAAAGGGAGGATGGAAAAGAAAAAGAGGGGGAGAAAACAGAGAAGAGGGGGGGACAAGAGGAAAGTAGGAAAAATACGGAACGGAAGGGAAGAGAGAGAAGGAAGAAGGAAGAAAGACTAGAGGGAAAAAGAGAAAGAAAGCGAAAAAATGTGGAGATAAGGGATAAAAAAAAAAAAGACAAAAAAAAGAGGGAAAGAAAGGGGGGTGGGGGATGGGACGGAAAGAGAGGGAGAAAACAAATAGGAAATAAATTCGTGAACAGGGTGTCGCTCCCGAGCCTTCTCCTCCCAATGCTCCGCCCCACGTCCCCACCCAAGCCGAAGGTTTCAAAACGATTAAATTTTAAAAACCACTTCCGGCACTTCCGGTAGCCGGGTGCCATGAAGATGATGAAGGGCGCGCCGCGCGAATTAAACGGACGGGATTAACGAAAAATAGGTGATAAAGGGAGAGGAGAGATGGGGAAGGAAAGGGAGGGGAGGGGGAGAGGGGAAAGGAGGAGGAGAGGGGGAGGGAGAGGGGGGAAGGGGTGGGGCGGGAGGGGAGGGGAAGGCCTGGAGAAGAATGGGAAGGGGAAACAGGAAAAGAAGGGGTAGTGTGAGGGGTGTGGAAGGGGGAGGGGGGGGAGGAGAGAGAGAGAAAAACGGTAAGGGAAAGGGGGAGTGGAAGGAAAGAGGGAAAGAGAGAAGGTACGAGAGGAATAAAATGGAAAGGAAAAAGAGGAAGAGAAAGGGGAAGTGAAAGAAAGAAGATGAGGAAGAAACGAAAAGAAAGGGAGAAAGTGTCTAAGGGCAGACAAAAAAAAAAAAAAAAAAAAAAAAAGATAACTAAGAAAAGAAAAAAAGAGAAAAGACGAAAAAAAAACTAGAATGAAAAAAAAAGAAAAAAAAAGAGAGAAAGAGAAAACTAGTCACGAAACGACCAAGAAAGAAAGAAAGAAAGAAAGAAAAACACCCCCCCCAAAAAAAAAAAATAGAATCAAACAAAAAAGAAAGGAAGGAGGAACGAAGGAAGGAAAGGTCAGAGAGGGAAGTGGTCAGGTCACATGACCTAGAAGGCGTCGGCGGCAGAGGAGGAAAAGAGGAATGGAATGGCGGCCACGCAAGAGGACCTGCCACCTTCCCGCCTGGCGATTAGCTTCATAAAGTGCTCGGCCGAGGCTTTCGAAGAGGAAATGAGGCCGAGGAAATTACTCAAGACTCGAATTTCACCAACGGACATGGGTGTTTACGTACATGAATACGCACATGGATACGAGTGGTTATGTATGCGTAGATGTATATGGAGACATGTGGTTATGTGTACGTATATGTTCATGGAGACACGTGGTTATGTGTACGTATATGTTCATGGACACACGTGGTTGTGTATGCGTACACGAATACGTACATGGACACACATGGTTATGTGTATGTATACCTACATGGATACACGTGGTTGTGTATGCGTATACGTACATGGACACGCGTAGTTATGTGTACGTATATGTACATGGACACGTGGTTATGTATACGTATATGTACATGACCATATGTGATTATGTATACGTATATGTACATGGACACACGTGGTTATATATACATAAACGTACATGGACACGTGGTTATGTGTACGTAGATGTTCATGGACACACGCACTTACATACACGCATACGGACTTGGGCACACGTGCTTACATACACTTATATGTACATGGACTCAAATGCGTATACATAAGCATGCATGCTATACACATTCTCATATAACTTCAAATAACTTCAGACACGCACACAGGCATAAACGCGCGCACACACACACACACACACACACACACACACACACACACACACACACACACACACACACACACACACACACACACACACACACACACACACACACACACACACACAAACACACACACCCACACACCACACACACACACACACACACACACACACACACACACACACACACACACACACACACAGTGGCTGAACAGCTGTATATAATGAAAATCAAATGACTTATCAAAACAACCTTCCACTACCCCCCCTCCCCCTTCTCCTCCTTTCCTCCTCCTACCCTTACTCCACGCTCCCCTCTTTCCCCTTTCCTCTTCCTCCTCCCTTCCATCCCTCCCTCCCCTTCCCTCCTTCCTCCTCCCCCCTTCCTCCGCCCCCTCCCCTCCCTCCCTCCTCCTCCATTCCTCCCTCCCCTTCTCCTCCCCTTCGCTTCCTCCCTTTTTTCCTCCCGCCATCCTCCCTTCCCTTCCTCCTCTCCTCCTTTCCTCTTCCTTCCTTCCTCTTCCCCTATCCTTCCTTCCTCCTATTACCTCCTCCTCTTCTCCCTTCCTCTCCTCTCCACTCTCCTCCCCTTCCTTCCTCTTTCCCCCCTTCCTTTCCTCTTCCTTGTCCTCCTCCTCCCTCCCCTTCCTCTCCTCCGTCTGCCCTCTCCTTCCTCCCTTACATCCTCCTCCTCTCTTCCTCCTCTCTCCTCTTCCTCATTCCTTCCTTCCGCTTTTCTATTTTTTTATTCCTTCCTTCCATGAATGCGATATATACGAAGTCTTATAAAACAATGGAATGGATGTTCTATCTTTACCAGGTACGCCCTCCCTTAAAACCTGGTGTTAATACAGGCAGGCAATAACAAAACACGGTTATGTTA
>NW_028234407.1:974556-977056 GCF_977035675.1 Penaeus japonicus
AACGACGATAATAGGAATAAGAATAGGAATAATAACGACGATAATAGGAATAAGAATAGGAATAATAATAATAACGAAATGAATAAAGAAGGAAATAGATGAATAAATGAAACGAAAAGACAAACATATCACATACGTGATTTTCTTTCCAGACTTTCTTCCCCTCAAAGTCAGCGCGAATATGACCCTTGACATCAGCTTCCAAGACGGATCACTTTCTGTCATTTTCGTCATCACTTGCATTCCTTTGAAGCTTCTTCTTTTTTTTTCTTTTCTTTTTTTTCTCTCCTTTTTATGAGTTTTTTTTTTATTTCTTTTCTTTTCTTTTCTTAGTCGTAACCACATGAAAGGCGTTACGCTTCACTTTGTGCATTCTCTCATTGAACTTTTTTTTTTTTAATGGAAGCTCTCAAAGAATGTGGGAGGTGGAAGAGAGGGAGAGAGAGAGAGAGAGAGAGAAAGAGAGAGAGAGAGAGAGAGAGAGAGAGAGAGAGAGAGAGAGAGAGAGAGAGAGAGAGAGAGAGAGAGAAAGGGAGGGAGGAGAGAGAGAGGGGAGAGAGAGAGAGAGAGAGAGAGAAGAGAGAGAGAGAAGAGAGAGAGAGAGAGAGAGAGAGAGAGAGAGGAGAGAGAGAGGGAGGAGGGAGGAGGGAGAGAGAGGGGAGAAGAGAGAGAGAGAGAGAGAGAGAGAGAGAGAGCGAGAGAGAAGGGAGAGAGAGAGAGAGAGAGAGAGAGAAGAGAGAGAGAGAGAGATAGAGAGGTTAGATAATAGAGAAGAGAGAGAGAAGAGATGAGAGAGAGAGAGAGAGAGAGAGAGAGAAAGCGAAAGCGAAAGAGAACGAGAAAGAGAAAGAGAAAGAAAAGAGAGAGAGAGAGAGAGAGAGAGAGAGAGAGAGAGAGAGAGAGAGAGAGAGAGAGAGAAAGAAAGAATGTTTTCCTCCTTTCCTCCCTAGCTCTTTCAAGATTTCCCTTCCTCGATATTAGCCAGCCATCCTAATCCCTTTAATGCTTTTTATTAACCAAAGAATCAAAAAAAAAATCTTTATATCAGATTATACGCACTACCGTTTTTTAATGCGTCTGATACAGAGTCTGCATATAGGACAACCATGTGGCGATAAATATATTACGATGGCCATCAGAACATGAATTAAACATGTTTTGGTCGTTGCCAGTACGTGTGCGATAAAGTTGTGTGTGTGTGTGTGTGTGTGTGTGTGTGTGTGTGTGTGTGTGTGTGTGTGTGTGTGTGTGTGTGTGTGTGTGTGTGTGTGTGTTTCTGTGTGTGTGTTTCTGTTTGTGTGTGTTTCTGTTTGTGTGTGTTTCTGTGTGTGTGTGTGTGTGTGTGTGTATGTGTGTGTGTGTGTGTGTGTGTGTGTGTGTGTGTGTGTGTGTGTGTATTTGCTTGAGTGTATCTATATTCTATATTCTTTATGTATACGATCTTGTTGCTTAGCTTGCGTGTCCGTGTGTAAGTATCTAAACATATATACCTGTCTGTTTCCCATCGTGTGTATATGCGTCTACGTGTATGTATACCTGTATGTAAGTACGGGTTTATCTGTGTGTACCATTACGGATTTCCCCATGAGTCCAAAGAGGGAAAGAGTTAATTTTGGATCCTATGACGCCCATTGATTACCCTCAGTGGTTTATGTTGACCGTAAAACACCTGGTTCAGGATTTGTGCTCTTAAGTGGTTCGGTTAAGGAAGGGGTAACAATTGGTCAAGGGGGAGGGGGAGGGGGAGGGGTGAGGTCAAAGGGAATGGAGGGGTAGGGGGAGGGGGAGGGGACTTTCCCTGATCGCCTTTCTCTCCTTCATCGTTTTCGTTGCTGTAATTGGCCTATTTTAAGCCCTGGTGAAGCAGCGGTAACCAATTTGACGGGGGAGGGAAAGGGGAGGGAAAAGGGAGAGAAAGAGAGAGAGAGACAGAGAGAGAGACAGAGACAGAGACAGAGAGAGAAAGGGTGAGAGAGAGAGAGAGAGAGAAAGACAGAGAGAGAAAGGGTGAGAGAGAGAGAGAGAGAGAGAGAGAGAGAAAGAAAGTGAAGGTGGTGAAAGAGGAAGAGGAGAAGTAGGGAGATGAAGAAATGTGGAGTTTGGAGAGAGGTAATGACGGATGAAAGAAGAAAGGGAGAGAGGAAGGGAGAGAAAGAGAGAGAGAACGAGAGAACCAGAGAGAGAGAGAGAGCAAGAGAACCAGACAGACAAACAAGATAAAAAAAAACACAAAAAAATATACATAAAACAAGATACCCAGATTAAAAAGAAGAAGAAGAAAAAAACAAAACAAAAAAAAAAAGACAAAAAAAAAAAAAAAAGGCGAGCAAGCCAAGTTTAAGGCATTTAAGTTGCGCCCCCCGACCTGCAGTAACTGTCCAAAGGCCGACCGCGTTATAAAACTTGCACAGCCTCTCGATCAAAGGGATTGGTTATGGGTGCTTGATCTGTTTATTATTCCGAATGAGGAGTCCCACGAGAGGAGGGGCGTGTTAGGAGG
>NW_028234407.1:982168-992168 GCF_977035675.1 Penaeus japonicus
GATACGTGCGAGAGAAAACGAATCCATGATACCAAACTTCAAAGATGCATTTTTTAGACAGCAGTTAAAGTAAAAATGAAAAGCACTGAATACAGTCTGTTTGTTTTGTTATTCTGGTGATTGTGTATTCTATAACGCTTAGGAAGTTCAAGATATGTGTTGCACATTCATCATTTTAAGAGTACAAGATGGGTAATCAGCGTATAGTTAGGATGAGAGAGAGGAGGAGAGAGAGAGAGAGAGAGAAGGGGGTGAGAAAATGAGAAAGAATGTGAGAGAGGGGGGTGGAGGGCCAGGTGGGGCGGCCAGAAATGATAGAAAATAGGGGAAAGAGAGGGGTAGAGTGGGGAGCGGGAAGGGGGAAAATTATGAAGTGAGCAGAGGTGAAGAGGAGAGACAGCACGAAGACCAGAAGAGAATGAGATAGACCCTCTTCCTCGGGACCCGGCGTCAAGGCGGATGAGGGAGAGTCCTCATTAGAGGGGAAAAAAAGGGAAGAGGCAGGACCCATAGAGGGTGGAGACGTTGAGACAGAAGAGAAAGGAGAGATGATTGGGACAGAGTATTAGAAAGAAGAAAGGAGAGAGATAGGCAGAATGCATCAAAGAAGGGAAACAAGAGATCCAAAGATATGAAACGAAAAAAAAAAAAAAAACAGACAAGGGAAATGATGTAAAGAGAAAGATAGGAAATTTATTAAAATAATACTTTAATAAAAAATACTTGTAATTTATATTTGTGTGTGTGTGCGTGCATGTGTGTGTGTGTGTGGTTGTGCGTGCGTGTGTGTGTATGTACATGTGTACATGTGTATGTGTGTGTGTGTGTGTGTGTGTATGTGTGTGTGTATATGTGTATGTGCGTGCGTGTGTGTGTGTATGTATGTCTGTATGCATGGAAGCACGTGTTCCTATATGTCTATGTGTGCCTATGTATATATGTATGTAGTCTCACTCTAGGCTGTATATTTGTATGCAAAAAAAATAAATTTTCAAACCCTAAAAAAAACAAAAAGAATAACAGATCACATCTGCCAAAAAGGGCCTCTCACAAACATGTAGACCAGAAAAAGATTTGGGGAATGTTGTTTTTACCCCAGTGCTAAAAAAAAAATTATAATTGGAAATTTTCTCTTGTTTTCTATTCGGTTTTCTTCTCTTTTTTTCTCTTTTTTTCCTTCTTTTTTTCTTTTCTCTCTGTCACTCTTTCTTTTCCCCTTTTTTTTCCTTTTCTTTTCCCCTCCCTTTTCCCTTCTCTCTCTCCTCTCCCCCTCTCCCTCTCTCCCTCTCCTCTCTCTTTTTCTCCTCTCTCTCTCCTCTCTCTCTCTCTCTCTCCTCTCTCTGTTTTTTTTTTCTCCCTTATAATATATATATATATTATTATAAATATTATAATATTTATATATAAATATATTTATATAATATATAAAATTTTAAGAAAAGAGAAAAGAGAGAGAGAAAGAGAGAGAGAGAAGGGGAGAGAGAGAAAAACACGCACTTATATAAAATTTATAATAAAGAAAACCCCACACAAAAACACACCCCCAAAAAAAAAAAAAAAATTATATATATTGTTTTTTTTTTGTGGGGGGGATTTGTGTGGTGTGTGTGGGGTGTGTTGTTTTGTGCGTATGCAGTGTGTATTGCACATCAGATTTTTAAAATTTAATCTCCAAAAAAGCAATGAAATAGATTTTTTTGTTTTTTGAATTTTATAATCTGGGATTTTAAAGGGATAAAGTTCAACCATAAAAAAGGGACAAAATAAAAAGTTCTCAAGCAGAAATTTTTAAAAAGTTATTCCTTGAAAAAAGTTTTTTGAAATAGTAGCTAATTATTTTTTCGAAATATTTTCACGTTCATTTATTCTTTTTTTATATGTTTTCAAAATGACGATTTTGTTGTTTTTTTTTTTGATTATCCTTATCATTTTATTTTCTTTTTTTTTTTTTTTTTTTTTAATTATTATGTCACTATTGCTTTAGAGTCTTATCCCCCATATTGTGATTTTTTCATCTTTTCATTATCTTTGGTAGTCCCGTTATTTATTATCATCATTATTGTAATTTTTTGGGGTATCGTTATCTTTAGTAGAGCGAAAATATAATAACAGTATATTGTTATTATCTTTTCATCACTTCATAATCGTTGTTATTTTCTTTGGCTTGAACATGTTGTTATCGTCCTTACTATTATTGTGTTCTCTATAATGAGCTGTTCTCTTTAATGTTCTTTCCGGTGAGGTGTTCTCTATAATGAGCTGTTCTCTTTAATGTTCTCTCCAGTGAGGTGTTTTCTAGACCCGATTAACAGGAATAGAACTCGGCTTTGAAGTACACAACATTTCAAAAATCACATTTTGTTCACATTTGTAAGAAGGGACAGTTTTGCTAAAGAAAATCTTTACATGATAAAGAAGTGGTAATGAATATCGGTGTAATACACACACACACACACACACACACACACACACACACACACACACACACACACACACACACACACACACACACACACACACAAAAAAAAAAAATATTTTATATATAATATATAATTTTTATTAAATATATATAAATATATTCCCCTCTCTGGGCTCAAACCTTTTTCCCCCCTAATTGTTTCTTATTCAATTACGTTACGCACACACACACACACACACACACACACACACACACAGAATAAAAATAACAGAGCACAATGGAAGGATCCTCTCGAGTACAGACAAGTAATACTTTGCTAAAAACAAGACACTAAGAATAATATAGAGTTTCCATGGATACAATTCGAACGGTCGGGGTCAAAGGGAAAGGTACATGGCTAACCGAGGTTAACGAGGGGAAACGACCTTGATCAACCGCAAAAAGTTATTTATGTTTTTATTCATGTATCGTTATCTTAATGTTATTGAGGAATTTTATGATAACAATTATGATGTTAACTCTAATAGCATTATAATGATAAAAATTATGATAATATCAATTATGATGATAATAACAACATTATTACAACAATGATAGTAATATCTATAAAAGTAGTTATAAAAATGATGATAATAATGATGATAATGATAATGAAGATAAAAATGATGATGATAATAATTATGATAGTAATAATGATGAAATAATTATGAGGATGATAATGATGATAATAATAATGTTGATAAAATGAGATTAACATAATTGAAGATAAAATAAGTATGATATTATGATGATGTAATAATTGAAACAATGACAAAATAGTTTATATTGGGTGAAGATGATGATAATAATAGTCATAATGATATAACATGATGATTATAACTAGCGTTTTTTATCACCACTATCACATCTTAAATTATGATTTTAAGTTGCTTATATTTCTTTTCACTTTTTTTTCTTTTTTTTTTCACAAACCCCTTTCCCCCCTCTTCTGTTTCACCCCCTCTCTCCTCTCCCCTATTCTCTCTCTGTTTTTTTCTCTTTTTTCTTTTCTCTAAACCCCTTCTCCCCAAATGTCTCAAATATCTATCTGAAGCCGGTATATATGACATGCCCTTACCCTCTTATTCCCTCCCCCCTTCCCCCCTTACCCTTCCCCCTTCCCCCATCCCCCCTTCTCCTCCCCCAGGCCCCTTTCCCCTACCCCCTTAACCCTCCCCCAGGCCCCTTTCCCCTACCCCCTCCTCCCTCCCTTCCCCCTTCCCCCTTCCCCTCCCCCCACCCCTTTTTTCCTTCCCCCCCTCCCCCCTTTCCCCTCCCCCCCCCCCTTTCCCCCCCCCCCCCTCCCCCCCCCTTCCCCCCTCCCCCCCCCCCCTTCCCCCTTCCCCCCCCCCTCTTCCCCTCCCCCTTCCCCCTTTCCCCTTCCCATAACCCATTACTGTGAATTATCACTCCTATACTTTACCCTCTCGTTCAGATCCATCAAGGAAGGAAACAAAGAAAGGGGCCAACAAAGAGCAAAAACACGACAAATATATAGAAATGAAAACATATGCTGTCATAAATCCAGAGAGTGTTACGTGCTTGAAGTATTTGTTTATCTTTCTATTTATTTTTCATTAGTATTTCTGTGCCTCTCTTTCTCTGTCTATCTATTTCTCTCTCTCTCTTTTTATTCTCTCTTTCTCTTTCTCTCTTTCTTTCTCTCCCTCTCTTTATATATATATATATATATATATATATATATATATATATATATATATATATATATATATACACACATACACACAGACATATATATATATATATATATATATATATAAAAAATAAAATTTTAAATATAAAATTATATATAATAAATAAGTTGGTGTGGTGGTGTGTGTGGGGTGTGTTTCGTGTGTGTGTGTGTGTATGTGTTGTGTGTGTTAAGTGTGTGGTGTGTGTGTGTGGTAAATTTTGTGTGGTGTGTGTTTTGTGTGGAAAATATATATATATATATAAAATAATATATATGTAATTATATATAATATAATATATAAAATTTTTGTATAATATATATAATATTTTATATTATATATATAATAATACAATATATATAAATATATATATATATTATATAAAATATATATATATATTAAAATTATATATAAACACACAATTTTTGTGTGTGTGTGTGTGTGTGTGCTCTCTTTTTTCTTCTATATTTTTGCTTCCCTCTCTTTTTTTTTCTTTCTTTCTCCTTTTCTCTCTCTCCGTCTCTCTATCTCTCTCTCTTCATATATATAAAATATAAATATATCTATATATATATATAAATATATATTAGCTATATATTTATATATATATATATATATATACATATATATAATATTTATATTATATATATATTATATATATATATATATATATAATATATATATATATAATATATATATATATTATAAATATGTATGTACATATATATAATATTATATTATTTATATATATAAATAATATATAATATATAATAATATACATATTTATATATATTATATAATATAGATGATTTATGATTTATAATATATAGAATATTTAAGATATAGATAGATATATAGATAATATATATATATTATAGATAAATATACATAGATATATCTATATATATATAATTGATATATAAATATATATATATTAAGAATTGATATAATTATATATATATAAGTGATATATATATATAATATTATAGATATAAAATAAATAAATATATATACGTACAATATAGGCATTTTTTTTTTCTTTGTTTTTTGCCGCCAGTTTCCGCCTTCATTATTGAGTAACTCTTCTCTCATTCACCAGATACTTCACTTAACACTTATTTGTGCATCCATTAGCCCATCAACTTTTAACATAAGTAGATTTTTTTTTATTTTTCAGTCGATTTTCTTATTTATTCTGTAACGGGGTTAGTTTTGATTTTGGAAGAATAATTAGATTTCATTAAGTTCGTATGCTCAAGTCATATTATGAGTCAAAATGTATGTTGTGCATTTGGAAATCTTTCATATGATTTTTGATTACTTAGGTCAAACCTATTAACCGAAGCACAAAAATCGGAGATATATTTATTTAGTTTATTTGTTTGTCTATTCTCAATCTCTCACACACATACACACTCAAGACACACTCACACAACACCCACGCACAACACACACACACAAACTTCTAACTCAGCGATCGCATTATACGGGGTCTACACAGTTACAAAAAAAGAGACAAGCAAAAAAATAGACATAGCTATCTATCATCTAATACATAGAGATATTTATATTAAATATATATATATATAGCATATATAATAAATTTAATTTATATATATATGTATATGTATATATACATATATATATATAATAATAAATATATATATATATATATAATATATATTATTATATATTTATATTATATATATATATTAAATAATTATAGATATATATATATATAATGTAATAATATTTATACATATTATATATATATATTTATAGTATTATATATATAATATTATAGATGTATAGGAAGAAGAAAGAGTGAGTGGATGGTAGAGAGAAAGAGAAGAAAGAAAAAAAAAAAAAAAGAAGAGACAAAATTTATAGATAAAAAAGAAAGCACACACAACCAACACACACTTCTTATTTGTGTAATATTTATATTTTATATAATATATATATATATATTATATAATATATTTATATATACTATATATATATTTATATAGATTGATAGAATGTTATTGTTAATATAATTTATAGTTTAATATATTTAAATATATTTATATATATATATATAATATTCACACACACACAGACACACTCCTCACACCAACACACACACACACACAACACACACAACACACACACACACACACACACACACACACACTCACTCACACACACGCATCACACACACACACACACATATATATAATATATAGATATATATCTTATATAATATATATATTTATATATTGATATATAGAAGTTTTTATTATATGTAGTAAGAGAGAATAGAAGTGTCGGAGAGAAGATTTGTGTTATGTAGATTTTTTTGAGATAACTTTTATATAATAGAGAAAGTTAGCACTCACCATCACAAACTAACAAAATCTTTGGTGGGGAGTTGATTGGTATTGTTTAGATTATTTTATTGTGGATAGATTTATTGTGAGTGAATTTTGAGTTTATAGTTTGTGTGTGACAAATATATATATTTATATAATTTAGACAGATAGTATATTTAATTGATGAGTGTAGAAATATATAGATGATTAAGTGTGTATTGTGATAGACTATATCATACTATCAAACACAATTACTAACTACTCACACACACAAACACATACACCTCAAAACACACATACACTCACACAATACACGAACAACATCACACACTCTCAAACACTCACACACTAGATATAGATATTATAAATTTAAATATTTATAGATATAGTTAGATTTTTTATAGATATATATAATATGTCTGTTTATGTTTAATATATATATATAATATATATTGAGATAATATATATATTATATTTTGCTATATATAAGAGTGGGAGTGACAGAAATAGAGAAAGAGAAAGAGAGGAGATCAAAAAGAGAGATGTTGGAGAGGAAAATAGATTGAGACAAGGAAAGAGAAGAGGCACAAAGAAATTACTAATGAAAAATAAATAATATGTTAATTATAAATACGCAAAACGTAACCACTATCCTCTCCCCCCACACCCAATGATTTAATGTACTAGCATAGTAATTCATTTCTATTATATTGTTCTGTTTTTGCTCTTGGTTGCCCTACTTTGTTTCCCCTCCTTGATGGAATCGAACGAGAGGGTAAAAGAGATTTCACGATAACGGTAGGTGATAGATTCAACATAATGGTTATGGGAAGTGTAAAGGTGGGTTACGGGTTGAGGTGTCACTGGGTATGAAAGGAGTTGGAAAACACTTCGAGGGGAATGGGGGATAAGGTTGGTAAGGGGGGAGGGAAGGGAAGGGATTGGGCAGGGTGGGAGGGAAAGGGGGTCAGTAGGGAGGGAGGGGTAAGGGGTGGAAGGGGCGGAGAAAGGAGAAAGGGGAAAAGGAAGAGGAATGGGGGACTGAGGGGACGGGGTGGGAGGGGAGACGGGGGAGGGGCAAGGGGAAGGGGGGGAGGGAATGGAGGAGGGGGCGTTAGGGAAAGGGAGCCTAGGGGAGGAGGAAGGGGAAGGCAACGGCGCGGGGCAGGTTGAGAGGGCAAGGCGAGAAGGAAAGGGGTAGGGGACAAAAAAGGGGCCTGAGGGGAGGCGAAGGGGGTGAGGGAATACAGGGGCGGCAAGGTGGGGGAGGATAAAAAACAGGGAGGGAAGGGGAGGGGGGTAGGGGAAAGGGGCCTGGGGGAGGGGAAGGGTAAGGAGACGCCGAGTTAGGGGGAAAGGGGGCTTCAAGGGGGAGGGGAAAAGAGGTTGGAAAGGGGCCTATGGGAGGGGGAAGGGGGGTGAAGAGCGGGAGCGGAGGGAGGGAGCAAGGGGGTAGGGGAAAAGGAGCCTCTGTCCCACTCCTGGGATGGAAGGGGTAAGTGGGGTAGGTGGAAAGGGGCCTGGGGGAGGGAAGGGGGGAAGAAAGGGGCCTAGGGTCGTGGAGGGAAGGGGGGAAGGGAGGTGTGGGACATGGATGGTTGGTAAGGTCCAGGCATATATGGTCCTTGTTGGGAAGGGGGAGGGGGAAAGGGGCTGGGGGAGGGGAAGGGGGGAAGGGGCTTGGGGGAGGGGAAGGGGGGAAGGGGCTTGGGGGTAGGGTTCTTATGTTCCTGTTCAATGTTTATATTTTTTATTTTATTCCTTTTTTTACCTTCCCCCCTTCTTAATCTGGAAGGGGCCTGGGGGAGGGGAAGGGGGAAAAGGTGGCCCCGTGGGGAGGGAACGGGGGAAAGGGGGCCCTCAGGGGAGGAGAGAAGGGGGTTAAGGCGTAAGGGAGAGGAGGGTGTAGGGAAAGGGGCCCCCCTCTTGGGCAATTACTGGGAGGGGTTTAACCGGGGGTACACGGGGAAAGGGGCCCAATGGGGGCAGGAGAAGGGGGGAGATGGGGCGAAGGTTGAAAAGGGTTAAGATTGAAGGGGGGAGGGAATAAGAGGGTAAGGGCATGTCATATATACCGGCTTCAGATAGATATTTGAGACAGTAGAGAGAACGGGTAGGAGAGAGATAGAGAGAGACAGAGAGAGAATGAGAGAGAGAGAGGGTGAAACAGAGAGAGAGGGGAGGGGTGTGAAAAAAGAAAGAATAAAGTGAAGTAGATAATATAAGCTAACTTACATCATGAATTTATAGATGATGATAGTGGTGATAAAAAACGCTAGTTATCATCATCATGTTATATCATTATGACTATTATTATCATCATCTTCATCAATATGACTATTATCGTCATTGTTATCATTATTACCATCATCATTATTATCATCATTATTGTTATCATCTTTATTATCATCATCATTATTATCAACATTATTATTATCATCATTATCATCCTCATAATTATTTCATCATTATTACTATCATAATTATTATCATCATCATTTTTATCTTCATTATCATTATCATCATTATTATCATCATTTTTATAACTACTTTTATACGTAGATAATATTACTTACATCAATCCATTGTTGTAATAATGTTGTTAAGTAAACAAGCATTAAATTGATATTATCATAATTTTTATCATTATAATGCTATTAGAGTTAACATCATAATTGTTATCATAAAATTCCTCAATAACATTAAGATAACGATACATGAATAAAAACATAAATAACTTTTTGCGGTTGATCAAGGTCGTTTCCCCCCCCCCGACCGTTTCCCCTCGTTATAACCTCGGTTTAGCCATTGTACCTTTCTCACCTCGACCCCCGACCCCCTCGAATTGTTGTTATCTCCCCCATGGAAACTCTATATTATTCTTAGTGTCTTGTTTTTAGCAAAGTATTACTTGTCTGTACTCGAGAGGATCCTTCCATTGTGCTCTGTTATTTTTATTCTGTGTGTGTGTGTGTGTGTGTGTGTGTGTGTGTGTGCGTAACGTAATTGAATAAGAAACAATAAGGGAGAAAAAGAGATTGGAGCCACAGAGAGAGAATATATATATATATATACATATATATATATATATATATATATATGTGTGTGTGTGTGTGTGTGTGTGTGTGTGTGTGTGTGTGTGTGTGTGTGTGTGTGTGTGTGTGTGTGTGTGTGTGTGTGTGTGTGTGTGTGTATTACACCGATATTCGTTACCACTTCTTTATCATGTACTGGTCTTCGTCAAGCTAAAAATAAAGATTTTCTTTAGCAAAACTGTCCCTTCTTACAAATGTGAACAAAATGTGATTTTTGAAATGTTGTGTACTTCAAAGCCGAGTTCTATTCCTGTTAATCGGGTCTAGAAAACACCTCACTGGAAAGAACATTAAAGAGAACAGCTCATTATAGAGAACACCTCACCGGAAAGAACATTAAAGAGAACAGCTCATTATAGAGAACACAATAATAGTAAGGACGATAACAACACTGCTTCT
>NW_028234407.1:1024668-1027896 GCF_977035675.1 Penaeus japonicus
AATACCATCATCAAAATCATTATGATGATCATCAAGGTATTTATCATCAATGTCATTATAATCTTCATCATCATTATAATCATCATTATTATCAATACTTAACAAGGCATACTCATACCCCAGGACTAAGCGAATCACTAACAGGGGGAAGGGGGAAGGGGGAAGGGAGAAGGGGCAAGGGGCAAGGGGGGAAGGGGGAAGGGGGGAAGGGAGGGGGGAAGGGGGGAAGGGAAGAAGGGGGAAGGGGGGATGGGGGAAGGGGGAAGGGAGGGGGAAAGGGAGGGGGGAAGGGAAGAAGGGGGAAGGGGGAAGGGAGAATGGAGAAGGGGGAAGGGAGATGGGAGAAGGGGGAAGGGGAAAAGGGGGAAGGGAGAAGGGGAAAGGGGAAAGGGGAAAGGGGGAAGGGAGAAGGGGGAAGGAGGGAAGGGGGAAGGGGGAAGGGTGGAAGGGGAAAGGGAAATGGGAAGGGGGAAGGGGGAAGGGAGAAGGGAGAAGGGGGAAGGGAGAAGGGGGGAAGGGGGTAAAGGGGAAAGGGGGAAGGGGGAAGGAGGGAAGGGGGAAGGGTGGAAGGGGAAAGGGAAATGGGAAGGGAGAAAGGGAAAGAGGGAGGGAGGGGGAAGGAGGAAGGTAAAAGGGAAAAAGGGAAAGGGGAAAGGGAGAAGGGGGAAGGGGCATAAGGCGAGGATGGGGGAAGGGAGAAAGGGAAAGAGGGAGGGGGAAGGGAAAAGGGGGAAGGGGCATAAGGCGAAGAAAGGTATTTGTAATAGGATATCCTTGTAAATAGGGAGGCTGCAGTAACACAGGAAAACATTCGACAAGATGCGATTATATAAAAAGGAGGATTTTAGCTGTTTATGTTTTTCTTTGTCATCCTCTTTTTCTTCCTATTCTTCTTCTTCTTTCTTTCTTTCTTCTTTTAATCATTGGAGAAAACTTGTAATCAGAAACCTGACACTCTATAACCGACATCAATTCAATATTAAATTTTGTTTCTGTCAGTTTATCTTCCTCTCTTGCGACTTTTAAACTCTTACTTAAGATGTATACTACAGATTCCAGCCAATTAATTAAGAATCAAATCGTTGCTACGAGAGGATGTAGAGAATGATCTACTTGTTAAACGAATTGATGTAGGAGGTACTATGCATTAGGAAGTACCAAAAGAAAAAAAAGAAAAAAAAAAGAAAAGAAAAGAAAAGAAAAAAAAGAAAAAAAAATATATATATAATTAATATATTATATGATGATATATATATATATATACATTATAGTATATATGGATAGTGACGATCTTATATATATGTAGTATATATATATATACATATATATATAATATATATATATATATATATATATATATATATATATATATTATATATATATAATATATATATATATATATATATATATATATATAATATATATTATATATATATATATATACATCACATGCTTTCACTGGGAGGCAAAATCAGTATTATTATTATTTTTTTTTTTTTTTTTTTTCAAAGATAGGATTCATAATATTTGGAGAAAAAAATGCTATGATGAAAGATTAAAATGTAATGAAGTCATTGCGAAAGAAATGAAGGAAAAATATTTTATGTCATATTTAACCTGAATTGTAATGGAGCTTTGGTGTAACTTATACGAAACCTTTTCTTTCTATATTTCTCTCTCTCTCTCTCTCTCTCTCTCTCTCTCTCTCTCTCTCTCTCTCTCTCTCTCTCTCTCTCTCTCTCTCTCTTGTCTCGTCTCTTCTCTCTCTCTCTCTCTCTCTCTCTCGTTTCTCTCTCTCTCTCTCTCTCTCTCTCTCTATCTATCTATCTATCTCTCTCTCGCTCTCTTTCTTTCTCCTCTGTCTCTCTCCCCTTACTTCTCTCTCCTCTTTTCTCTTTCTCTTTCTCTCTCTCTCTCTCTCTCTCTCTCTCTCTCTCTCTCTCTCTCTCTCTCTCTCTCTCTCTCTCTCTCTCTCTCTCTCTCTCTCTCTCTCTCTCTCTCTCTCTCTCTCTCTCTCTCTCTCTCTCTTTCTCTCAATCTATCTATCTATCTTCCTTTCTCTAAATAGCCCTTTCTCTATCAATCTATAGCCTATCCAAATCTATCTATCTAAATCTATCTATCTATCTATCACTCTCTTTCTCTACCTCTTTCTCCATCTAGACACAAGCATAACACATAACAGATACATCAATCAGAGCATACATGACAATGCCAAACCCCGACATATCAAGCAATCCCAAACAAATGAATTAAGATGATAATAGATTCATATCTCGCTGCCAACCGCAAAGTAAATGTATGCACTTGCTCAAAATGCAAAGTGCAACAAGCATCCTTTAGGCCTAAACACAAAAGCCATATCGGTCCCGGGTGTAATCTCGCTTTGTTAATGACTTATTCATGGCATTAAGGAACGGTACATGCAATACGTCTTATGGGATTTTCGACCGTAGTGCCTAGGGTGGTTTTGTGTGTGTTTGAGTTTGTGTGTGTTTGTTGGATTTGTGTGTGGGTGTGTGTGTGTGTGTGTGTGGGTGGGTGGGTGGGGTATGGGGAGGGGAGGGGGAGTTGTAATATGTGCTCGTTAGAGTAGGGATATATTTGCTACTGTTGCTGCTATTGATAATGATGATGATAATGATATTGCTGAAAGTAATATTGATGATATTGATAATGATAACGAGAATGCTAATAATGATAATGAGAACAATAATAATGATAATGATGATTACAATGATAGTAATGATAATAGGGATGATAATAAAGATAATGGTAATAATAAAAATATGATTACTGTAGTATTAGTAAAACTAACGATAATGTTAATGAAGATAATATAACGATATATTACTGATAATGATGATGATAATAATAATAGTGATGAAAATAATAACAATGATAATCAGTACCAACAATGATAATAATGATAACATCAGCAAAAACAACACTAAAAGTATCAACAACAAAAACAATAATAATGATAACAAAAAAAAAATGTTGATGACAATATAAACATCGTCAGATATAGTACACTGCGCCACTGACATAATAAAAAAAAGATAATAATAGAAAAAAGGATGCATATTGCCCGTAAATTCATTGACGATCTGAGCATTTCAAGAAATCAAAAAAGGGCATTCAATCTCAGGCAGAACTGACCTATGCTATCATATCGTCACGTCGATTCCGCTGCCAAAGACGTCTACTGTGCAGAAGTTCAGAGTG
>NW_028234407.1:1032996-1035496 GCF_977035675.1 Penaeus japonicus
TTACAGTTTCTGTCTCTGTCTCTCTCTTCTTCTTCTTCTTCTTCTTCTTTTCCTTATCCCTCCTTCCAACCCCTATTCTTTGTCCCTTCAGAGAAAGAGAGCGAGAGAAAGAGAAAAAGAGAAAGATACAGAGAAAGAGAGAGAAAGAGAAAAAAGAAAAAGAGGATGAGGAGAGAGAGAAGAGGAGGAGAGAGAAGGAGAAAAGGAGAGAGGGGAAAGGAGGGAGGGAGGGAGGGGAAAAGAGAGAAGAAGGGGGTAGGAGAGAGGGGAGGGGGAGAGGGAGGAGGGGGAGAAAGGGAGAAGAAAAAAGAGGAAAAGGTAAAGACAGAGAAGAGAGAGAAGGGAAGAGAGGAGAGAGAGAGGAGAGGAGGGGGGAAAAGGAGAGAGGGGGAAGGAGGGAGTGGAAGGGAAAAGGGGAGAGGAAAGGAGGGAGTGGAGAAAGAGACAGACGGGAGAGGAGGAGAGAGAAAAAGAAAAAGAGAGGAGAGAGAGAGAAAAGGAGGAAGGGGAGAGGAGAGATAGAGAGAGAGAGAGAGGAAGAGAGAGAAGAGAGAGGATAGAGGAGAGAGATGGAGGAGAGGAGAGAAAATTTATTTAAAAAGAATTTTGTTGCAGGTATGTTAAAATTTATCGCGGGCTTTCCTTAGCATTCTTGCTGCCTACCGTTGCATGGTGAGGGTCGAGGGGGAGGGGGGGGATGGAGGGGGGGGGGCGGAAGATGGGGTAGAGGTAGGGAGGAGGAGGAGGGGGGAGAGGAGGACGGGGGAGAGGTGGAGGGGAAAAAAAATTGACAGGAAGGAGAGGGGAGTGTGAGAGGGGGAGGGGAGGAGTATCGAATGGTTAGGGTGAGAGGAGGAGGAGGAGGAGGAGGACAAGGGAGTGGAGGTGGAGGAAGAGGAAGAAGACGAGAAGATAGAGGAGGAGGAGGAGGAGGATAAGGGAGGAGGGAAATAGAGAAGGTGCGGGAAAGGGAAGAGAAAGAAGAAATAAGAAGGAGAGAAGGAGAACGAAAGAAAAAAGAAAAGAAGATGGAGGAGGTGAAAAAGATGGAGAAGAGCCGATGTGGATAAAGATTTAAGATCGACGTTTTGCAAATCATCACAGAATAGAAGAAATAAAAATGACACGGCTTAGGAGAAGAAAAGACTCAGCAAAAAATAATCGTCTTTGTAGCAGCTCAAATCACGCAGTTGTGTGGCTTCTGCAGTGGGAAAGATAGAGATGCAAGTTGCACTGATTGATAACTGGGTTTTAATTTATAATATTTTAAAAATATATATTTATTTTATATATTTATATATATATATTATATATATATAGAAGAGGGGAGAGAGGGGGAGGAGAGAGGAAGAGAGAGAGAGAGGAAAGGAGGGGGAGAGAGAGAAGAGGAGGGGGAGAGGGAGAGAGGGATTAGATATTTGATTGATAGATAGTATATGTGATGGTTAGATAAGTGATAGATAGAAGAGAAGAGAGAGAAAAGAGGGGAAAAAGGGAGATTTGTTTTTTTGTGTGTTGGTGTGTGCAGGAAAGACAGTGGGGGAGCGGTTGATATATAGAAACATACATAACAAACATACATAAATTTTGACACAGACACACACAAACAGAATTACACATGACACGCAATAACGTAGGCATCAGAGATATCAATACTGTGCAATCAAATGTACATAGACACGCACACAGACAAACACAAAAAACACACGTGTAAACGCACACAATAAACACACACTCAAAGCAAACACACGCAGAAAAAACAACAACAAAGAAACACATATACTTGGACGTGATTACGTATCCAACAAACACACCCACCCAATACATGCAAACTCATATATTTTGTCACACACACAAATCCAAACACACACACACACATGCACAAACACATAGCCCCCTACCATCCCTTCTGCTCCACCCCCACCCCCTTATTCCACCCCCACCCCCCTTCTCCACCCCCATCTCCCTTTCCCCACCCCCACCCCCTCCACCCTTCCCCCTCCTCCCCCCCCCTTCCCCCCCCCTCCCCCCCCCCCCCACCCCCCCCCCCTTACCCCCCCCCCCCTCCTCCCCCAAACCCCCCTCCTCCACCCCAACCCCCCCCCCCCCCCCCCCCCTTAAAACCCCCCTCCCCCCCCCCCCCACCCCTCCACCCCCAAACCCCCATCCCCCCCCTCACCCCCCCCCACCCCCCCCCCCAAACCCCCACCCCCACCCCCACCCCCCCCTCCTCTCCCCCTTTTCCCCCTCCCCCAACCCCCCCCCCCCCCCCCCCCCCCCCCCCCCACACAACACCAACCCCAAATTTCATCCATCCCTAAATCTCTTCCCAAAATTTCCCTCCTTGTGGGTTCCCCCGTGGGGGTTTGAGACTACAGATTATTCGCCCCCACAAAAATATATGAACATTAAACAAACCTAATGGCCTTTTACAATGGAACTTTGAAATACATAATAGCACATAATTTCAAGTCTCGGGTGCTGTCTTGGGTCTGGACGC
>NW_028234407.1:1050496-1052996 GCF_977035675.1 Penaeus japonicus
AGAAAAAAGAAAACACAGATGAATAATATAAAAAGGTCACATGGAACTCCGAAAGACCAGTATCTATCATTGATCTATTGAGTCTACACACTGGAACTTGGCGAGCTCAGTTCATGGACATTCCAGAGCCATAAGAGTCATGATTTTGCGTCATGCACTTTCTCTGACTGGCGGAGAGAATGGAACGTTTGTGGTGAACAGGTTTTGTGGAAACGTTTGTTGTTATGGGGCGAGACTGAGGTATGGGTGAGAGATGGATGATCGTGTGTGTGTGTGTGTGTGTGTTAGTGTGTGTGTGTTAGTGTGTGTGTGTGTGTGTGTTAGTGTTTACGCGCGTGTGTGTGTGAGAGAGAGAGAGAGAGAGTGTGTGTTAGTGTTTGTGTCTTGGTAAATGTATGTTTACGTGCATATCTGTATGAGTAGAATCGATAATTGATTCATTGCACTTGGCGTTCCTGCATCCGAGAAAAAGCGCAGTTGCAGTCGGTGTTGATTTGCAACCAACCCCTCCCCCCACCCCCCCACCCCCTCCGGATGCCAGTTTACCACATACTATACTTCAGCAACTCGTCCTGACCCAACCTATCTACAGGTCATGTCTACACGCAACAGGCCTGGCTAGTTTGCCACTCTTCGTGTACATGTGTATGTGTGTGTGCGTATGTGTGTGTGTGTGTGCGTGTGCGTGAACGTGCGTGTGTACGCGTGTGTGCGAAGACGAGAGCGAACGTTTTTCGCCTGTACTCAAGCCCCGCGAGCGGCAAGTCACACACGTTGCTGCCGGCCCGCGCACCTTCGGCCAGGCGTACGATCCCGCTCGCGCTCTCCCCCTCGCCTCGTTCCGCCTCCTTTCTCCCCTTTTGGGCGATTAGGCTCCCTCGCTGGCGATCGGGGAGGCTCAGGCGTCCCTCGGCGACCTGCCCTGACCCCGACAGGTCACGGAATCCGGTGCGACACGGTGGCGGACGGGGCACGGTCGGGTGGTCGTACGACAACCGTGTCAGGTCGGGAGAAGGCCAGGATCGACCTGATGTGTGTTATCAGTTGGTGTTTGACCACCGTCGCACGAGGGTGTTACATCACTGCTCTCCACCTGCTGTCGCCCAAAACGTGAGCTTCGGGAGGAAGTGTTACGCAAACGTCAACGACCGAAATAAATAAAAAAAAGTGAATTATCAGTGATTCGTGGATGTTGGCGATCGCTTGTCGATCGACGAAAGATTGATAAGCTCCCCCCACCCCCCCCCCTACATTTTTTTTTTCCGTTCTTTCGTTTTAGAAAAAAAAAGAGAGAGAGAATTGCAGAATTCCGAGGTTGTTACTCTTTCGCGACCACAATATCTTTCTTTTCGTTTCGTTTCGTTTCGGTTTCGTTTTTTTTTTTTTTTACTCTCCCCCTTGGAATTTCCTTGTGGATCTGACGGGTTCTGTGTGATGACGGGGATGAAGAGGCATGCAGTGGAACGGCTCCAGTGATTCAGGTAAGATGAACAACCTAGATTCTGGCTGTTCAACGTGTTCAAATTGTTCCGTTTTCGCTTTGGACTTTTTACTTTTTTTTCTTTTTTTTTTACCTTTACTTTTCCTGCGATATTTATTAATTCATTTTTTTTCTATTTGTTTTTTTTTTATTATTCTTTTCTCGTTCTTTCAGCAAGCATTGTCATCTTCTTCCCTCGCTTAAGAAGGCATTTGAAATTTCCCTTCCGCAGAATAAAAGGCAACATATGAAGTTATAAATATCGAATTCCAATAAAAAAAAGAAAGAAAAAATCTCACACCCTCACCCTTTCCTCCTCCTCCTCCTCCTCCTCCTCCTCCCTCTCCCCTTTCTTCCTCCTCTTTTTTTCCCCTTCTCTGTCTATCCTCCCTTTTCTTCTTTTTCTTATTCTTGCACATGCATGCTCACCTACGAGTGCTTGTAAGACAGTTGCATGCTCGGGGGAGTGATTTCTGCAATAGATTCTTATTTCAAATCTTTCTTTTCTATTTTTATGTCTTCGCGAAAAAGAATATTGCAAAATGATTTCCGATATTCTCCCTTTGAGAATTTATTTATTCGCAATTCATTCTGCCAATCAGGTTTCTTGCATTCAACTTGCATTATAAAATGAAGATTCTTTTTTCCTTTTTTCTGATCATTATTTGTGTCACGACCTTTCTCCAAAATTATCTTCAAACTTTTTTTTTTCTCATCATATATATACACTTCTATTTTTCGTTACATCTTTTACTATTTTTATTTTACTTATTTCTCCTTAATCATCACCTGCTTTTTTTTTTTCTTTTTTTTTTTGTCGAGATTACATCAGAGACAATATTTTTTTCTCATTTATATAAATATTTTTGTCTTTCCTTCTTCCCTCATCTCCTCCTTTCTCTTCATTTATTTTTCTCTTTCTCCTTCGATTTTCTCTTGACGGAAAAAAAAACAAATTAACTGATAATTGCTCTTCTTTGGGTCATTATTACACAACAGGAGTATTAGGGAGGTGTTTGA
>NW_028234407.1:1133228-1135728 GCF_977035675.1 Penaeus japonicus
CATCTCTCTCCTCCGCAACCCCCCATCACTCCTGCCCAATTCCACTCACCGTCCCTCCCCTCTCCTGTCTTCCACTCCCCTCTTCTCCCCTTCCCTCACCTAACCTCTCTTTCCTTCCCCTCTCTCGTAACATCTCTTGCCTTCCACTCCCCTCCTCTCCCCTTCCCTCTCCTAACCTCACCTGTCTTCCACTCCCATTCTCCCCCCTCCCCTCTCCTAACCTCTCCTACCTTCCACTCCCCTCCCTTCCCCCTTCCCTCTCCTGCCTTCCACTCCCATCTCCTGTCTTCCACTCCCCTCCTCTCCCCTCCCCTCTCCTAACCTCACCTGCCTTCATTCCCATCTCCTGTCTTCCACTCCCCTCCTCTCCCCTTCCCTCACCTAACCTCTCTCCCCTTCCCTATCCTAACCTCTCCTACCTTCCGCTCCCATTCTCTCCCCTCCCCTCTCTCGTAACCTCTCCTGCCTTCCACTCCCTTCCCCCTTCCCCCTCCCCCGCCTCTCCTCCTTGCTTCCATGCACACGAGGTGTCGCTGCGTGTCCCTTTTTTCCCCTCTCAGTAATTAGGAAGAATCTTTGACTTTGGAGAGAATATTTTCCCCTCGCTCGTGCCCTTGATATTCTCGAGGGGGAAGCAGACGTGTCGGAGGAGGAGGAGGAGAAGGAGCAGGAAAGTGAGGAGGAGATAGAGAAGGAGGAGGGAGGAGGGAGGAGGGAGGAGAGAGGAGATAGAGGAGGAGGGAGGAGGGAGGAGGGAGGAGTAAGAGAAGGAGGGGGGAGGGGGAGGGGATGAAGGTGGAGATGAAGATGGTGGAGGGAGGGGGTGGAGATAGAGAAGGAGGAGGAGAGAAGGAGGGGGGGAGGAGATAGAGAAGGGGGAAGGAAGAAGAGGAGGAGGAGGAGGAGGAGGGATGATTAGGAAGAGAAGGAGAAGGGGGAGGGAGGAGGAAGAGGAGGAAATAGTGAGGGAGGGGGGAAGAGGAGGAGGAGATTTAGAAGGAGGAGGGAGAAGGAGGGGGAGGGAAGAGAAGGAGTGGGATATTGGTGAGGAGGGAGGAGGAGGATAGAAAGATGAGGAGGATAAAGAGGAAGAGAGGTAGGAAAAAAAAAGGAGGGGGAAAGTAAAGAATAGGGGGAGGTGGAGGGGGAGGGAATGAAGGTGGAGATGGAGATGGGGGAGGGAGGAGGTGGAGATAGAGAAGGAGGGGGAGGAGGAGGTAGAGAAGGGGGAGGGAGGAGGAGGAGGAGGAGGATATAGTGAGGGAGGGGGGAAGAGGAGGAGGAGATAGAGAACGAGGAGGGAGAAGTAAGAGGAGAAGGGGGAGGGAGGAGGAGGAGATAGTGAGGGACGGGGAGGAGGTGGAAAAGGAGGAGGGAGGAATAGGAGGTGGAGGGCGAGGAAATGAAAAAGGGAGAGGGAGGAATAAGAGGAGGAGGAGAGGGAATAGATAGAGAAGGAGAAGGGAGGAGTAGGAGGAGGAGGTGGAGAAGGAAGCTGGAGGAGTAGGAGGAGGAGGGGAGAGGGGTGGGGGGGATGCAGGAGGAGGAAGAGGCTAAGGACGAGGAGAACTATTCATGGAAAAGAAAAGGATGTGGGGGTGAGGTACGTGGAAGCAGGAGGAAGAGGAATAGGAGAAAATGAAGGAGAGAACAAGGAAGAAGAGGAGGAATAGGGCGAGGGGAGGATGAAAAAGGAAAAGCGGAGGAGGAGAAAAAGAAAGAGGGGGAGGAGGAGGGAGAAGAGTGAGAGTAGGAGGATTCATGAAGAAGAGAGAAGGATGACGGGGGGGAGGGGGGACGGGTATGAGGAGAAGGGAAGGAAGGAAGGTAGAGAGGGAGAGATTGCTGGAAAGGGGATCGATGAATAGAGAGAAAGAGAGAGAGAGAGAGAGAATAAGAAAGAGATAGAGAGTGAGAGACAGAGTGAAAGAAAGAATAGGGAGAGAGGGAGAATAGGAAAGAGAGAGTGATAAACAGAGAGAAAGAAAAAAAATAGGGAGAAAAAGAGAATATGTAAAGACAAGCAAAAGAATAGAGAATGAAAGTAAGATGAAAAGTTAAAAGAGGAAAGAGGAAAACAAAAAAACATAATGATCTGTCAACAAGAATCCTCAGACTTTTTGCTTCTTTCTCATTCAAAACGAAAACATGTAAGAATATATAAGGCTGGAAAAATACATTACTTTTGTTCTATCCCTTTCTCTCTCTTATTCTCCCTCTGTTTAGCTAACTATCTTTGTATATATCCCCCCTTCAACCATTCTCTCTCTCACTAGATAGATCTAGATAGATACTTAAAATCACAGATAGATAGATACATACATAAAAAGATAAATAGGGAGAGAAAGAGAGAGAAAAAAAAGAGATAGCCCAAACACATTCAACATTTTTTTTTCTAATTTTAAAACACCACCTTGCATACAGTGACCAGATATCGTTTCGCCAATCCACATCACGAAACCGGTATTGAAATCAGGAGTGTTAAGCCGCAGATTTATAA
>NW_028234407.1:1138228-1143228 GCF_977035675.1 Penaeus japonicus
TAGACACAGTGACCAAACAGACTCTAGCAGAAACCCTTGCTTTCTCAAAGGTCTCATGCAATTATGCAACCTGCCTTTCCCTTCCATTCCCTTAGCTTCCCATTATGCATTCTGTTTCCCCTCCACCCCCCCCCCCCCCATCTCCTCCACCCCAAACCAACTCCCCACACCCACACACCAACACCCACCTCCCAATCCATCCCTCACCCCCCCACCCCCCACCCCCCCCTCCACCCTCCCCCCATCCAACCACCACCACCCCCCCTCCCCCCCTACCACCCCTCCCTCCTCCCCACAACCTCCACCCCCCCCCTCCCACTCCACCCCACACCCACCTCCCCCACTTCCCCTCCACCCACCCCAACCCACCAACACCCGCCCTCCACCCCACCAACCACCATCCCCCCTTCCATCCACCCCACCCCCCCACCCCCCCACCACCCCCCTCCCCCCCCCCCACCCCCCCTCTGGCACCCGCTCCCTCACCCCCCCCACCCCCTCCCCTCCCCCCACCACTCCACCCCCCCCCCCCCACACCCCACCCCAACCTCACCCCTTCATCCACCTCCTCCACCCCCCACCCACACCCACCCCCTCCCCACCCCCCCCCACTCCCTCCCATCCTACCACCCATCCCCCATCCAACCGCCTCCTCCACCCCCCCACCCATCCCTCCAACCCCCCCCCCCCCCATCTCCTTCCAGTCCCCCCTCACCATGCAACTCAATTTACCTCCTTAACTTGCATACCTCTGCTACTTTCACCTTTCCCCTTCTCTACCTCTTCTTTTTTATCTTCTCTTTCCCCTCCTTTTCTTCCCCTTTTCTCCTCCTTCCCTTTTCATTTGTCCTTCTCTCCCTCCCCCTTCACTTCCCTTTTCTTTCCATCCCGGAAAGTTGAAAGCAATTCAAGTTGATAGGATTTACATTTACAATTATGTCTATTCCCTTTTCACTCCCTTTTCCCGTGTCCCTCCATCCTTTATTTACTCACCTTCCAGTTTCTTTTATCCTCCCTTTCCCCTCATTCGCTCCCTCAACAACCACTTAAAATTCTCCTTTCCTCTCCCTCTATCATCCTCCCTTCTTCCCTCCCTTTCTCTTCACTTGCCCTCTCCTCCTTCTTCCCTTAGCCTCCGCTTACCCTCTCCTTCTTCCTTTGCCCTCCCTCACCCTCCCTTCTTCTTTCCTTTACCCTCCATCACCCTCCCTTCCTCCTCCATCACCCTGCTTTCCTCCTCCCCTTCTCCTCCCTCACCCTCCCTCCCTCCTCCCCTTACCCTCCCTTCCTCCTCCTCTTCCCCTCCATCACCCTCCCTTCCTCCTCCTCTTCCCCTCCATCACCCTCCTTTCCTCCCCTCCCTGTGCCCTCCACACCCCCCTCCCCCTCCATCTCCCACCCTTCCTCCTCCATCACCCGCCCTTCCCTCCTCCCCTTAGCCTCCGCTTACCCTCTCCTTCTTCCTTTGCCCTCCCTCACCCTCCCTTCTTCTTTCCTTTACCCTCCATCACCCTCCCTTCCTCCTCCATCACCCTGCTTTCCTCCTCCCCTTCTCCTCCCTCACCCTCCCCCCCCCCCCCCCTCTCCCTCCCTTCCTCCATCACCTCCCTTTCCTCCATCACTCTTCCCCTCATCACCCTCCTTGCCCTCCGCCTCTTCCTTCCCCTCCACCCCATCCCTTCCTCCCCTCTTGCCCTCCAGCACGCCTCTCCTCCTCTTCCCCTCCATCACCCTCCCTTCCTCCTCCTCTTCCCCTCCATCACCCTCCTTTCCTCCTCCTCTTCCCCTCCATCACCCTCCCTCCCTCCTCCATCACCCTCCCTTCCTCCTCCATCACCCTCCCTTCCTCCTCCTCTTCCCCTCCGTCACCCTCCCTCCTTCCTCCATCACCCTCCCTTCCTCCTCCTCTTCCCCTCCATCACCCTCCCTTCCTCCTCCCCTTCCCCTCCATCACCCTCCCTTCCTCCTCCTCTTCCCCTCCATCACCCTCCCTTCCTCCTCCTCTTCCTCCTCCTCTTCCCCTCCATCACCCTCCCTTCCTCCTCCTCTTCCCCTCCATCACCCTCCCTTCCTCCTCCTCTTCCCCTCCATCACCCTCCCTTCCTCCTCCTCTTCCCCTCCATCACCCTCCCTTCCTCCTCCTCTTCCCCTCCATCACCCTCCCTTCCTCCTCCTCTTCCCCTCCATCACCCTCCCTTCCTCCTCCTCTTCCCCTCCATCACCCTCCCTTCCTCCTCCCCTTCCCCTCCATCACCCTCCCTTCCTCCTCCCCTTCCCCTCCATCACCCTCCCTCTCCCTCCCTTCCTCCTCCATCACCCTCCCTTCCTCCTCCTCTTCCTCCTCCATCACCCTCCCTCTCCCCCTCCATCACCCTCCCTTCCTCCTCCCTCACCCTCCCTTCCTCCTCCCCTTCCCCTCCATCACCCTCCCTCTCCCTCCCTTCCTCCTCCATCACCCTCCCTTCCTCCTCCATCACCCTCCCTCTCCCCCTCCATCACCCTCCCTTCCTCCTCCCTCACCCTCCCTTCCTCCTCCTCTTCCTCCTCCATCACCCTCCCTTCCTCCTCCTCTTCCCCTCCATCACCCTCCCTTCCTCCTCCTCTTCCCCTCCATCACCCTCCCTTCCTCCCCTCCATCACCCTCCCTCTCCCCCTTCATCACCCTCCCTTCCCCCTCCCCTTACCCTCCCTCCATCACCCTCCCTTCCTCCTCCTCTCCCTCCCTTCCTCCTCCTCGTCCCCTCCATAACCCTCCCTTCCTCCTCCATCGCCCTCCCTTCCTCCTCCCCTTCCCCTCCATCACCCTCCCTTCCTCCTCCCTCACCCTCCCTCTCCCCCTCCATCACCCTCCCTCCCTCCTCCCCTTCCCCTCCATCACCCTCCCTTCCTCCTCCTCTTCCCCTCCATCACCCTCCCTCTCCCCCTCCATCACCCTCCCTTCCTCCTCTTCCTCCTCCATCACCCTCCCTTCCTCCTCCTCTTCCCCTCCATCACCCTCCCTTCCTCCTCCTCTCCCCCTCCATCACCCTCCCTCCCTCTTCCATCACCCTCCCTTCCTCCTCCCCTTCCCCTCCATCACCCTCCCTTCCTCCTCCCCTTCCCCTCCATCACCCTCCCTTCCTCCTCCATCACCCTCCCTTCCTCCTCCATCACCCTCCCTTCCTCCTCCATCACCCTCCCTTCCCCCTCCCTCCCTCCTCCTCCTCCCCTCCATCACCCTCCCTTCCTCCTCCTCTTCCCCTCCATCACCCTCCCTTCCTCCTCCCCTTCCCCTCCATCACCCTCCCTTCCCCTCCATCACCCTCCCTTCCTCCTCCTCTTCCTCCTCCCTCACCCTCCCTTCCCCTCCATCACCCTCCCTTCCTCCTCCTCTTCCTCCTCCATCACCCTCCCTCTCCCCCTCCATCACCCTCCCCTCCTCCTCCTCTCCCCTTCCATCACCCTCCCTTCCTCCTCCTCTTCCCCTCCATCACCCTCCCTTCCTCCTCCTCTTCCCCTCCATCACCCTCCCTTCCTCCTCCTCTCCCCCTCCATCACCCTCCCTTCCTCCTCCCCTTCCCCTCCATCACCCTCCCTTCCTCCTCCTCTCCCCCTCCATCACCCTCCCTCCCTCCTCCACCCTCCCTTCTTTCTCCTCTTCCCCTCCATCACCCCCCTTCCTCCTCCCTCACTCACAACAAAGCAATTCATTTTACCAGCTCCTAAACTCACCTACCTTCGCAACCACCGACTCACGAATACCAACAGAAACTTCAAAACAAGAGACTGAGATCTGGCAACATTTGCAACAAGTTTCTATCAAGAGCTTCGTGCAAAGGAGAAGTTGCAAATTAGTTTCAACTCTATTTGCAACAACTCCGCTTATGTAGCTGCAGCAGGTTGTCATCTGCAGGTAATGTTCTTTTTTTTTTTTTTTTTTTTTTTATTCTCTCTCTCTCTGTGTCTCTGTCTGTCTCTGTCTCTCTCTCTCTCTCTCTGTCTCTCTCTCTCTCTCTCTCTCTCTCTCTCTCTCTCTTTTTTTTGTTCTTAACTTTTGTTTGTTCGTTTGTTTCATAATTTTTCGTCTTATTTTGTACCTTGAGGTTTTCTCATTTATTGAGGCTGTTGATATTTTTGAGTTGAGGTTATTCTTTCTGTTTTGTCATTATAATTTTTTTTTTATCATTATTCCCATGGCATTATTATAATGGTCAGAATTATCATCCTTATCATTATGAAGTTATCACAATGACCCTAATCATCATCATTGATCATTATCCACATGGCATTATCATAATGATCAGAATTATCATCATTATCATCATCATGACGTTATCATGATGATTATCATTATTATCATCATCAAGATCACTGTCATTATCACCACTATCATTATACTTATTAGCAGAACCATAATTTCCATATTACTCCGTTGCTATAGCATGTCATATGATGATGATTATTGTGATGTTTATGATGATGATGATAATGATGATTGTTCTTCTTCTTTGTATTTTATTCTGATCATTAAGATCACTGTAGTCATTATCAACATTATTATTGATATCATAAGTACTACAATCATTCAGCTCATGATTTCTGTTATCATCGCTACTATCATTGGTTTTATCATTATTAGTATTATTACTATTATCATCTTTATCCTTATCATTGTTTCGTAATTATCATTAATCATCACTATCATCGTATCATCGTCATTTTTATTCTCTAAAAATAGTAGTAATAGTAGTAGTATTTATCGTTACCATTACCATTACTATCTTTTTTGTTCTTATCCTTATCATTTAAAGTATTGTTATCATTATCATTATTATCACATTATCATTATTAATATCATTGATATATTCATTATCATCCTTATCATTACCATTAATATCACTATCATAACCATTATCATTTTTATCATCATTATCATTATCCACGTCATTATCATCATCACTGTTATCATCATTATCATTATCATCATTGTTAATATTGCTGTCATCATTGTCATTGTCATT
>NW_028234407.1:1150728-1155728 GCF_977035675.1 Penaeus japonicus
CCAGTATTGCAAAGTTAATTACCATATTTCATTTTATTACAGTGAGTTCATAGATATTACGTAATTCTATTGCATAACTATAATCTAAGAATTGTTCAAGAGGAAGTGTCAAAAATTAAAATCATGGCGATCTAATATTCAATGAAGAGAGGTTGCAATGAAATTGATTCAAGAATGCAATTTCTCTCCTTGTTTGTTCTGTCCTTCCTCTGCAACAAATCGAAATACTAGAGAGAAATTGGATAAATCGTGAGAGATTCCAGGACCCCCCCCCCCCAAAAAAAAAAAAAAAAAAAAAAAAAAAAAAGGTAAAGACATTATCTTTATGTAAAAGCTAAAGACATTACCTTCATGTAAATGTACTGTGACAAAAATATTTATGTTTAAAAAAAGTTAACATGTCAGTCGATGTGATAAAGTATATGCACTTGAAAACTTGTGAAGAAAATGAATGCCTGTACTCTTAATGTACGAAGGAAATATTGAAGACATATTGGTTATTGCAGCAATTTGACGATGCATTTTCTTCTCAAATGTCATTGCCCACATCAACTAAGACTAGTGAATGGGGATGAAATAAATCTATCTACCTGTCTATCGATCTATCCATCTATCACTTTATTCACATGTATTTATCAAGTCATCGATTCTCCTAACTTTCACTCTATCTGTCATTCTATCTCTCTCTCTCTCTCTCTCTCTCTCTCTCTCTCTCTCTCTCTCTCTCTCTCTCTCTCTCTCTCTCTCTCTCTCTCTCTCTCTCTCTCTCTCTCTCTCTCTCTCTCTCTCTCTGATAACCATAATAATATTACCGCAGCGATCCAAATCGACAAGATTAAAACAGAATTTCTTTTCCTATGTTGCTAACACAATAAGCATTACACAACATGGTGTAACAGATGTGTCTCTAACGCTCATCTCTCTCTCTCTGACACAGTGTTCTCTGCTTTTTCAGTTATTCTGGAATCAAAAGGGACATGTACAATACCTGATGTAGCATTCCTGTTATCAAGAACGATAATGTTAGGAGCTCAATGCATTGTCCTTTGGCTGAGGGTCTGTTTGGGTATATAAGCACACAATATCTGAGTTCGTTTTGATGTGGTGTTGTTGTGTTACACCGTGTCAGGTTTATATCAGCTGATAATTTTTTTTTTTTTTTTTTTTTTTGGGGGGGGGGGGGGGCATCTTTTGGTTTTACTGACATTTGCTATTCTATATATGGGAGTATGTATCTTAGTTAAAAGTTGTGTATCTCAATTTTCATATGAAATACAATTATCTTATCTGTTTTATCTACGGTTAATTCATCTTTATCTTTGCTGTTTTGAAGATCTGATTCCCTTCATTATAAGAAAACAAACAAACAAACAAATTGCAGTTATAGTTACGCCCTTATTCTTCCTCCATCTTTTCTGTCTCATAGTTTATATAAATTTATTGGTATCGAGAGTGATATTTGCAATCTCTTGCTCTGATTTCTTGCATTTTGCAGCGCGCTCCTTGTTGCATTCCTCTGCCGTGGCCGTTGGCGCTATTGCAATTCCTGCATTGTTTCTTTCTTGCCTTATTTGATCGTTCGCTATATCAGATTGGTTACATATTCCGTTTTTTATTAATTCCTCATTATCTCGTCATTATTGTCATAAACATCATCACAGTTATCTTTATCATTTCATTTCATTACCAAGAAAAAACAAATAGAAAAAAAGACAATAAGAAAAGACGCAAAACAAAAACATAACTAAACTTAAACGAAAAAAAAAAACGAAAAAAAAAAGATCCTTGCCACATCCTCGGCGTCAAAAAAAAAAAATCCACCTCCTCCCTTTGGTTCATCATCCTCAAAAAAAAAAAAAAGAAAAAAAAAATCCACATTGCTTATTCTCACCGAGCATATGCTGACTACCTACCTACCCTTGGCCATGACTGTCACAAAGTGGACCACTTTTTCGACCATGTTGATCCTGAAGTAAGTGGGACTGACTGACCTGGAAGGAGAAAGAGAGAGAACTTGGTAAAAAAATCAAATTTATTGTTGTTTGAATATTCGGGGCGAATCAAGAAAATGAAAGATGGTATGATAAAGAAGGGGATGAGAGAGGCGAAAGAAGAAGAGAAAGAAGGGGATGAGAGAGGAGAAAGAAGAGGAGAAAGAAGAGAGAGAGAGAAAGAAGAAGAGGATGAAAGAGGAGAGAGAAGAGAGAGAGAGAAAGAGAGTCAAAGAGATCGAGAAAGACAAAGAGGGAAAGAGATAGAGGAGAGGAGAGGAGAGGAGAGAGATAGAGAAAGCAAGAGAGAGAGACACACAGAGGCAGACAAACAAAAAGAGACAGAAACAAAGACAGAGAAGAATCAAACAAGAATAAGACAGAAAGAATGATAAACAAGCAAATGATATAAACAACAGAGTACTGCTTCTTTATATCATTTTTCTTAAAGTAAAATTCCATCTTGCATTTCTTTTTTTTTCGTTTTTTCTTTTTCTTTTTTTTAGCATGATGATGCAAAGGAATTCGTTCTCGTTAAAGGGGAAAATACCAACAATTTTCGTTGCAACTCTATTTCTCATTATCTTTTTATTTCTCTTTTTTTATTTCTCTATTTTCTTTTCTTTTTTTATTTCTCTATTTTCTTTTCTTTTTTCATTTCATTCATTTTTTATCTCTCCTTATTTTTATTTTTTTTTTTATCTTATTCTTTATTTATTTTTATTTACCTCATTGTTAATCTTATGACTCTTGTTGTTGTCATCATTATTATAATTGATTTTGTTGTTATTATTGTCTTGATCATTATTATTATTATTATGATTACTAACATTCCCATTATCATTATCCGCATTACCATTATCCTTATCATCCATATTCTTATCTTTATCACTGTTATCTAAGACAATGTATCAGAAGCTCATTATTATACATGAAAAAAAATATTTTGTTCCGATTCAATATTTTCTAAAGTTTCTTTCTCTTTTCCGTTTTGGCTGCCTGTCTGCTTCTCTCTCTCTCTCTCTCTCTCTCTCTCTCTCTCTCTCTCTCTCTCTCTGTGAGTGTCTATCTCTCTCTCTCTCTTTCTCTCTCACTCTCACTCTCTATCTATCTATCCATCCATGAATCTCTAAATCCTTTCTTTCTCTTTCTCTATTCTCTCTTTCTTTGTATATTCTCTCACTCTCTCTCTCTCTCGTTCTTTCTCTTTCTTTATTCTCTCTCTTTCTCTCTTTATATTCTCTCTCTTTTCTTTGCCTATTCTCTCTCTCTCTCTCTCTCTCTCTCGTTCTTTCTCTTTCTTTATTCTCTCTCTTTCTCTCTTTATATTCTCTCTCTTTTCTTTGCCTATTCTCTCTCTCTCTCTCTCTCTCTCTCTCGTTCTTTCTCTTTCTTTATTCTCTATCTCTCTCTTTCTTTCTTTATATTCTCTCTCTTTTTTCTTTGCCTATTCTCTCTCTCTCTCTTTTCTTTGCCTATTCTCTCTCTCTCTCTCTTTTCTTTGCCTATTCTCTCTCTCTCTCTCTTTTCTTTCCCTATTCTCTCTCTCTCTCTCTCTCTCTCTCTCTCTCTCTCTCTCTCTCTCTCTCTCTCTCTCTCTCTCTCTCTCTCTCTCTCTCCGTCTCTTTCTCTCCTACTATCTCTTCGGAAAACAGATTCCCTTATAAATCTTTCCCAGCTGAAATTGAGCAAAATGGCGAGGTAAAAGTGCTTGACTAAATTGCTTCCTGTTTCAGTCATCTGCAATGCAATACCTAAATCCGTTGCTTTGGATATCATCAATGTTTTTTTTTTTTCCTCACCTCTTTTTTTTTTTTTTTTTTAAGAATATATATTTTTTTGCTTGTTTTTGGATTTCTCTTTGTTGTTCTTCTTATTCTTTTGTGTGATTTGGGATGGGGGGGGAGGGAGGGAAGGAAGGAGGGGGGCGGAGGTAAATAGAGAGAGAGAGAAAGAGAGAAAGAAATAAGAAGAAAGAGGAAAAAATGAGAGAAATGTGAACAAATATGCACATTTTGAAAAAAAAAAAATGAAAGGAAAAAAAAAAAATACACAGATGAAAGAGAAGGGGAAACAGAGAATCAAACAAACACAAAACGGTGATATGACTTTAGAAAAAAAAAAATATATATATAAACACACACACACACACATACATGTATATATATATATATATATATATATATATATATATATATGTATATATATATATATATATATATATATAAATATATATATACATTTGTATATATATATATGTGTGTGTGTGTGTGTTTGTGTGTGTGTATTTACAGTATATATATATATATATATATATATATATATATATATATATATATATATATATATATATATATATATATATATATATATATATACTGTATATATATCTATTGACATCTTTGGTGAGCGCATCCTCGTGTTGCATATCCCGTACTGCAATATTAGCATCGTTATCAACGCAACCTTTCAACACAGACAACGAAAAGATATCCTTTCCTCTTGCATAATACAAAACTTCCCGACTTCCCGACATCTCGACATCCCGACTTACCGACTTCCCGACATCCCGACTTCCCGACTTCCCGACTTCCCGACTTACCGACTTCCCGACATCCCGACTTACCGACATCCCGACTTACCTACTTCCCGACATCCCGACTTACCTACTTCCCGACATCCCGACTTACCGACATCCCGACTTACCGACTTCCCGACATCCCGACTTACCGACATCCCGACTTACCTACTTCCCGACATCCCGACTTCCCGACATCCCGACTTACCGACATCCCGACTTACCTACTTCCCGACATCCCGACTTCCCGACATCCCGACTTCCCGACATCCCGACTTACCTACTTCCCGACATCCCGACTTACCGACATCCCGACTTACCGACTTCCCGACATCCCGACTTACCGACATCCCGACTTACCTACTTCCCGACATCCCGACTTACCTACTTCCCGACATCCCGACTTCCCGACATCCCGACTTACCGACATC
>NW_028234407.1:1190728-1195728 GCF_977035675.1 Penaeus japonicus
TGTGTGCGTGTGTGTGTGTGTGTGTGTGTGTGTGTGTGTGTGTGTGTGTGTGTATACATACATAAACATCAGCGAATCAAAGAAGGAAACATACGAAGCAAACAACCCCCCACTTCCTGCCCTATAACTTCCGAATCACATTCAGTCTATCTCCCCTGAATTAATGGCGTCCATGAGAAATTCCAACATGAAGTATCTGCATTGGCGTTTGTGCATGACTACTCTGCATGACAGCTTCTGGACAGATGGTCAGAGACGCTCGTTCGAGTAGTGTCTGCAATACATTGATTGTTGCAAATGATGTAAATGCTGACTCTTGACTCTGTGGTTGTTGTTACTCTTTTTGTTTGTATTTTATTCTATTATTTTTTTATCAGTGTTTGCTATTATCCTTATTCGTTTTAATTTTACTGTTCTTTTGACCATTTCATCATTATTATCATTATTATTATAATCATTATTATTATTATTACTATCGTCAGTAATAGTAGTAGCAGTAACATTAGTAGTATTATCAGTGTTATTGTTGTTATCATCTTCAGTATCACCATTGGTGTTGTTATTATTATTATTATCACTAACACTAATCTCATGATTATCGTTGCTGTTGTTTTTTTTGTTTTTTTTTATATTATCATTATCGTCATTTCTGTTATAAGATGTCCTCCTAGTTATAGATATAGGTATAATAATCATCCTTACTTTTATCATTCTCATCATTATTTAATACCTTTGCTATTAAAATTGGTGTGTCTATCACTATTTTTATCATATATGATCATTATGTTTATCTTCCTTAAATGCATCAAAAAATTATATAAAGTTATCGTCAACTTGTGCGTAATAAACGTTTGACAAACATGATGTATGTAAATTGGTTCATGTTTACAAATGTATATGGAATGAATCGCTAACTCCTTCTTCTCCTCTCTC
The DNA here is from genome assembly GCF_977035675.1 of Penaeus japonicus. NCBI lineage: Eukaryota > Metazoa > Arthropoda > Malacostraca > Decapoda > Penaeidae > Penaeus > Penaeus japonicus. The sequence goes on from NW_028234407.1 coordinate 1,191,662, forward strand.
TCTCTCTCTTTTCATCTTTTTCCTCTCCCTTTCTCCAATCTTTCTCACTTTCTACCCTTCCATGCGCTTTCGGCATCCCCTTCCCCATTCCCCCTACCCCCACTCTCTCCATTCCTTTTGGCGTCACGGGGATTTCCCATTTATATAGGTTTAACTCCCTTTTCTACCCCCCTTTTTCTACACTTTCCCCCTCTCCCCCTCCCCCATGTACATTCACCCCCCCCTCTTCTTTCTTCTTCTCTCCCTCTCCCTTCTCTCTCCCCTCCCCAAGTACGTTTACTTCCTCTCTTTGATATTCTCCCCCACTCATCCCCATTACTCTACCCCCTCCCCATGAATCTTCACCCCCCCCCCCACCCTTTTATCCACTTTCTTCATCCTTCTCTTCATTTTCTTTTTCTTATGTACTTGTCACCCCCATTCTTTCTTAACAACTATCTTTCCCCCTTCTTCCCCCTTCTTCCCCCTCCTCCCTCTCTCCCATTCCCTTCCGCATCACCCCACTCCCTCCCTCGGCCCCATCCCTTCTTGCCCCTCTTCCAAATCCTTCAATATATGCCTCCACCTCCTTCATTTCCTTCTTGCTAAGTGAACCCTCTTTCTCTTTGTCATAATCATCAAGAATCTTTTCTATCAGCGAGCTACGTGACTTTTTTTTTTCCTTTTGTTTTTCCTCTTTCCTTTCTTCATGATTTTCTTTCTTTCTCTTTCTCTCTTTCTCTTACTCTCTCTCTCTTTCTCTCTATCTTACTCTCTATCTTACTCTCTCTCTCTTACTCTCTCTCTCTGTCTTACTCTCTCTCTGTCTTACTCTCTCTCTCTCTCTCTCTCTCTCTCTCTCTCTCTCTCTCTCTCTCTCTCTCTCTCTCTCTCTCTCTCTCTCTCTCTCTCTCTCTCTCCTTTCCCTGTCCGTGTCTTTTCCTTCGTTTCTCTTCATTTCTTCTTCCCGCTGTTTCTCAAACTATCTCCCTCCCTTCCTCCCTCCATCCATCCCTCCCCCCTCTCTCCCCCCCTCCTTCCCTTACTTCCTCCCTTCCTTCCTCCCTTCCTTCCTCCATCTCCCCATCCTTTCCTCCCTCCCTCCCTCCTTCCCTCCCTCCCTTATTTCATCCCTCCCTCCTTCGCTCCAACCCTTCCTCCCTCCTTCCCTCCCTTCCTCCATCCCTCCTTCCTTCGCTCCCACCCTTCCTCCCCACCTCCCTCCCTCCCTTCCTTCCTCCCTCCCTTCCTCTACCCCCTCCTCCTTCCTTCTTTCTCTCCCTCCCTCCCTCCCTCCCTCCCTTTCTCCCTCACTTCCTCCCTTCCTCCCTCCCTTTCTCCCTCCCTTCATCTACTCCCTCCTCCCTCCCTCCCTCCCTCCCTTCCTCTATCCCCTCCTTCCCCCTCCCTCCCTTCCTCCCTCCCTCCCTCCCTCCCTCCCTCCCTCCCTCCCTCCCTCCCTCCCTTCCTCTACCCCCTCCTCCTTCCATCCTCATTCCCTCTTTTTCTCCCCCCCTCCCTCCATTATCCCTCCCCCCTCCCTTCCTCCCTTCCCCCTCCTCCCTCCCTCCATTCCCCCTCTCCCCTCCCTCTCTCCCTTCCTCCCTACCTCCCTTATTTCACGAATATGTGGCATGATTACTACCAAGGGATAATGGCTCGGAAAGACAAATGGCTGGAGCTTGAAGACACGTTGGAAGCAATCCCCTCCCCCACCACCTATCCTTGCCTTCTCTCTATCTCTCTCTCTCATTCTGTCTGTCTCTCTCTCTCTCTCTCTCTCTCTCTCTCTCTCTCTCTCTCTCTCTCTCTCTCTCTCTCTCTCTCTCTCTCTCTCTCTCTCATTCTCTCTGTCTCCCTCTTTCTATCTATCTCTATTTATCCCTCTTTTCTCTATTTTGATATTTTCCAGTGAGGGTGGGGAGAGAACGAGAGAGAGAGGGGAGAGAGAGAGAGAGAGAGAGAGAGAGAGAGAGAGAGAGAGAGAGAGAGAGAGAGAGAGAGAGAGAGAGAGAGAGAGAGAGAGAGAGAGAGAATGAAAGGAAGAGAGAGGGGAAGAAAAAGAGATAGAACGAGAGAGAGAGAGAGAATGAGAGAAAGAGAGAGAAGAAGAAGAAAAGAAAATGAGAGAAAGAGAGAGGGGAAGAGAAAGAGAGAGAGCGAGAGAGAGAGAGAAAGAGAATGAGAGAAAGAGAGAGAAGAAGAAAAAAAATGAGAGAAAGAGAGAGAGGAAGAAAAAGAAAGAGAATGAGAGACAGAGAGAGAAGAAGAATAAAAAAAGATGAGAGAAAGAATTATTTTGAGAATATAACTTCAACCAATTGATGATGACGCGAGTGAAAATTATACAACGAATCGCCCTTTTGGAGAATTCGTTTAAATGACTTAAATTATCGTTAAAATGTTTTGAAAAACAATGGCAAGAATATGCAAATGTTGATTGTGCTGGATACTTTTCTAGCAATCGTATTTCCTTGATATACAAGTAAATATATGCAGGGACGTGCATCAACACACAAATAAACGCACATGCATAAAAAAAAAAAAAAAAATAAATAAATATACAATTGCAATTACATATACAGAATCACAATATTTTATACATCACAGTTAAGTCTTCTAAACAATCACAGCCACAATCTTTTATACATACACAGTCACAATCGTCAATAAACACACATATAGTTCCATACTGCAAACACAGGATCAAACGAATACATCGTAACATAATCAGCTTATATAATATTTTATTCTTACATGTATAGAATATTGCATAATTACCATCGTACACTTAATTCCCTTATTCATTTCTACTGATTCTATATAATTTATAATTGTGCACTTATATATTCCTAGACACGTTTATAACATACACATAATCATAAATGGGTACTTACTAAACTTTCTTACTAAAGTATATATATATATACATGGACATATATATGCGTACTCACAGGTATAAGGCATAAGGCATACACACACATACAGATGTGTCATATACGGTGCAATGAATATCTTTGAAAATATCACGTTTTTACATATTCAGTCTTTTAATAACAGGTATAAACATGTCATAGAGTGCTTGCGTATATGTAACAAATATAAAAGAAACAGACAAAAATAAAGAGTAATCACACAGAATCACCCCCCCCCCCCTTCAAACCAAAAGAAAGAAAAAAATATATATATGCCGCAAACATCACAGAAAATATACCATCATAGTCTAGAGCAAATAAAACAAAAATAAAATGAATAAAAGGAAATAAAAGAACAAAATATAACACCAGCCAACCCGTTCTTTTTTTCACCCCCCTCCCCTCCCCCTCTCCCTACCCCCGTATCCCCACTAACGAAAAGGGAGAGAGAGAGAGAGAGGGGAAAAAAAGGGAAAACAAAGAGGGGGAAAAATGTCACAAGCGATCACACAACAAACAAAACGAGGCACAATCTATTTCTCTCTCGTCCACTTGTTCAGTACTTTCTATCCCCACACACACACAAAAAAAAAGAAAAAAGAAAAAAAAGGTTTTGTTTTTGTGTATGTATTTTCCCCTTCCTTTTTTCCCCTTTTATGACTTGATTCCAAGTATTTTTAAATATATAATTCTCCAACACAAAATAGAAAATAAACAAGAAATACATCACCACCAGGAATACCAACTAAACCCCTACCCTCTCCCCCCTACCCCCCTACAAACACATCAAACCACATAAGCTCACACGAAACGATACCATTACAAACAAACAAGTAAAACAAATAAAACAAAAAAAGTCGAATTACCTCTCTAACTTAACCCCAAAAGAGAAAAATCCCCGGATAGAAAAAAAAAAAAAAAAAAAAAAAAAAAGGGAGAGAGAAGAGTAAACTGCTCGATAGGGTGCCTGGGTATTGAACCTGAACCTTTTAACACGGGAACAAGTTGTATCCAAACGGGTGACGCTGGTAGGGGGGATGGGGGGAGGGGAGGGGGGGGAGGATGGGGCAGGGGGAGGAGAGGGGAGGGGTAAGAGGGATCGGAAAGGAGGGTAAGGGAGAAGGGAGGATGGGAGGATGGGGCAGGGGGAGGAGAGGGGAGGGGAGGATGGGG
>NW_028234407.1:1200728-1203228 GCF_977035675.1 Penaeus japonicus
TGATAGACAGACAGCTTATCAGACAGACAAACACACTGATATACAGACAGCTTATCAGACAAAAAGACACTTTATCAGACAGACACATATCTTCAGAAGTCTAAATGAATACTAATTTCAAAAGACAAGACGCTATAAATTAATGTTTATTCAATACTACATCAAATATAAATCAGGATTGTTGAGATTAAAACGAAAGATAAAATTACACTTCACAGATAATGAAATGAAAGTTGTAAATGTTGAAATATCAAATAACTCGCAAATTCAAAGAAATGAAATTAATACTAGATTATATAAAGACAAAAAAAAAGATTGTTGATAATGAAATTGAAATATCTAATGAATCACATAACAGAAGGAGTTTAATTAATAATAGATAGACAGTAATGCAGATTTGTATCAAATAGCAGTGTGTGTGTGTGTGTGTGTGTGTGTACAGGAGAGTATCATTTTCAGATATTATCATTATTATCATTATTATCATTATTATTATCATTATTATTATCATCATTATTATCATTATTATTATTATCATTATTATTATTGTTGTTATTATCATCATTGTTATCATTATTATAATTACTATATTATTATCATTATTATTATTATTATTATTATTATTATTATTATCATTATTATTATCATTATCATTATTATTATTATCATTATTATTATTATTATTATTATTATTATTATTATTATTATTATTGTTATTATTATCATCATTGTTATCATTATCATTATTATTATCATCATTATTATTATCATCATCATTATTATTATTATTATTACCATTGTTATTATTATCATTATCACTGTTATTATTATCATTGTTATTATTACTATTACCATTACTGTTGTTGTTGTTCTTTGTTATTATCATTGTTATTATTTATTATCACTACTATCATTATCATCATTACTATCATCTTCATCATTATTATCATCATTATCATTATTTTTTTTTCTATTATATCATTATTTTTATTGTTACTATCATTATCATCATCATTGTTATCATCATTCCCATCATTACTATCACTAATAGTGTTATTACTATTACTAATATCATTATCATTACTATTATCATCACCATTACTATCATCATCATCATTTTCATCATTAATAATCATTGTTATTGTTATCGCTATTCTTGTTCATCACCGTTATTCTTATTACTGTTATTCTTACTATTATTAGAAATATTATTATCATTATAATTATAATTACTCTTATCCTTATTCATATCATCATCATCAGTATTATTACTGCTTTTACTATCAAAATTATTATTATCATCACTATTTTCCTCCATCACTATCATCAGCATCACCACCGTCATCATTTTGATTGTTATTATTGTTTTTATCAGTATTGTTATTGATATCATTATCATCATTATCATTATCATTGTTACATTTTTTTAGATATTTTTTATAGTCATTATGATTGATATTATCATCACCATTAGCATTATTGTTGCTGTTATTTTCATTATCATCATTATCATCATTATCATTACTAATTTTCTAGCTACTTTTATAGTCATCATAATTGATATTATCATCCCCATTAGCCTTATTATTGCTCTTATTTTCATTATCATCATCAACATTACCATCAATATCATTATCAATAATAATGTCACATCATATAATCACCCTTGCAATCAACCAAAGTGCTCTCCTTATTAATAACTTCATTGGGAAATAAATCCTAGAATTCCACACACACACAAATCAATTCATAATCACTTTATCCTTTTCACTAAACATTTTGATATGAATTGTATTTCTAGGAACTGCAACACACTAATTACAATCTTGAAAAGAATAACAAAAAATAAAAAGGATTGTCCCATTGTGCTATGTGTGTGTGTGTGGGGTGGGGTGGATGTGTGTGTGTGTGGGGGGGGTGGATGTGTGGGTGTGTGTGTTTTTTATTGTTGTTGTTGTTGTGTGTGTGTGTGTGTGTGGATGTGTGTGTGTGTGTATGTGTGTGTGTGTGGATGTGTGTAAGAGAGAGAGAGAGAGAGAGAGAGGGAGGGGGGGGGGGGGGAGAGAAGGAGAAAGAAAGGAGAAAGATAGAGAGAGAGAAGGAGAAAGAAGGGATAAAGAGAGAGAGCGAGACAGAGAGAGACTGTGAGAGAAAGAGAGAGAGAGGGGGGGGGTGAGAGAAAGAGATAGACAGAGAGATTGATGGAGAGAGACAAATAAACAAGCAGTCAGAAAGACAAAATATTAGAATTAAGGCAAAAGCGATGGGGATAGCGACGGATAGATAAATATCTAGATAGACAAAGAGAGAGAGAAAGGAATAAAGAGAAAAAAAGATCAAACAAGAAAAGAGAGAGAGAAAAAGCGAGAAAGCGAGGCAGAGAAGGACAAGGCGGAGGAGGAGGAGGAGGAGGAGGGACGGGGAGAGAGGGAGAGGGAAGAGAGAGGGGAGAGAGGGAGGAGGGGAGAAAGGGAGGGAGAGGGAGGGGAGAGAGACTTAC
>NW_028234407.1:1213228-1220728 GCF_977035675.1 Penaeus japonicus
ATATATATATATGTATAATAAATAGAGACCTTATATACATTTATTATGTGATATATATATATATGTATAAAATATATATTATCTATATATATATATATATATATATATATATATATATATAAACACAATATAAATACCAAACATACAAACAAACACACAAACACGCATGCGACTGGTTGCGTAAGCTTAAATACATCTTGAATGCCATTTACATAAAGTTCTCACGTGATGCATCGAGCTACATTTCTCATTCTTGAGATAAATCACCGCAGCTCCCTTTCTTAATGGCATCGCATCATCATCAAAAACTCATGACATGACAAAGAGACCAATATGCTGGAAAGGCGTAGGGCGGGAGCGGGGGGATGGATGGTATGGGGGGGGTGGGGGGTGGGGGAACATGGGGAAGGAGGGTGGGAAGGGAGATGGAGGTGGAAGAGGGGTAGGCGGAAGGGAGGACGGGAGATGGGGGGAAAGGAAGGGGTTGGAGACAATGGGATGGATTGGGAAGGGCGGAGGGAAGGCGAAACGGGGGAAATGGGGGAAACGGGGGGAGGTTAGGTGGAAAGGGGAAGAATAGAAGGAAGAGGAGAAGAGAGTGCGTGGAGGAAGGGATGTGTGATCTCTTGAATAATTCAGATCTATTTCAAAACTGCGTTTATCAAATGCAAAATATACATATATACATTCATTTCTCTCGCTCTATGTTCTACACACGTTTAAACACGCACATCCATCCACCCACGCATAAACACACGTACAAATGCACACACACACACACACACACAAACACACACACACACACACACATGCACACACACACACACACACACACATACACACACACACACACACACACACACACACACTCCTGTACACACATACACACAAACATACACACACACATGGATTATATATGTGCTTATATGTAAGTATATATATATAATATATATACATATTATACATATAATATATATATATATATGTATGTATATAAATATATATTAAATTTATATATTTATATATAGATAATATATATATATATATGTATTGTATGTTATGTAATGTGTATATACATATCAATAGATCTATCCCTCCCTCCCTCTCTCTCTCTTCTCTCTCTCTCTCCCTCTTCCTCTCTCTCTCTCTCTCTCTCTCTCCCTCTCTATATATATATATATATATATTATATATATATATATATATATATTATATAATTATATAATCTACATTATAATATATATACTATATATATATATATATAAATAATATATATATTATATATATTAAATATATGTATATATATGATTTTAATAATGTATATATACTAAATATATATTATGTATATAACTATTAATATATTTATATATATATAAATATAATATATATATATATAAATCTATACATATATATATACATATACATATATGTGTTTTACATCATGCAAAACCGGCCAGATTACGAGGCATCTTCACAAACACACAATCACGTGGGTGTTCAACAAATCCAGTAGATAGATGATACAACAACATTTTGTTTAGAAATTCACAAAAAAACAAACAAAAAAACAGAGCACACTATACCAATTTAAGACCCATAGTAAAACGACATATAATCAATTTCGATCTCTTTCTCCAATTACAAGTTCTAGAAGGCTGAATTCTCAATAGGCAGTTCCAGCAACAATTTGCAGCTGTGATAGGCTTTTATAGGCCGTGCAATTAAGCTGAGAGTGCAAGTTGCAGAGTGCTGAGGAGCGAGAACAGAAATTGGAGGATGAAATTGACAATGAAGAGTTTCATATCGCGTTCTAGGTGTATTTATTTTTTTGTGTTTGTTTGTTTGTTTGTGTGTAATTTATTTATGTTTTTTTTATTCATTTGTTTATCAACTTATATATTTATATATTTATTATGTTTGTTTCTTTATTTGTCTATTTATCTATTCGTTTGTATATCTGAATATTCGTATATACATTTCTAAAGCCAAACGTGTTAATTTCCTCACAGGGAAAGTTTATGTGTGTGAGTGTGTGTGTGATCAAACAACAACAACAAAAACACGAAGGAGAACAATACTAACAACAAAAACACTTATGAAAACAATAATATCAAGGATATTAATCATTACATGATCATAATAGTAATAATAACGATAATGATAATAATTATCATGATAATATAAATAGAGAAAATAATAATTCCCTTTCTCTCTCTCTCTCTCTCTCTCTCTCTCTCTCTCACACACTCTCTTTCTCTGTCATTCCTTCTCTCTCTCTCTCTTTCTCTCTCTCTCTCCTTCTCTCTCTCTCTCTCCTTCTCTCTCTCTCTCTCTCTCTCTCTCTCTCTCTCTCTATCGCTCTCTCACATCTCTCTTTCTCTCTCTCCTTCTCTCTCTCTCTCTCTCTCTCTCTCTCTCTCTCTCTCTCTCTCTCTCTCTCTCTCTCTCTCTCTTTCTTTCTCTCTTTCTTTATCGCTCTCTCTCTCTCTCTCTAAAGATAATCCACGAGATGAGCCCCAGCATCCAAAATTCCGTGGAGGCCTCATCGCGCAGCTTCAACCTCAATGAGTTATGTGGGTCTTAGGATTCTCCCATAAATTGCTCCTTTTATGCCCATACCCCTTTTATGGTTATGTACTATCTGTCTATGTGTATACATGTGTGTGTGTGTGTGTGTGTGTGTGTGTGGGGTTTATTTATATGATTATTAGATTTTGATAGAGATGTGTTGATGTTTAGATAGAGTTATATTTATTTTGAGGTGCTAGTTACGGGAGATATAGATGGTGTATTTAGTGATATTTATGTGAGTGTGATATATATTTATTTGAGTGTGAGTTTGTTTGATATGTTGGTGATGTCGTGGTGGGGGGGTGGGGGTTGCGGGCGGGGGGGGGGGGGGGGGGGAGGGGTGGGGGTGGGGGGGGGCGCGGGGGGGACACAGATACTATTGTCGCCCGCGCTAGCGCTAGGCGCGCGCTATGCGCGCGCGTCGCGCTCTGAGGGCGCATAAGAGCGAGGGGGTGGTGTTTTAGTGTATGTATATGTGCTACTGTCTCTTTGTGTGTGTTGTTTGGGTGGTGAGTGTGTTTGTTTGTGGTGTGTGTGTGGGTGTGAGGTTCGTGTGTGTGTGTGTGTGAGTGAGTTTGTGTGTCATGTGGGTGGGTGTTGGGTGGTGTGTTGTGTGTGTGTGAGTGGATGTGAGTGTGTGAGTGTGTGTCAGTGAGTGTGTGTGGTCGTGTGTGTGTAGGGTGTGTGTGAGTTTGTGATGTGTGTGTGTGTTGAGTGTGTGTGTGTGTGTGGTGTGGGAGGTGTGTGTGAGTGGGTTGAGGGGTGTGGTATGTCTGTGTGTGTCGTGTGTTGTGTGTGATTTAGTGTGTGTGTGTGTATGTGTGTGTGGTGTGTGTCGTGTGGTGATTGAGATGTGTGTGTGTTTGAGTGTGAGGTGATCTCTAACTCTCTACATACACTCTCTATACACTATCTCTCTCAATCATCCTCATTAACTCAATATCTCACGTTTGTGTGAGTGTGTGTGTCGTTGTGTGAGTGGTGTCTGTGACTGTTGTGTGTGGAGGCGTGAGAGGAGTTAGTGGGCTGTGTGGGGTGAGAGTGTGTTTGTGTGGTGTTAGTGTGTGTGTGTGTGAGTGTGCTTGGCTGGGTTTTGAGTTCAGTCTATGTTAGAGTGACAGTGTGCTGTCGTGAGAGTGTGTTAGTTGTGGTTATTGATGTGAATACAGTATTGTGTTATTAGATAGAGTGCATAGTTTTATTATTGTGTTTTTGTATTGTGATTGTTGTATGGAGTGTTATTATAGGTGAGTTTTTTAGTGGGAGGTTGTTATTGCATATTATTGGATTTTTTTTTTGTGTTTTAAGTGATATATATATGAGATTTAGTTTGTGAGGGCAGATATTTAGTTTGCATATAAGAGAGATATGATCAGATAGATCAAGATAGATCAATATATATAAATATATTAGATTGTTGGATAATATGTTGACATCAGTGATATTTATTTATGTTTACATATATACATATATATATATTGTTTTATATATATTATATATATACTTTATATAGTTTGATATATATTCATTTATATGTTTTTGTTCATTTATATATATACATCTTTATATTATATATATATATATATATCCTTTTATTTTTATATATATATATATTTATGGATATTATTCATTATATATATATATATATATATATATTTATCTATGATATATATATATATATATTGATATATTTTTTTATATATATATTATTCATATGATATATATTTATATATATATTATATATATATATATTTATATACTATATATGTTAGATTTATATAGTGATTATATGCTATACTTATATACATAATATATATATATATATATAGATTATATATATATATATATATATTTATATATATATATATTTTTATATATGAATAAATATATATATATATATATTAATTATATTATATATATTATATATATATATATATACATACACACACTCACACACACACACACACACACACACACACACACATACACACACACACACACACACACACACACACTTTATTTCCCCTTCTCTCTTTACCTCCATTCTTTCCTCCTTCCCTCTCTCTCCTTCACACCTACCCTTACTCACTCACTTTGTCTCCCTCCCTCCCTCCCTCCCTCCCTCCCTGTCATCCCTCTCTCCCATCCCACAATCCCGCAAAACCAAAAGCGAAACCAACCCGCTTATTCGCACAGTATCCCTGTAACTATGGAGGTTATGGAGGCAGCCGACCTGTGATTTACCATTTCAATTATTCGAGGATGAGCAGGTTAAGTAGGCGGAGCGATGGAGTAGGCAGGATGGCTGGAGGGTTGAGGAAGGCGTGGAGGGAAGGAGGGAGGAATGGGGGGGGGGGATGGAGGGACGAGGGGTGGATGGAAGGGTTGAAGGAGAGAGACGAATGAAGGAGAGATGGATGTAAATGAAGGAATGAGGGGGAGATAGAGGGTTGAGGAAGGCATGGAGGGAAGGAGGGGAATGGGGGAGGAGATGGAGGGATGAGGGGCGGATGGAAGGGTTGAAGGAGAGAGATGGGTGTAAATGGAGGTATGAGGGGGATATGGAAGGATTGAAGGATAGAGAGGAAGGAATGAGAAAGGGGGGAGGAGATGGAGGATATGGGGCCGTGTTGGAGGATGGAGGAAGGCGTGGAGGGAAGAAGAGGGGAATGGGGGAGGAGATGGAGGGATGAGGGGCGGATGGAAGGATTGAAGGAGAGAGATGGGTGTAGATGGAGGTATAAAGGGGAGATGGAAGGATTGAAGGATAGAGAGGAAGGAGGGAGAAAGGGGGGAGGAGATGGAGGAATAAGGGGGTGTTGGAGGATGGAGGAAGGCGTGGAGGGAAGAAGGGGAATGGGGGGGGGGGATGGAGGGATGAGGGGCGGATGGAAGGGTTGAAGGAGAGAGATGGATGTAAGTGAAGGAATGTAGGGGCGGATGGAGGAATGAAGGAGAAAGAGGAAGAAGGGAGGAATGGGGGAGGAGATGGAGGAATGAGGAGAAGATGGAGGAGTGAAAGAGAGAGATGAAGGAAGGAGGAATGGGAGGACATGGAGGATAAAAGGGGGTGGGGGAGGAGATGGAGAGTTGAAAGAGAGAGAAGGAAGAAGGGATGGGAGGAGATGGAGGAATGAGGGGGAGATGGAGGATTGAAGGAGAGGACGAACGAGGGAGAGATGGATAAAGGTGAAGTAATGAGGGGGAGATGGAAGGAATGAGGAAGGCGATGATTGAGTTAGAGATGGATGAAGATGGGGGAATAAGGGAGATCTCGCTCTCTTATCTCACACTTCTCTCTGTATCTCTCTCTCTCTCTATCTATCTATCTATCCATCTATCTCTCCCTGTTTCTCTCTCTCTCTCTCTCACAATCTCTCTCTCTCTCTCACTCTCTCTCTCTTTCTCTCTCCCCCCCCCCCTCTCTCTCTCTCTCTCTCTCTCTCTCTCTCTCTCTCTCTCTCTCTCTCTCTCTCTCTCTTTCATGCTGGCTCCGCAGTCCTCGTCAATTAAGCACTTTGATTGATTAATCTACTGTTCGATCAACCTTCGTCAATGGCAGGGGGTGGGGGGGGAGAAGGCCGTCGGTTGCCATTTATCGTCATTCAACCGGATTTCCTTTAGGTCGAAAATCATGATCGTTAACCGCTGATTCGTAATCTCTATGGATGAGGGTCTTCTCGGATAAAAATCTTTGAAATTTATTTAGGTATTTTGAAATATTTTATTTCAATAATCAGTTCATCGGATTGATCACATTTCTTGAGAATTTTCTTGCTAAATCGTTGTCATCGTTATCATAAATAGATACACACACACACACACACACACACACACACACACACACACACACACACACACATACACACTCAACAACAACATAATATATGTATATATATATATAGATATATATATATTATATTTATATATATATATATATATATATAAAATATACATATACTATATATTTCATTAATAATATAAATATAAATATATATATATATATATAATTATTTATATATATATATATATATATATATATATTTATATAATATATAGTATACATAGTTATACATCATAATATTTTTATTTATATATATCACATACATATATTATATATATATATATATATATATATATATATATATAATATATATAGATAACATATATACATATTACAGATAATGTCATATATAAATATAAATAGAAAGATATGAGAATAGATAAAAAATATTATATATAATATATCTGTATTTTATATAGTGATGTCGTACACATAGATTTTATAATTACATATTGATGATTTATATTGATTTTATAAGAAGTTTGATTGAGATATTTTATTTATATAATATATTAAATATATATATAGATATAACAATATATGCCAACACAGTGAGAGAGAGTGAGAGAGAGAGATCCCAAACACAGGGCGAAGAGAGGAGAAGCGACAGCGCAAATAACGGAAACCCCCAAAGATGAAACGGATAGGGGGTAGGGGGTAAGGGGTAGGGTCGCCCCACCCCACAGGAGGGGTAGGACGCGAACGAAGGAGAGCGAAGGAAAGGGGGAGGGCAGGTCATCATTGCAAGCAATCCCGTGCAACGCTCCAGATCTACCTCCCCATTAAGGCCTCGACCCAGATAATGAATGCCGACTGCGAGATGGTGATACGTGCAATAGGTCATAGAATTAGGCCAATACATAACTGTTATTGGCCCTTACCGACCTGATTTAACCCTTTCGAGCCAGACAGATGCTCCCGCGCTCACAGCTAATCCCGAGCAGTTGGGGCTAGCGTGATGCGGACTACCGGTAGCCCTATTTTCGGAAACTCTGCTGGGTCGGCGAGAGAGTTAAATAGGATTGGGGAAAGGAGAGGAGGGGAGGGGAGGGATGGGGAGGGACTACAGAAGGAAGAGGGATGAG
>NW_028234407.1:1233228-1235728 GCF_977035675.1 Penaeus japonicus
GAGGAACCAAAGGACGGCGGAGGACGCACAGGACAAGGAAGGAGCCAAGCCGGAGGAACTCGCCGCCACGATCGCCCAAGTGCTGGAGGAGGAGCTCAACAAGGAGGAGCAGCTCGAGGGAAAGGAGGGCTTCCAGGGCGAGGAGAAGGAGAGGAAGAACGAGGGAGAGGAGGAGGAGGAAGAGGAGAAGAGGCAGGCAGAGGGCGGCTTCGAGTGCGGGGAGGACGTTCCTGACCACAAGGCCACGACAGGACCACCACCTCCAACAGACGACCCCAACCGGACGTCGGAAGAACAACAACCGAAGGAAGATTCGCATGACGCTCAGCCTCCAATGTTTGTCATCGAAAATAAGATGGTCGACGGAAAAGGTAAGTCAGTGAGGCACTCGAGGTGTCTCTCTCTTCGTTATCCCTCCCCCCTCTCTCTCTCTCCTTCTCTTTCCCTCGCTATCAGTGAGTATCAATATGCATAAAGTTTGATGCATGTGAGTGTAACTGAAAAATAACTCTTCACTTTCCTTGCTCCTAATTCCTACCTAACATCCTTCAGCTCAAAATACACGGGACGAAACGATCCTCCACAACGTAAGGATCCAGTACCTTTCCAAGAACCACAGTAATAGTTGCTCACTTTCTCACTTTTATGTGGAGGAAGACGCACACACCACATCCGTCAAACTAGTTATGGAAAAGAGTAAGTTTATTATGTTGATTTATTTTAGATTTTGGAGTTTACCTATTCTTTAACTTACTTTCTTTTTTCTTTTTCTTCTTTTGAAGTCGATTCTCCGTTCTTAATTTTATCATTCACTCAGCTAAGAATAACAGCTACTGTGATAACGACTTCCCTCGAAGATAGAAACGATAAGATAAGAAACAGACACAACACAAATCACATAAACAAACTCGCTCTCTCCTATCCACACAGACAAATGCACTCTCTACAAAATAGACAATGGAATTCGCACTCACCTCGGGGTCTTTCACGCCGATCACCTGAAAACACTTCGCAACGGCTTCGAGGTCACCTTGAACACCCAGCTGACCTCGGACACCGTCGACAACGGCATGCAACCCAAGGATGCCAAAAGGAGGAAGAGAGAGGAACCCGTCATGCTCACCGTTCCGGAGGATCAGCAGGAGGAGTACAAAAGGATCTTCGCCAAGGTGACTTTTCTTTGCCTTTTCCTTTGCTCTCGTTTATTGACCTGTGCGTTTATACTTCATTCCTGCCTTTATTTATCTAGTCTTTAAAGGGTTTCATCTATCAATCAGTGTCTATATGGACATAAATACTTATGCATACACACATGTGTGTGTGTATGTGTATATATGTGTATATATGTATATATATATATATATATATATATATATATATATATATATATATATATATATATATATATGTGTGTGTGTGTGTGTGTGTGTGTGTGTTTGTATGTGTGTGTCTATGTATATATATGCATATATCTGAGATGAAATGATAAGGGGCAAATCGGCTAAGAATAGTAATGTTAATATCAATGACGATGAATCTATCACAACCAATATTATAGTTGTTATCATTGGTTGTATTCTAAGTTATCTAGTTTGGTGTTTCTCTTTTTTGTTATCATTGTTAGTATTGATGTTGTTTCTGTTGTTCTTCATCCGTGTCAGTTCTCATGACTTTTATTTTCCTTTCAACAGATGCGAATGTCATTCACTGGCATTCTCTTCAAAAATTTCTTCTGAGTTTTGGATCCCGCAAAACTCATCTACACATTGGGAGAATACTGCATACATCACTTCAAAAAAGTGTATTCATAAACTTCCACACTGCACTGTAGCTTTTGTGACACTATTTGTATAGCTTTCATATGTATATTTAAGTCAGTGTTAGTCATTTGTGCTTTTTTACCTTTCTCACTACATTACAACATGTATATATACTACATTTTCATCCATTGTATATATATTTCTATTAAATGTATATTCCAACAATCTAATAAATATTCATTTCTTACCTACTAAAAAATGAGGCAAATATACAACTTACATACCGGTGTTGCCATAAACAGCATCAAATGTTACCTGCAAACAGAGAGAAAGGAGATTAGGACATAGCAATGCAATTAAATGAAAATGCCGGTGGAAGAGAATGGCACATAAACTCGAACGTACATATATATATATATAATACTATCTAATTCTGTATCTACTTATAACATATATATATATATATATATATATATATATATATATATATATATATATATATATATATATATATATACCAAGTGCGTATCACGTACAATATCATAGTTACATTCCTATTGATGATATCAATCCTTCTACATAACTACTTCTTAATGGAAAATCTCTCTTGTTAATATTAGTTTCAATACAGCACTCTCTTATTCGAAGCAAATAAGAAATACATTTATCAATGTTCACTCAGCTCCAGTTCCTTTATGAAAAGGAAGGGATCGTATTCCTAGATATTACTTCATCACATA
>NW_028234407.1:1263228-1283228 GCF_977035675.1 Penaeus japonicus
CATTATTCAATTAATCGGTTGATTTATATATTCTATAAAAAAAACTATGTATTTCAAACATAAAATTATTTACACCTGTTTCTATTTATTAACATCAACATCAACCTTTTTTTCATTATTGTTATCATTGTTTCTTTCTATCTTCATTGTGCTCGCCTATTATCATATTTTGTCACTATTTATGATTCGAAATTATTGAACAAAAATATACACATTTCATGTTGAGGAAATAATAGCTCATTAAAGTTCTATCATACGTCGATTAAAGAAATGAATAACAGATATACCTGATATACTGTATATAGATGAATAACACAGGCAAATGATATGAATAAATAAAGTGAATAGATAACACAGATGAATAAGATGAATACATAAAACTTGAATTACATTGAAATGATTTTAGATACACATAGAATATTTGAATATGAGACATAATGTTAATGTTATGCCTATGTCATGTCATTTTATGCATTGAGAGTAATATGCAAAACAAATGCATAATAAATCATAGTTTATTCGTGTATCATCAGAATAAATAATTCAAGCTGGAATCACAAAACAAACTAAAAGTCATGTATATTCAAACATTCTTTTTTTTCTTTTAGATAATGCTATTAAAGATGCTTATGAATGTCAAATGTTCTGTTTACTATCAACATCTGTTTTATTTAAAATCGAACACAATGGTGGTTATGGTCTCCATTTCTCTTTCTCTCATACTTTCTCTCTCTCTCTCTCTCTCTCTCTCTCTCTCTCTCTCTCTCTCTTTCTCTCTCGCACACACACGCTCACACTGAAACACTAGGAACTAGTCTCAGTTACCCCTCCCCCCCTTTTTTACCCCTAACCCTCACCTGCTATTTATCTATCTATAAATCTATCCTTTATCTTTCCCCCTTCTCTCTCTCTCTCTCTCTCTCTCTCTCTCTCTCTCTCTCTCTCTCTCTCTCTCTCTCTCTCTCTCTCTCTCTCTCTCTTTTAAAAAATAAAGAATATTGTTACAGATCCCTTCTGAAAACATATTCTGTGTTTGGACACGTGCTGTACTGTTCTTTGAGATAGTGTTTTCTCTTTTCTTTTTCCTTTGCCTTTGTTTGTTTGTTTGTCTCCCTGTTTGTCTGCCTCTTCCTTTCTCACACTCTCTCTTATTCTCATATGTGTGTGTGTGTGTGTGTGTGTGTATATATATATATATAATATATATATATAATATAATATTATATATATATATTCATATCAAATATATATATAATATAATATTTATGTACATATATATATATATATATATATATATATATATTATATATAATACATATATATATAAACATATATATATGGGTTTTTATATATATATATATATATATATATATATATATATATATATATACATATATAATATATATATTTATATATATATATATATATACATATATATATTATATATATATATATATAATTGAAAGATAATATATATATATATATATATATATATATATATATATATATATATATATATATATATATATATATATATATATATATATATATAATATATATATATATATATATGTGTGTGTGTGTGTGATGTGTGTGTGGGGTGTGTGTGTGTGATGATGTGTGTATTATAATATATATATATATATATATATAATTATATATATAATATATATATATGAATATATATATATATATATATATATATATATATATGTATATATACATATTTATATATATATATAATATATATATATATATAATATAGAATATGTATATAACATATATATAAATATATATAATATATATATAATATATATAATAATATATAATAATATATATATATATATGTATAATACATATATATATATATTTCTATTTATATATTAGATATTAATTTATATATAATATATACATTTATATATAGTGTATGTAATATATATAAGATATATATATATATATATATAACTCAACTCTCACACTCACTCTATCCTCTCTCTCCCAGAGTGTGAGTGTGGTGTGTTTGTGTGATGAGTGGTGTTTGATTGTGTCGTGAGAGAACAGTATCAACCTCTCACTCCTCTCACTTCTAACACTCTCACAAACTATCTCACACACACACACACTCTCTCACACTCATACTCACTCCCTCACATTGATATATAGATAGTATATTCACACAACACACTAACCTACCTCACACACTCTCATACACACACACACTCCATGTACTCTCTCACTCAACACACACACTCCTCACACACACAATCACACCAACCCGATCACCACCCACTCACCCTCAAAAATCTCTCTCACACACACCTCCCCACCCTACTCAAACACTCACAAACTCACTACTCTCACTCCAAATCCCACCCACATCTAAAACACTATCACACTCTAGCACTCTCCTCAATCTCACACACTCCACCCTCAGTACTCACATCACACACACACAAACACTCACATACACTCACACCACACACTGAACCCACACACTCACAACTCACTCACTCACTCCACACACACACACTCTCACACACTCACACTCTTCACTCCACACACTCACACACTCACAATCTTCTACACACACTCTCCACACACTCACTCTCACTCTCACACCACACTCACTCTCGCAGACTTACAAAGACACACTCTCTCACTCACCACACTCACACACTCACACACCACACTCTCTCACATAATCACACTCTCACACACACACTAACACAAACAAACACACACACCACACACACAAAGCACTCAACACACCCACCCTAACACCTAACTCCTCACACACTCACACCCACACACTCCACACACTCACACATATATATAGATATTTATATGTGATATAGAGATAGT
Source organism: Penaeus japonicus (assembly GCF_977035675.1). Taxonomy (NCBI): domain Eukaryota; kingdom Metazoa; phylum Arthropoda; class Malacostraca; order Decapoda; family Penaeidae; genus Penaeus; species Penaeus japonicus. The sequence continues at coordinate 1,266,091 of NW_028234407.1, forward strand.
AGGTGAATGAGGGTAGAGTGTGATTGAGTCACCACATACCCATAATACCCCAGTTAGTCCCACCCCCCAATCTCTATCTCATCTCTCTCTCCACACACTCTCTAACACACATCCTCTCTAACTCACTCCACCGCAATTCACACACACTCCAAATAGGGTGGGGGGGGGGGTGGGGTGGGGGGGGGGTTGTGGTTGGGGGGGGGGTGTGTGTTGTGTTGTTTGTGTTGTTTAACTGTAATATTACATAATTATATAATATATATCCATAAATAAAAATATATATATATATATATATATATATCACCAATCTCTAAATAAAAACCACACATTAGGTTGTAGTGTGTGTGAGTGTATGACTCTCTAATCTCACTTAACTCACACAACTCACAAAAACAAAACAATCATCTTCTCACTCACACTCTTACTCACAAAAACTCTTCAGTCTACTATCTTCAATATCTCTAAACTCACACAATATCTCAATATCAAAAGGACGAGAAAACCTATACATCTCAATACCTTATACCACTAACTCACACAAACCCCTCACAAACTCAATCCCACACACACACATACACACATCAATCTTCTCTCACACACATCCACACACACCCACCCCAACACCACTACACCTTCATACTACTCTCACACTCTCTACTAACTACCTCTCTCTGGTGACTCGCAGCACCTCGCTATCTCAATAACACTCTCCCATCTTTCAAATAAATATACAACACATAATCACACACACACACACACTCACACACCTCACACACTCACACTCACTACGACCAGACCGCACCTCCACAACTCACTAATTCAAACTCACACACACACTTCACAACCACACTCTAGACAATAACACTCAACTCCACACTATCTCACACAAACACACACACATCACTCCACAACAACACACACACACTCACCTCACTCTCACTCGACCACTCTCCACTCTACCACCACTACAGACTTACACTTTCACACACACTCCTCACACACACTCACTCTCACTCTCACACAACTCCACCCACACTGACACACACTCACACACCACACACAGTAACTACACCCACACACACACACACAAACACACACACCCACCCACACAAACCACACACAAACAACACACAAACAACACACACAACATCACCACACAAACACCACCCACAAATATAGATGAGAGATGAGATAGATAGATGTATGATAGAGAGATAGATGGATAGATATAGAGAGATATAGACACCGACAAACCCTAAACCCCCAAATAAGGGACACCCACCCCCCAAAATAACCGCACATCGACAAGATCAATACAAACCGGGAAAGCAAACACGTATCGGCAGCAAGCGCTCTGCCATTTTCCAAAGCTAGCAAGACGTTAATATTTACCCCTTAGTTCTACCTTCATTTTTTATTGACATGTAAACAATGTCAAAAAAATTCAATGTTGAGCATTGACGCGAATAATTACTATAAACAATATTACACACATCATCCAATGCCATCCATCTCATCACTAATATTTTGTCACTTTCTTGTTGTTAGATATAAATATTTAATTTCATGATTGTATGATAAGGGCAATTAGTGGCGTATCTTCAATGATCTCCAATGGCGTGAAGTTCGATAGATATAGAATATAAATATAATATATATATAAAATATATATATATACCTCATATATACTATATATATATATAGTTATATAATATATATATATATATAAAGAGAGCAATATAAACAATTTAATATTCATCTCTAAATGAGTGAAAGTGTCAATTTATAGATGCTAGCGAAACATAAAGGTGATATTGCCTATCTCCAAAATTACAGAAGTCCAATAATCCACGCAACACACAACAATTCTAAACTTGAGACGCCCACTATACGCTGAGGCATCTAAAATTTAACACTATCTCATACATTATCCAAAGATGGGGTTAATTAGAACTGGTAGATTATCCTCGACATCTCACATGATATATTCAATACAATTAAAAAGTGACATAAGAAATATGTTAAAGTGGTACAATAGAAAATTTGATCTTGTCCTATATACCTATTCTCCTATGTTCCTAACAGATGACTCAAATAAATCAAATACCCCTCTGACGGAAACGCTACCTGATAGCAGAATTACCGTTATTCCCATATATAACTCAAAACTGATATATTCATTTATTTATTTATTTATTTATCTATTCATATGTGTATATATATATACATATATATATATATATTTATATATATATATATACTAATATATAGTTGATAGTATATATATATAGTATATATATATATATATAGAGAGAGAGAGAGAGGAGAGAGAAGAGAGAGAGAGAGAGAGCAGATGTAGAGAGAAGAGAAGAAAGAAGAAGAGAAGAGAGAGAGACAAGAGAGAGAGAAGAGAGGAGAGAAGAGAGATAGAGATAGAGAGAGATATTAGCAGAGAATAGATAGAAGAGAAGAGAGAGTATGCATAGAGAGAGAGAGAAGAGAGAGAGAGAGAGAAGAAGAGAGACGATAAGAGACGAGAGACACAGTGAGAGGAGAGAGGAGAGAGAGAGGAGAAGAAGACAAAGAAGAGACAGAGAAGAACAACTTCAGCGTTGATTCGAAACCTTCGTGCAGGGACTCAAAGATAAAATTGTTAGCAGTGTGTATATCTGTTGTCAATGTTTATGTGTATTGTTTTTCTCCTTGTGTCCTAAAACGTTTGGCATCAGATTACGAATCATAATGCCTAGCTTTTGAGATCTAATTCATCTTGGTATATAAAGAGAAATACACGAATTGTGGGTGTTATGTTGGGTGGAGAGTGGTGGTGTCGTGTGAGGATGTGTTGTGGTGTGAGAGTAGAGATGAGTGTGCGTTTCGCTTGAGAGTCTGTTTCGGTCATTTGTTGAGTGTCTAGGCATGTCGATTTTGTGAGGTTGCAGAGTGGTTTGTGATTGGTACACCGAGAAAAATAAAAATAAATAAATAGGAAATTATAAATGATTGAAAAATATAAATACAAAATATAAATGTATAGGGCAAAAAGTAGACGATCCAACAGAAAAAAAAAAGAAGAAAAAAGAGAAAAAAATAATTGGAAATAAAAGACAAAAGAAATATATAAGCAAGACAAATGACCGAAGAGAAAATAACAAACTCAAGGAGATAGATTCAAAAGTGAAGATTAAATGGCATCTATCTAAAATCAAAGGAGCGTTAGAAGCGAGTGATAAGAAAGAAGAGTCATAAGTGATAGGATGAAGACGATAGTGATAATGTGAAATCGATGATAATATATAGTAGGATGATAATAGTATGATGATATGATAAGCGATAACAACAACACATGATTTATTATGATGATAATATGCGAAAACAAGATAAGATATGTGATGGAGATGAACAAAATTATATAAAGATAATGAGACAAATGATGAGATACTAGTACGAGTAAAAGTATATGGATAATGAATTCAGATTATAATAATTGATAAACATTATTAATCATTATCTCATACCATCGCGATTCATACGTGATAATGAAAATGTTAGTAATGATAATGATAATAATAATTATTAAAAACTAACAATGATAGTAATAATGTTGAAAGATACTATCATCATAAAAACATCTGACATTGTCCAAAACAGCAATCAAGACACAATCACCAAGAAAGGTACAATTTATCCCGAAGATACGTCATCAGGAACTAGCTTTCAACAGCAAACCACAAGACACCTTCAAGACCAAAAAAAAATCCTTACCAAACACAACAAACCACCAACACCATTCAAGAGCAACCGAGAGCGCGAGCCGCCACCACCTAAGACAACCTTCAGACACAGACAATCAACACACCACCAAGACACCGCCAAAACACACCACCACACACAAACCTTCAGATGCACACCACTAAGACACCTTCCAGACACGACCAACACAAGCTGACAAGACACACCACCAACACAGCACACAAACACCTCTGACACCTCAACACACACCAAGACAACCTTCAGACACTTACACCCCAAGACACACCACCAAGATCAGCACAAATAAAAACACAACACCTCACAAACACCTTCAAAAGATCAGACACCTACTCAAGACACCTTCCTTTCCCAGACACAGACACACAAGACCGACACACCACCGAAGACACAACCACCAAGACAGCAAAAAAAAAAACCTTCAAGACACACCCACCTAAGTGACACCTTCCAGCCACACTCACCAAGAGACACACCACACAAGACAGCACGCACCAAACAAAACATAAACCTTTCAAACACAGACACCAAATAAGACACTTCCATGGACAGACACACGCACAATAGCGCAACCCGTCAAGACACACACAAAGACACTCTTCCAACACATACACGCCACCAGACAACACCACCGAACAGTACACAGCACAAGACATCCTTTCAAGACACACAACGACGGCACACTCTCCCAGACACACCACCAAGACACTCACAAACACACAAGAGCCTTCGTTCGACAAGACACTTCAAGCACAAGCAAACCACTAAGAACACTTGACCAAGACACACCACCAAGAGCTGCCTCAATGACATCACCACCAAGACACCTTCGTTCAGACGACACAACCAAGACACACCAACCAAGACAACACACACCAAGATACCTTCAAGACAACCATAACACCAACTAAGTACAACCTTCCGACACACCACAAAGACAGAAAAGCGTCAAGACACACGCACAAAGACAACCTCAGCGCACACCACAACGGCAACCGTTAAACAAGGCACCTTTCAAGAAAGCACTAAAAACCAACCAAGCACCAATAAAACAACAAACGACCGACAAAGACAAATAAAAACGCAATCAAAACACAACACAGAGTGAAACCACACAAACAAACACCTTTTACCCGTTCAAAGAGACATCACCCGGATACTATGCCCCACCAAGACAAAAAAAAACCACTTTCCAGAACACTATGTACAAAGACAAAACCTTTTCAAAGGACAGCGCTTCAGCACACCAACAAGACATCACTTCTACACGAACAATCAATAAGAGCCCCAAGAGGGGGGTGCGGGGTGGTGGTGGGATCTGCTTCAACACACCACAAAACAACCTATAAGACATCCGTTTCAAGACACACCCCCAAAGACTAGCGCTTCAACAACTACCACAAAGACTAATATCTTCGAAGACACCCCACAAAGACACCGTTTCCAAAACACTACCACCTACAAGATCTCACACACGCAGACACACCACCAAGACACCTTCCAGACACACCACAAAGACACCTTCAAGACACCTCAAAGACACCTTCAAGACACACCACCAAGACACACCACCAAGACACACCACCAAGACACCTTCAAGACACCTCCGAACTGGTCATGACACATCTATCCTAAAGGCTCTTTTCGTCTTTCGTCTCCCATTCCTAGTCGAGAAGCCGCCCGCTTCCCGCAATTGATCACAATGACTGCTAAACCCGGCGCTGTTCGTTAGTCGCTCTATCAGCCCGTCAGGCACGACTTCAAGCGTGGAGGGAGAGTGTAACGAGAGAGAGAGAAAGGAAAGGGAAGAGAGAGGTGGGATACGGAGATGGAGAGTTGGGAAGGAAAACGGCGAGATAAGTTGGGTAGAGAGACGAGAGAGCTGAAAAGGAAAGATGAGAGGTTGGGAAGGAGGTGAGGAGTGGGAGGACGTGAGGGAGATGGAAGTAGTGAGAGAGTTGGGAAGGAGAGAGAGAGTTGGGAAGGAAAGAGAGAGTTGGGAAGGAGAACAGAACTTGGAGCGAGGTGGTGAGAGTTAGATAGATAGTTGGGAAAGGACTGAGAAAGTTAGGAAAGAGAGAGAGTAGAGAGAGAGGGAGAGAGAGGAGAGCTGAGAGAAGATAGAGCGAGTGATGAGGTGAGAGAGTGAAAGGGTAGAAGAGAAGGATAAAAGACCGATGGTACGTTAGACATGGGCAAGAGTGAGATTAAAAAGTCTTGAAAAAGCGTGTGTGTAAGGGAAATTGAGAAAGAGAGTGAGGAAAGAGGAGAGGAGATGCAGAGAGAGAGAGAGAGAGAGAGAGAGAGAGGTGGGGAGGAAGGGATGATGGAGGGGACGGGGTGTTGGAAGAGGGTGGATGATGGCGTTGGAGAGGGGAAGTGGGTATGGTGGAGGATAGGGGGAAGGGGGGGGATGAGATTGTATGGGATGGTGAGGCTGGGGTTAGTGTGTGTGTTTGCGTGCGTCTTCGTATGTGTGCGTGAGTGGGGAGGAGAAGAGAGCTGTTATAGGAAGATAAGTTCGAGGGGAAACTTTTGACAAAATAAACATAAACAGATTGGCAAGAATGGAGAGAAAGGTGGGAGAAAGAGGGGAAAATCTGGGGGAGATGAGAAGCAGACCCTTACACACGTTGGTACACAGAAGAAAGGAGAATTGGCAGACTATGTCGATGAATAGAATAGACGAAAGGACAGATATATATATATAAATATATAAATATATATGAAGATATATATATATATATATATAATATATATATTATATATATATATATCATATATATATATATATATATATACTATATAATATATATATATATATATACATACATACATACATATGTGTGTGTGTGTGTGTGCGCGCGTCTCTGTGTGTGTATGTCTGTCTGTGTGTGTGTGATAGATAGATAGATAAATAGACATACAAAAAAGACAAACATTTAATAAGAAGCATAGATAGACAAACAGACAGATGAATAGATATACATAAAGGAAAACATATACATAAATAAACAGATAGACAACCGTATAGATAGACAGATAGACAATTTAATAGATACACTGCGAGTAACGTTCAGTAAATAAAAAACAAACAGTGTAAAAATAAATCATAGAACCACCTTTTACATCTCTATGGAAATACCATAGGTCAAGAAATTCCTTAAAGCAACTTGCATATAAAGTTGAAAGGGGTCACTAGGGGTCACAGTATCAAATTGTCTGTGATTAATTTATTGTCTTGATTGTAGCTCATCCATCATAGACGACTTATGAATGATGTAAATTTAATACATCCTAAAGGGTTTGTGTATTATAGATATAGATATGAATATGTATAGATATGGATACTCGCCCTCCTTGCCTGAAAACAACATGGATCTTAGGGGAGTAATACGACTTACGGCGCACTGGATATCTCTTATTCTCGAACTACTACTCTAAACTCGTCTACTCGTTTTACTTAACACTCGTACGATTGGGATACGCGAATAACGAGAACTCTAACTACCCGGCTTAACTCCGCTAATACTAAATCGGCCACTACGTCCTTTGACGTGAATATCTAAGATAAAACGGACTAATCAGACTACTACCTGACTTACGCTGCACACCGTGCATTCATGTAAATAAAATATGGGTGATTGTTTTGTTCGTTATGTTTAATGTTGCTGTTATGGAGGGGAGGGAGAGGGGAGAAAATACGTCATCACTAGTATATTCATAAAACACAAACTCAATGAATACACAGATATCATCATTATTAATGTATTCTTGTTATTTAGAGATGTATTCGGCTTGTTTGCGTGTGTGTGTGTGTGTGTGTGTTTGTGTGTGTGCGGGCGTGTGTGTGTGTGTGTATTTGTTTGTGTGTGTGTGTTTGTGTATTTATTTGTGTGTGTGTGTGTGTTTGTGTATTTGTTTGTGTGTGTGTGTGTGTTTGTGTATTTGTTTGTGTGTGTGTGTGAGTGTGTGTGTGTTTGTGTTTTTGTTTGTGTGTGTGTGTGTGTGTGTGTGTTTATAAACCTCGAACAGAGGAGAGTTTATTATCGTTTCTAAAAGCACAGAGGAGAAAACATAAAAATATTTAACGGTATCCGATATTATTTTCGTCCACACCCTCGTTCATATTTACTTAAACATAACTTGTCTCGTTGCCATAGTTCACTTAGAGATATCCTAGTTGAAAGAAAAAACAGAGAGAAGAAAAAAAAATATGCAACATTGGATAGCATCAATATCTTAATCGAGAGATTACCCCTGCGCGCCTGCGGTGGAGTTGGCATACTCTTAAATCGCATAGTACGGCGTAATTGGGGGTTAAATCGATATTACCCCCCCCCCACCCCACCCCATATCCCAAGCCTGAACTCCACCCAACTTAAAAAAAAAAAAAAAATACATAAATACATAAATAAACATCTGCAAAGGTCACCTAAACCAACTTTCAAAGTAACCTACAAAGAAAAAAGGCCTTTGCAAACTTCTAAGTAATCAGGACCATGTCTAAGCCCATTGAGCTTAGACACCTTCAACTTTCCTTCCCTTAAACGAATACCCAAGACTAGAAGTTACTAAATAATAATGGTTCCTAAGGTGACGAGAATGACCTCGTTTAAAGTCTTAAGTGGAGATCAGATTAGACTAAGTATATCCTTAACGAGGGCATATTCTTAGTTATGCCTATTCTTAACGTGGGCGGGCTATGCTATCGGTATGTGAAGGAGGGCAAAATGGTGGTATTTTCTGACTCTACTGGAATACTGGTGTAGATGTAGCGGGGTATGGCTTAGTGTGGTACAAGCCAGTACAAGCCACGTTGGAATCATGAATCTAGAGGCTTGTTTTTGTGAGGTGGATTATTGTATTATGAGGAGAGGTTTTGGTAAGTGTATGTGGAAGTGTATGGTAAGTGTATGTTCTGTTTAAGGGGAGGTAGATATTGAAAGCAGGTGTAACGGGTTAGTCAAAATATAGAGTTTGAGAGCTACAAAGACAGATATAGAGACAGACAGACAAACAGACGGAGACACACCATCCAAAAGAAAATCATAAAAGAAATATCAACAACCCCCCCCCCCCAAAAAAAAAATAATAATAATAATAATAAATAAATAAATAAATAATAATATCTTTATTATCTTCTTTTAATTCTCGTTAAGTACAACAAGCTTACATCTCGGGCAGGACAGCATCCCCCCTCCCCCCCCTCCCCCCCACCAACAAAATAAACAATAGAAAAAAATTAAAACAAAAAAAAAATAAAAACAAACAAAATAAAAAAAAAAAAAAAAAAAAAAAAAACAAAAAATAAAACAACAAAAACAACCAAAAAAGAAAAAAAGAAATAAATACAACAAAAAATAAAAAAACAAAAAAAAAAAAAAAACAAAAAAACCAACAATAATAAAAAAAGTTAAACAAAACAGAAAAAATACACCCCCACCTCCCCCCAAAAAAAAAACCAAAAACTAAATTGAACAAAAAAAAAAAACAATAGCAACAAAAAAAAAAATAACCAACAAAAAAATAAACAATAATAAAAAAAAACAAGAAAAAAATTAAAAAGCCCCCCACCCAAAAAAAAAAAAATAGGAAAATAAAAAAAAAAAGGAAAAAAAACAAAATATACAAACAACAACTCAAAAAACCCAAATAAAAAACGAAGAAAACATAACCCCCCAAACAAAAACCAAAAATCCAAAAATAAAAATAAAAAATAAAAAAAAAAGAAAACAAAAAAAAACAATTAAACAAACAAAAAAAAAAAAACAAAAAAAAAATAATGAAAATCAAACCCCCAAAAACACAAACCCGCCCAAAGAAAAAAAAAAACAAACAAAAAAAAAATAAGAATACCCCCCCAAAAAAAAAAAATAAAGAAAAAAAAAAAGAAAAAAAAAAAAAAAAACCAACAAAAAAAAAAAAAACAAAAAAAAAAAAAAAAAAAAGAAAAAAAAAAAGAAAAAAAAAAAAAAAAAAAAAAAAAAAAAAAAAAAATAAAACTAAAAATTCAAAAAACAAAAAAAAAAAAAATAAAAAAAAACAACAAAAAACAAAAAACAAAAACAAAAAAAAACTAAAAAAAAAAATAAAAAAACAACAAAAAAAAACCAAAATAAAAAAACGCCCCAAAACCAACCCAAAAACAAAAAAAAAAAAAAAAAAATAACCCCAAAAAAACCCAAAAAATAAAACCAAAAAAAAAAACAAAAAACCCAACAATAACAAAAAAACCAAAACAAGACCAAAAAAAAATACAAAAAAAAAAAATCAAAAAATCCCCCCAAACACGACAAAAAAAAACAAAAAAAAACAAACAAAACGCCAACAATCCCACACAACAAAAAAAAAAAACCAAATACAACACCCCAAAAATCACCCCACAAAACCCCCCCCAAACCCCCCAAACCTAAAACCCCCAAAAAACAAAACAAAAAACCCCCGCAACAAAAACCCCACAAAAAAAACAAAAAAAAAAATTCCAAACAACAAAAACAAACACAAAAAACCCCCAAACAACAAAAAAATACACCCACCCAAAACACAAAACACCAAAACACCCCAACAAAAAAAAACTCAATAAACAACAAAAAATAAAAAACCAAAAACACAACAAAACAAAATTACAAAAAAACAAAAAGATTAAAAAACAAAACAAATCACAAAAAAATAAAATAACGATAAACAAAAAAAAAAAACAAAACAAAAACACCCACACACCACAAAACCACAAAAACAAACAAAACCACCCAAACAAACCAAAATCCAAAAAACACCCCCCACCCCCCCTCCCCCCACAAAAAAACAAAAAAAAAAAAAAAAACCCAACCACCAAAAAACACACAAAACAAAAAATCCAACTACCCCATCACCACAAACAACAAAAACACCCAAAGCAAAAAAAAAACAAAAACAAAAACACAAAAATAAGGACCCCCCACACCATGCCCCCCCCCCCAAACTAACTCAAACACCACACCCTCCCCCACACCAAACCCACCCCAACAACCATCCCACCACCAACCCAACACCCCCCCCAACTACACGCACCCCCCCCCACTCACCACCCACCAAACACAACAAACAACACACCTCCCCCCCAAACCAACTCCCACACACAACCCCCCCACCCCTCCCCCCCCACCCCACCCCACCCCCCCCACACACCAACCCCCCCCACACCCCCCCGCCCCCTACCAACCAAACAACAACACCATCACGAACCCACAAGCACCCCCCCCACCCAACACACACACCCCCCACCGAAACCACCCACACCATCCCACACCCACCAACCACCCCAAAAACCACAACCCACCTAGGCACCCAACCAACCCACCCCACCCCACAAAAACCCAGCCACCCCCAAAACAAAAAACCTCCATTGTAGTAAGTGGATTGAGCACTCAAGGGGGACATCGGTAGCGGGGTTGTGAGAGAACATTTTCACAAGGGGGGGGGGGGGTTAAGGAGGAGGGGGGGCATAGAGGAGGAAGGGTGAGGGGATTGGGGTAAAGAGGAAGGGAGGTAGGAAGGGTGAGGAGGAAGAGAGGGAAGAAGGGAGGGAGGAAGGGAGGGAGGAAGGGTGAGGTGGGAGGGGGGGGGAGTGCTGTTACGGGAGATGAGGAGATGAAGGCGGAAGATGATGCTGTGTTCGGAGGCTGTTGGTTGTCTCATTCTCTCCTTTAGTCCCGTTCAGCTGTTGTTGTTGTTGTTGTGGTTTTTGCTTTTATTCTGTGCAGTTTATATATGATTAAAGTAACAATGCTTCTTTGAAAAGCGTGAGTATGAAAATATTCGCATATTTCTTTCTGTAAATTTTATGGATTTGAATTTCAAAAGCAAAACCAAATCTTGATAATGTTGCACCAATATATATTTTTTTTTCCAAAATTTCCAGACAATTTTTAATTATATCTCGGCCCACGTTAACCTCATCTAACTGAACCTCAAATTAAAGCAAATCAAACAATAAAGATATAGAATCAGGATTAACTGAACTCTTATCTTGACTGAACGAAACCAAAATACGAAACAAAAATCAAGGAAAATAAGTTGAATTCCGAAGTTATTTCCCATGCAAGCGAATATTCTTTCCTGTAAAAGCTGTTTCAGAATTATCACCGTGAAATGGCATGTGTCATTAGCCTTTCTTTTCGAAGTGAACATCAACAAAGTCAAAAGATGCAAACGAACAATTGCAAACTAACAATTGCAAACGAACAATTGCAAATCTATCATCTTTCTCATTTGAATATACCTGCACTTCTCTGAGGTATTTATTTCACAATAGCTATGCACCTGGATGAATCTACATATTTATTAATATCATTCTATTTTCTGTCTCTATTTTCGCATGTCTCTCTCTCCCTCTATTTATTACTGTTCATTTCTCTCCTCCCCCCCATCTCTCTCTATCTTTCTATCTATCTATCTGTCTATCTATCTCTATCTCCATCTCTCTCTCTCTCTCTCTCTCTCTATCTATCTATCTATCGAGATAAGTCTATAGCGCTACTCTCTATCTACCTACCTAAACTATCTAATCCATCTAATTGCGATTGAGGATCTGTCTATCTCTATCTCTTTCTCTCTTTCTCTCCTACCCTCCCCCCTCTATTTCTCTTTCTCTCCTTCCCTTCCTTCGCCCCTCCTTCTTCTCTCTCTCTTTCTCAAGACCAATTCTGCACAAGCTACAGGAAAACAAAATTCCATACTCCTGGCCATACGACATTTATACCCTGAGGGACTATTTCTCTCTCTCCCTCTCCTTCTTATTCTCTCTCTCTCTCTCTCTATCTATCTATCTATCTATCTCTCCCACTCCCTTCCTCTCTCTCTCTCTTTATCTCTCCCTCACTCCCTTGCTCTCTATTTCTCTCTCTCTCTCTCTCTCTCTCTCTCTCTCTCTCTCTCTCTCTCTCTCTCTCTCTCTCTCTCTCTCTCATCTCTCACTCTCTCTCCTCTCTCTCTCTCTCTCTCTCTCTCTCTCTCTCTCTCTCTCTCCTCCTCTCTCTCTCTAACTCCTCTCTCTCTCTCTCTCTCTCTCTCTAACTCCTCTCTCTCCCTGCCTCCTTCCCTCTCCCTTTCTCTCTCTCCCTCTCTCTCTTTCTCTCTCTCTCTCTCTCTAATTCCTCTCTTTCTCTCCCTTTCTCTCTCTCTCTCCCTTTCTCTCTCTCCCTCTCCCTTTTTCTCTCTCTCTCTCCCTAACTCCTCTCTCTCTCTCTCTGCCTTCCTCCCTCCCTCTCCCTTTCTCTCTCCCTCTTTCTCGGAAGTATTTGCCCCAACTTGATTATTCCTTCGGCAAAAGTACAGAAGTTGAAATTACACCTTCCTAAATGACTCCTGCCACTTATCTCCGGTTAGAAGTTTGCTTAGCATGATGGAGAATTTGACCTCGAGTCTCGGGATGTTGATGGAGCGAGAGGGAGGGAGGAAATGGGAGAGAGAGAGAGGGGAGAGAAGAGGGAGTTATGGGAGGGCGGGTGTGTGTGTGGGGGGGGGGGGGAGATGGTGTGGGGATGTGGGTGGGGGGGTGGGGATGTGGGTTGGGGGTAGAAGGGGGTTTTGGATAGGGAGAAGAAATGAGGAGGGAGGGGGGAGGTTGGAAATAAGGGATAGGGGGAGGTGAGTAGAGGGATGGGAGTGTGGAATAGGAGTGAGTTGGAGGGGATGGCGTTTGAAGGGAGTGGTGGGGGGAGAAGAGAGAGGAGGGAAGGAAGTGAGTGGAAAGAAGAGAGGTGAGAGAGGGGAAGGGAGAAAATTTGAGGGAGAGTGAAGTTTAAAAAAGGAGAAAGAAAAAGGAGAAAGGGAGAGAAAGGGAGAGAGCGCAAGAGACAGGCAGATAGACAGACAGACATAAAGATAAAGAAAGAGAACGACAGACAAACAGACCAAAATAGAGTGGCAGACAAAAACTAATAGATGTAGAGAGAGAGAAAGCCAAAATTTAGAAAGACATTTTACAACCTTCGACATAAACACAGAGAAGGAACTAGTATTATTTCGATGACATTTTCAACGATCTGGATAATTTGAATTATAAAACGGAGCTTAACCTATTTTCAAAGAACAATGTCATTTGAATACAGTTTAACAGAAATAGATACATATTGTACGAGAAGAAAAGCTTAACCTTAACAGCTAAAGAATATATGAATATGATAATGCATAAGTGTCCCTTGACATACGTGTCTATTTACAACCATAAAAAAATATTTGAAAAGATTGAGAAGTTTCAATAGAAAACGGGAGAGCACATGCCTCACCCGGTGCGATGGGAAACTCAAAGAATTCGCTAAGCATCCACGATTGGCCCCTGTAATTATTGAAGGCTTATCTCCTGCCAGTTTTGCAACTGACCCGTAGGTTTGCAAATGGGGGAAAACCCCGAAAAAAGGGAAAAGACATTCTTTTCTCCGAACAGACAGAAGTTTGCATTCTTATTAACAAAGTTTAGAATTACCGACTATAAACTTCAAACTTTCCTTTAAGATGGTAAACCCTTTCTATTCTTTTCATTTTTTTTTTTCTTTTTTGAGTCATCAAGGCATGGATAGTTCGAAAGTTTATGTGCGTGTATTTATATGTATAGATATACAACTCTCTCTCTCTCTCTCCGCGTCTCTCGCTCATCTCCGCGCTCTCTCCTCTCTCTCTCTTCTCTCATCTCTTCCTCTCCTCTCTTTCTCGCCTCTTTTCTCCTCTCTTTCCTTCTCCTCTTACTCTCTCTCCTCTTTTCTTTTTCCCTCTCTCTCCCCTCATCTCTCTCTCACTCCTCTCTCTCTCTCTTCTCTCTTTTCTCTCTCTCTCTCTCACTCTCTTTCTGCATCTCTTTCTCTTTCCTCTCTCCGCCTCCTCTCACTCTCTCTCTCTAATACTCGCTCGTCTTTATCCCCCCTCTCACTAGCTCGCTCATCTAATCTCTCTTCTAATCTATTTCTCTCAACTCTATTCTCTCGCTTCCCTCTCTCTCTCCTTCTCCTCCACCTCTATCCCTCTCTCTCTCTCTCTGCTGTCTCTCAATCTCTCTTATCTCCTCTCCTTCTCATTCTACTCTCTCTCTCTAGTCTCTCGTCAACACTACCCTTTTGCAGTCTCTTTCCCCCCTCTCTCTCTCTCTCTCTCCTCCTCCACTCATCCCTCTCTCACTCCTCCACTCTCACTCTCTCCTCACTCTCTCTCTCTTCGTATGCTCACTCTCTCTCCTCTCTCTCTCTCATCTCTCATCTCCACTCACTACCCTTCCTCTTCTCTCGCTCTCTCCTCTCCTTCTCTCTCTCTCTCGTCTCTCCTCTCTCTCCTCTCTCTCTCTCTGGCTCATTTCGCATCCTTCGAGCTCTCTTCCTAAAAAACTCTCACTCTCTGTCACTCTTTCTCCACTCGGTCTTCTACTTCGTCTCTCTCATCTCTCTCGCGCATTCTTCCTCCCTCTCTTCCTCTCTCTCTCTCTCTCTCTCCTCGTCTTCTATATATATATAAATATATATATATTATATATATATATATATATATATATAATATATATATATATATATACATTTATATACATTTATATAAATAAAATAGAGCTGCATAGAAGTTATATATATAATTTATATATATAAATGTACATATAAACATCCGCGTGTGTGTGTGTGTGGGTGTGGGTGTGTATGTGTGTGTATGTGTGTGTGTGCATGTGTGTGTGTGTGTCTGTGTGTGTGCATCTCGGTACGTAGATATGTGCATATAACCTTTTCCAAATAATATAGAAGCAAATACACATCTATTTTCGTGCCAATTGCAAGACAGGATTTCAGAACTTCAGAAGATAAAAAACAAATGAAGGAATAGACGAGATGGAAGACAGAGGAGAAGCGAAAGGGGGAGGGGGGGAAGGAGAGGGGCGGGGAGGGGAGGGGAGGGGGGGAAGAGAAGGCTTTGAATCTCCCCTCTTATCGATTTCAATATCTGATCGCAATCTTTTAAAGCACTTTTTCCAACTTTAATGACTCTCTTCTCTTTGTTTAAGTGAATCACTGTTGTGAATCTCTCTCTCTCTCTTTCTCTCTCTCTCTCTCTCTCTCCTCCGCTTTTCTCTCACTTTTCCCTTCTCTCTCTCATCCTCCACTCTCTCTCTCCTCTCACTCTCCTTTCTCTCATTCTTTCTTCATTCTCTTTCTGTCTCTCCTGCTCTCTCTCTCTCTCTCTCTCCCTCTCCTCGTCTCATCTCTCTCTCTCTCTTTCTCTTCTCCTATCTCCCCTCTACGCCTCTTCTCTCTCTCTCTCGATTTTTTTACTCTCTCACCCTCTCTATGCTACTCATCATCTTTCTCTCTTTCTTCTTTTCTTTCTGTCTCTCTTCCCTCTCTCTTTTCTTCTTCTTCTGTCTGTCTGCTGTCTCTCATTCCTCTATCTCTCTCTCTCTTTCTCCTCTTTCTCTTTTTTTCCCCCTTTTTCTCCCCTTTCTCTCTCGCTCCGCTCTCTCTCTCCCTTCTCTCTCACCCCTCCCGCTCTCTCTCTCTCTCTCTCTCTCTCTCTCTCTCTCTCTCTCTCTCTCTCTCTCTCTCTCTCGCATTCTCTCTCTCTCTCTTTCTTTCTTTCTCTTTCTGTCTCTGTCTGTCCCTGTCTGTCTGTCTGTCTCTCTCTCTCTCTCTCTCTCTCTCACATCGCGCCATCCTCTCATCTCGTCCCTTCTCCTCTCTCCTTCACACACTCTTCTCTTCGCGCTCTCCTCTCTCTCTCGCTCTCTCTCTCTCTCTCTTTCACTCACTTTTTTCTCTCTCCCTTCATCCCTCCCCCCAACCCTCCAGCACAACTGATGATAAAAAAAAATATCTCATCACCATTATCTCTTTATCATAGAACTGCACCAGCCCTTTGTTTCCCCCCTTTCATCTTTCTCTCCCCTTATCTCCGTCTTCCATAAGGGAAGTTAAAGCTACAGAAGAAAGGGGAGGGGGAGAGTAGAGGAGGAGGAGGGAGAATGGGGGGGGGGAGGAGAGAAAGTTAGAGGGAGGGGTTGGAGAATAAGGAGACTGGGGAAAAGGGTGAGATTAAGAGAGGGGAAAGGAGAAAGGACGCAACGAGAGAGAGGGAGGGAGAGAGAGAGGAGAGAGAGAGAGAGACAGAGAGAGAGAGAGAGAGAGAGAGAGAGAGAGAGAAAGAGAGAGAGAGAGAGACAGAGAGAGACAGACAGACAGAGAGAGACAGACAGACAGAGAGAGAGAAAAAAAAGAGAAAGAGAGAGAGAGGAAAGAGAGAAAAAAGAGAGAAAGAGAAAAAAAGAGAAAGAGAGAAAAAGAGAGAGAGAAAACGAAACTTGATCATATTTTAATAAAAGATCAAAACAGAAATGGCTGAGCGAATGTAAGGAAAGAGAG
>NW_028234407.1:1288228-1290728 GCF_977035675.1 Penaeus japonicus
CTTTCTCTCTCCTCTTCTCTCCCCTTTCTCCTTCTTCTCTCTCTCCCTCCCTCCACTTTCTCCATTTCCATTCCTCCACCACCCCCCTGCCATCCCCTCCCACCCCCTCCACCCCCCCCCCACCACCCCTCTCCTCTGAGATGTGTACCCATCTCACCGTAATAGCAAATACATTTTTCTTCAGCGATCCCATCTCCCATTCTGATAAACCAAGAAGGATGAAAACAAAACAATAACAAAAACAAAAACAAAAAAAGATACACGCAAGATACTGTAAAAACAAAAACAAACAAACAAAAATACGAACATCATCAGGAGGGAGAAAGAGAGACACATTCGCTTTCTCTCTCCCCCTCCCATCCACCCCCCCCCCCTCCTACCCCCCCCCCACCCCTCCACTCCCCTTCCATTTATCACCCCCTCCCCCCCCCCCCCCCCCCCTACCCCCCCCCCCCCCCACCACCCCCCCCACCCACCCCCCCCCAAATTATTTTCTATCATCAGTCTATCTTCTGTTCTTCTCTCTCTCTTTCTCTCTATCTATCTATCTATCTCTCTCTTTTTATTTCTCTCTCTCTCTCTCTCTCTCTCTCTCTCTCTCTCTCTCTCTCTCTCTCTCTCTCTCTCTCTCTCTCTCTCTCTCTCTCTCTCTCTCTCTCTCTCTCTCTCTCTCTCGCTCTCTCGCTCTCTTTCTAGAAATACACCCAAGGAGATCTCGAAGGTATACCAAGAAGAAATTCCTGATTATCGGGAATATTCCAGGCGCGAAAATCATCCACGGATGAGGGAGGGAGGGAGGGAGAGGGGGAGAGAAGGAGGGAGGGAGGGAGGGAGAGAGGGAGAGAGGGAGAGAAGGAGGAGGGAGGGAGGGAGGGAAGTAGGGAGAGGATGAAGTCCTTGTATTTGGAATAGGAATTTCATCTCATAGTTGAGGATTCTGACGGGAATATCGGCGCTGAGGATGCTGACAGATGAAGGAGGGGGAGGGTGGGGGGGAGGGGGGAGAAGGGGAGGAAATGGGAAGGGGGGAGATGGGTGCATGAGCGAAAAGGAGGTGGTGATAAAAGAAGAGGAGAAGAAAGGGGGAAGGGAGTGGAGAGGATTAAGGTAGAGGGAGAAAGGGAGGGGAAGGGGGAATAGAGACGGAGGAGGGAGGGAGAAGGGAGGAAGGAGGGAGTAAGGGAGGAAGTAGGAAGGAAGAGGAAGGAAGAAGGGAGGAAGAGACGGATTAGGGAGGAAGGGAAAAAGAGACGGAGGAGAGAGGAAGGAACGAAAGAGGGAAGGACACAGAATAGAGGAAGGAGGAAGGAAGAGACGGAGAAGAGAGGAAGGAACGAAAGAGGGAAGAAGGCAGGATAGAGGAGGCAGGATAGAGGAAAGAGGAAGGAAGAGAAAGGAGGAGGGAGGAAGGGAGGAAGAGACGGAGGATGGAGGGTGGAGAGTAAGAGATAGGGGCTTGATTAGACGGTGTTTGTTTACAGTAACTAAGTTATGGTTTGAGGGCGACATTTCCACTGTGTATTTTAGATTGTTGACTTATTTATATTGCGTGAGGATACATATTTGGGTGTGGACTGTGTGTATAGCTCAGTGAATGGATTTCTTTACTTATGGATTCATCTACTTACATATGTTCGTCTATAAGTGTGTGTGTGTGTGTGTGCGTGTTTGTGTGTTTATATATACGTATATATATATATATATATATATATATATATATATATATATATATATATATATATATATATATGTTTATTATATATTTGTATATTATAATATATATATATATATATATATATAATATATATATATATATGTATATATATTATATATATATTTAATATATGTTTGTATATATATATATATATATATATATTTTTATATATATATATATATATATATATATATATTATAGGTACAACGATAGATAGATATATAGATAAATAAGTATATATATATATATATATATATATATATATATATATATATATACATATATATATACAAATATATATATATATACATATATATATATATATATATATATATATATATATATACATATACATATACATATATACATATATGCATAAACATATATATATATATATATATATTTATATATATATATATATATATATTATATATATATATGCATTTATATATATGAATATATATATATGCATATATGTATATATGTATATGTATATGTATATATATATATATATATATATATATATATATATATATATGTATGTATAAGTATATACAAGGTGTCCAACAAATTATTTCAGATATCTCTAGACGTAAAAGAACATATGATCAATTCGCAAATGTCTTTCTCGGATTAAGCAAACGTCAAAGTTTCAAAGATTGCAGAGTCCGGCAGGAAGGCGAGGGAAGGGAGAATATGTTGCACGGTTGCAATTATGACTTTATTCATCCTTATCATCTTTCATCCAGAGGAAAAATTCAATGATTAATTAATTAATTAATCACT
>NW_028234407.1:1295728-1298228 GCF_977035675.1 Penaeus japonicus
AAAGAGTATGAATGAAACTAAATATCTAGATTGATAAACACACAAAAATAGATATATAGAAACAAACATAATTAAACGAACCTAAACTTACACCGGATTGGCCGACAGCTGAACTTGGTCCCAACTTGACTAACCAATCACCTTCCGGAATCAGACGCCACACGCAACCCCCCATCGAACAGCCACGGGAAAACAGACCTTACGCCACAACGCCATAGATAACAAATTCGCTTAGCAAACCCCGGAGAAGCAATATTCAAGACTGAAGGCACATTCACAGATTAGGTCTCCTGCCCCCCCTACCCCTCCCTCACCCCCCTTCCTCCCTCGCTCCCTCTTCTCCCCCCTCCCCTCTCCCCCGCCCCCTCGCCCCCCTCCCCCCCCCCCCCGCCCCCCGCCCCCCCCCCCCCCCCCCCCCGACGCTGTCACATGGGGCTTTGTATTGAAAAGATAAAAAGAATCGGCCAGAGTTTTCTCTTACGATCGGAAGATTATACCGAGATTTTGCAGAGGAGGAAATAATGCAAGTCTGTGTGATTATTTGCTGGAATTGAATTTGACCGCCGATTCCTCTCTCTATCTGTCTATCTCTCTATTTATTTATCTATTTATCTATCTATATCTATCTCTGTTGCTCTGTTTTTCTCTATCTATCCATCTATCTATCTATATCTATCTCTATCTCTCTCTTTCTCTCTCTCTCTATCTATCTATCTATCTCATTCTATCTATCTATCTCAATCTATCTATTTATATATATCTATCTATCTATATCTATCTATCTATCTATCTATCTATCTCTATCTACCTATTTATCAATCTTTATCTTTCTCTCTCTCTCTCTCTCTCTCTCTCTCTCTCTAGCTCCTCCTCGCTTCTCCTCTTCTCCTCATCTCTCTCTCTCTTTCTCTCTCTCTATATATATCTATATATATATATGTTGATATATATATATTATATATATATGAGTTTCATTTATATTATATTATAGTATATATATATATACCTAGGTATCTATCTATACGATCTGATTCTATCTAATCTCAATCTGCTCTCTCGCGCGTCACGCTCTCGCTCTCTCCCCTCCTCTCCTCGTCTCCATGCTCTAACCGTCTCTAATTCTCTCTCCTCTGTCGTCATCTCTCCTCTCTCTGCGTCGCTCGCGCTTCTCTCTCTCTCTTTTTCGCTCTTTTGTTTTAGATGTTTGTCATGTATAAAGTTGCGTGCGTGAGAAGCCGTATGCGTGTATGAGTGTAATTGTGCTTGTGATGTGCTTTTGTGTGTGTGTGTGTGTGTGTATTTGTGCGTGTGTTTATGCTTGCATGGGTATGGGTGTATGTGTAGTTTATGCGTATTGCGCTTATTTGTAAGCATATGTGTGTGGTCCGTATGTATATTTGTGTTTGCGTGTCTATGCGCGTCATATCTATATATAAGTTAATATTTTCATTATGATTATTATCCTCATCCCTCATCATTCCCCTATCTCCCACACCCCTCATTCGGTCACTCACACTCCACTTCATATACCCTACTCACAAAATCAGAAATTCTTTAGTACGAAAGTGATGTAAAATACGAGATTTCATATTTTCAATACGACCCGATGCTGTTACCATGGAAACCGGTTTCCTTATTGTCTTCAACACTCTTTTCGTTCAATTTCACGTTCCTTATGTTTCGCTTTTTTTTATATCTTATGGGACTATTTCATTGGCTTTCATCAGTGATCATAATGATAGCTATTTGTTTTTTATGTTGATCTGTTGTCTTCTGTAATAATGATAATGATGATGGTAATGATGATGAAAATAATAATGACGATAATGATAGTGATTATGATAATGATGATGATAAAGATGATGAACATAGCAATGACGATAATGATAGTAATAATGATAATGATGATGATTATGATGATGAAAATAATAATGACGATATTGATAGTGATAATGATAATGAAGATAATGATGATGAAAATAGCAATGACTATAATGATAGTAATAACGATAATGAAGTTATGATTGGTCGTATTTGCAATATTATAAGCAAAGGTTTATGAGGAACGTTTAGGCAATGATGACTATGAGGATAATCATTATTGTTTTTTATCATTATTATCATTATCATCATTATGATTATAATTGGCATTATTATTGTCGTTATAACTATTATTACCATAAACAATATAATGATTATTAATATGATGATGATTATTCCTGTCATTTTCATTATCGCTATTTTCATTATTACTATTATCATTATTATCATTATCATTATCATTGCTATCATTATTATTGTTGATAATGTCCATGATAGAGACAATGATAATAATAATGACAATGATGACCATAATAATGATGATAAAGATAATGGTAAAAATGATAATAATAGCATCAATAATAAGAATGATAATCCTAATAACAATGATAATGATGATAATACTAATAATATTGATAATGATGATGATAATGATTATAAATATGATAGTGACGATAAT
>NW_028234407.1:1313228-1315728 GCF_977035675.1 Penaeus japonicus
CTTTCCCCTCTCATCTCTCCCCCTCTCACCCTCATCCTCACTCAATTTCACCCTCATTCTTTCTCCCTTTCACCCTCATTCTTTCTCCCTTTCACCCTCATTCTTTCTCCCTTTCACCCTCATTCTTTCTCCCTTTCACCCTCATTCTTTCTCCCTTTCACCCTCATTCTCTCTCATTCTTTCCCCTCTCATCTCTCTCATTCTTTCCCCTCTCATCTATTCCCCTCTCACGCTCATCCTCACTCAATTTCACCCTCATTTTTTCTCCCTTTCACCCTCATCCTCTTTCCCTTTTATCTCCATTTTCTCCCTTTCACCCTCATTCACTCTCATTCTTTTTCCTCCCACCCTCATCCTCACTCAATTTCACCCACATTCTCTCTCATTCTTTCCCCTCTCACCCTCATCCTCACTCAATTTCACCCACATTCTCTCTAATTCTTTCCCCTCTCACCCTCATCCTCACTCAATTTCACCCACATTCTCTCTCATTCTTTCCCCTCTCACCCTTATCCTCACTCAATTTCACCCTCATTCTTTCTCCCTTTCACCCTCATCCTCAACCGCTCACGCCATCTGCCGGTGACCACACGAATCATATCCATGTCGATTCACGGAGCTGTCATGCGTGCGTGCCATGCAACCCCCCCCCCTACCCACCCCCACCCTCCACCCACCCTCGGCCCCTGTCATGAACCGTCATGAGATTCCCGGTTCAGAAATGAGGAAATATTATTACACGAATTATCATATTTATTGTTTGGTTGTTGATTAGGACTTTTTTTAGGCTTTTTTTATTTTTTTTTTAGGCCTATGGATGTGTAATAAAAATAATGGGTAGATAGATAATTGAGTGATTGGACATATGAATAGATAAATACGTGAATAAATATATAAACTTTTCAATAAATGGATTCAAAGATATATATGTAAATGAATCATCCAAAAAAAAAAAATAAACACAAAAACAAACAAATGAATGAATAAACAAATAATGGTCAAATTAATAGTCATTAAATTGAAACATAAAAAAAATCACAAACTCGACTACGCTCTTTTTTTCTTTCTTTCTTTTTCTTTTTGTGTTACGTAAAAAAAAGGAAAAAAAAGACGATTTTATGACAGCAATAATCTCGTTATCAAACTCGTATTTCACATTGCGTTATTCTTATCTCTGTTTGTCCGTCTATATTTATTACACTGTCTTTCTTCATTAAACTCAATCCTTCTTTATATCCCTCTTTAAATGTCGTCATCAAAGGACTATTTTTTTTCTTTATTTTTTTTTATATCTCCACTTTTTTTGTTTTGTTTTTGTTTTTTGTTTTTGTTTTCATCTTTCTCTTTATGTCTGTCTCATCCTTGCATTCACTTTTTCTCCTTCGTTTTGTCTCGTTCTTTTTCGCTCTTTCTCTCCTTTTTTTCTTTCTTTCTCACTTTCTCTCTCTCTCTCTATCTATCTATCTATCTATCTATCTACTTATCTATCTATCTATCTATATATCTATCTATGTATCTATCTATCTATCTATCTATCTATTTATCTATCAATCTATCTATCTATCTATCTATCTATCTATCTATCTATCTATCTATCTATCTATCTATCTATCTATATATATATATATATATATATATATATCGCCCCCCCCCCCCTCTCTCTCTCTCTCTTTTTTCTTTAACCCCCCTCTCTTTATTTAGTTCCCATTTCCTTTCTCCATTGTTACCTTCCTTCCTACTTTTTTTTTTCCTTTCTCTTTCTCCTCCCCGCCCACCTTTTTTCCGTTTTTTCCTACCCACCATATAAGACGTTCTGCCTTTTAGTACACATATGATACTAATTTCCTCTCTCTCTCTCTCTCTCTCTCTCTCTCTCTCTCTCTCTCTCTCTCTCTCTCTCTCTCTCTCTCTCTCTCTCTCTCTCTCTCTCTCTCTCTCTCTCTCTCGCTCGCTCGCTCGCTCGCTCGCTCCCCCCCCCCCCCCCCTCTCTCTCTCTCTCTGTCACCCCCCCCCCCCCCGTCTCTCTCTCTGTCACCCCCCCTCTCTCTCTCTCTCTCCCTCCCCTCTCTCTCTCTCTCTCTCTCTCTCTCTCTCTCTCTCTCTCTCTCTCCCTCCCCCCTCCCTCTCTCTCTCTCACTCCCTCCCTCCCCCCCCCTCTCTCTCTCTCTCTGTCACCCCCCCCTCTCTCTCTCTGTCACCCCCCCCTCTCTCTCTCTCTCTCTTACAAGGAGCATCGTAGCTTTAATATTCCTGTCAGTTATGCTCCACAAACCACCAGACTACTTTGAGTGCGGAATAACTTTACAGTAAGGGCGGTAGTTAGCGTGTGGATGTGTATAGGTTAGTGTGTGTGTGTTAGTTGACGTCAGTGTGCTTGGGGGTGCGGGAGAGGTGGGGTCTGTGTGTGCTTGGGGGTAGGGGGGAGGGGGGTTTGTGTGTGCTTGGGGGGGAGATGTGTGTGTGTGTGTGTGTGTGTGTGTGTGTGTGTGTGTGTGTGTGT
>NW_028234407.1:1318228-1322465 GCF_977035675.1 Penaeus japonicus
GAAGGGGATGTGGGGGAGAGGGAGAGAAGGGGATGTGGGGGAGAGGGAGAGAAGGGGATGTGGGGGAGAGGGAGAGAAGGGGATGTGGGGGAGAGGGAGAGAAGGGGGTGTGGGGGAGAGGGAGAGAAGGGGATGTGGGGGAGAGGGAGAGAAGGGGGTGTGGGGGAGAGGGAGAGAAGGGGATATGGGTTAGAGGGAGGGAGGGAAAGGGAGATTAAAGAGAGCGGAAGAGGTGTAAGGGGAAGAGGGGAGAGGGAGAGAAGAAGGGAATGGGAGTGAGAGAGAGAGCGGAAGAGGTGTAAGGGGAAGAGGGGAGAGGGAGGGAAGAAAGGAATGGGAGATTAAAGAGAGCGGAAGAGGGGAGAGGGAGGGGAGGAGGGAATGGGAGAGAGAGAGAGAGAGACAGAGTGGAAGAAGTAGAAGGGGAGAGGGAGGAGAGGAGGGAGAGGTAGGGAGGGAATAGGAAATAAAGAGAGTGGATGAGGTGGCAATTGGAAGGAAGAAGAAGAGAGGGTAAAAGGGGAATGAGAATGGGAGAGAAGGGAGAGAAGGAAGGAGAGAAAGGGAGAAAAGGAGAGAGAGGGAGGGTGGGGAGATAAAGAAAGGGAGAGGATAACGGGGAGAGGAAGGAGGAGATGAGAGGAAGTTAGTGAGGGATAATAAGTGATAAAAAAGGGGAATGGAAAGGCCGGATGGGAAAGGGAAAACAATGGGCGAGGAAGAGGGGTAGAGGGGAAGTGAGGGGAGAGATAAGGGGGAGAGCAAGAGAGAGGGAGGAGAGAGGGGAAGTATGGGAGTAGGAAGAGAGGAAGGAGATGGAGGGTAGAGAGGAAAAAACGGAAGTTATTACCACCTCAATCTCCCCTCTCCTACCTCCCCTTCCTTTTCTTCATCTCCTCTTCTTTCAAACCCTCCCCCCCAACCCCCATCCCCCACCCAACACTCCCTTCCCTTCCTCGCTAATCCCTACTCCAACTTTACCCCCCCTACCCCCCTACTACACTCTTCCCTCCCTTTCCTCCCCTACCCCATATCCGCTCCCTACCCCCCCCCCCTAGTATCCTCTTCCCTCACCTACCCCCTACCTCCCTACTACCCTCTTCCCACCCCTTCCTCCCCTACCCCCCTACTACCCTCTTCCCTCCCCTATCCCCTACCCCCTATCCCCTACACCCTCTTTATCCCCCCCCCCCCCCCACTTCTCCATCTCCTCCCCACTCTCCCTCCATTTCCTCACCCTACCCCCTCCCCCCTCATCTCCATCCAACCATCCTTCCACATCCTCCCCTCCCTTCCTCCCTAACCCCCCCCCCCAATCCCCTCACTTCCACTCCCCTTCCATTCCTTTCCATTCTCTGCCTCCCCTTCCTTTCCCCAATCCCCCACCCCCCTTACCCCACCTTCTCCACCTCTGCAACCCCTCACCTCCACCCTTCCCTCCCTCCCCATCCTTCTCCTCCTTCCCCATCCTTCCCCTCCCTCCCTCCCCATCCTTCCTTCCCTCCCTCACACCCCAATGAGCGGAAGGAAGGGACGGCCAAGTGATCGCACCAATTTGGCTAATCCCACTTTGGAAGCGTGACTGTGATTCGCCATTTTCCTTTTTCCTTTTTTTTTTTCTCTCTCTTTTTTTTTTAAGTTTCCCCGACGCATGAGGGAGCCGGATGGAGGGGAGGAGGGGTGGGGGGGGGGGCAAGGGTGAGGGGGGAAAGCGGATAGGGGGGAGGAGGGGGGGCAAGGGTGGGTGGGGTAAGGTTGGAGGGAGAGGGTAAGGATGAAGGGGAAGGGAGGTAAGAGCAAAAGTGGAAAGGGGGGGGGAGAAAGAGAGAGAGACTGAGAGAGAAAGATAAAGAGAGAGAGAGAGAGAGAGAGAGAGAGAGAGAGAGAGAGAGAGAGAGAGAGAGAGAGAGAGAGACAGGGAGAGAGAGAGGTAGGGAGAAAGAGAGAAAGGGAGAAAGAAAGAGAGAGAGAGCGAGAAAGATACGAATAAACACGAGATAGATAGAGAGAAAGAGATGAAGAAATAAGAAAAAATGAGGATAGACAGAAGGAGAAGAAGGGGGAAGGGAACTATCATTACAAAAAAATAATTATAATTGGAAAAAAAAGGGGAAAGATAGAAGAAAAAATACCAAAGAGCAAAAAGATAGGGAGGGATCTTTGCCCCTCCCCCTCCCCCTCCTGCCCCCTCCCTGTTCACCTAATACCGTGTTAGGCCTTCGCTATAATGAGCTTCCTTTGCACCCTCCCCCCCCCCACCCCCTACCATCAGTCCCTTCTCTCCCTCTTTCATTCTCTCTTCCTTCCTTTCACCCTCTATCTATCTATCGATCTATTCATCTTTCTATCTATCTTTTTTCTCTCTTCCTTCCCTTTACCCACTATCTATCTATCTATCTATTCCTTTTTCTATCTATTTTTCTCTCTCTTTCTTCCCTTTACTCTCTCTCTCTCTCTATTTATCTATCTATCTCTTTCATTCTCTCTTTCTTCCCTTTACTCTATCTATCTAGCTAGCTAGCTAGCTATCTAGCTAACTAGCTATATATCTATCTCTCTTCCTTCCCTTTTCTCTCTCTATATATACATATTTATCTATCTATCTATTTCTCTCTCTGTTTCATTCTCTCTTCTTTCCCTTAACTCTCTCTGCTCATCTATCTATCTATCTATCTATTTCTTTCATTCTCTCTTCCTTACCTTTACTCTCTCTCTATCTATCTATCTCTTTCATTTTCTCTTCCTTTCTTTTACTCTCTCTCTCTCTCTCTCTCTCTCGCGTCCTCCACTCCTCATCACTTACTCGTCTCCTTCCTCTCTCTCTCTCTCGCCCCTCTCTCTCGTCCTCTCTCTCTCTCGGCTGGGTTGGGGGGGGGGGGGGGGGGGCCTCCTCTAGCTCTCTCTCTCTCTCTCTCTCTCTCTCTCTCTCTCTCTCTCTCTCTCTCTCTCTCTCTCTCTCTCTCTCTCTCTCTCGACTCTCTAATCCATTCCTCCCCTCTCCCTCTCCCTCCTCCTTCCTCTTCCTCTCTTTCCCACATTCCCTCTTTCTCTCCTTTGATTTCCCTCCCATTCGCTTCCTCCCACCCTTTCTCTATTCTCTCACTCTCCTTATTCCTCTTTCCCTCCTCCCTCTTGCCCCTCCCTCTTGCCTTTCTTGTAATGTTTGCTGATTCAGACACTAGATGGTGCTGAGTCCTTATACGATGTTCTTTTTTTTCTCTATTCATACTGATATGTAGGTGAATGTAAGAAAGGGTGGAGAGAGAGAGAGAGAGAGAGAGAGAGAGAGAGAGAGAGAGAGAGAGAGAGAGAGAGAGAGAGAGAGAGAGAGAGAGAGAGAGAGAGAGAGAGAGAGAGACAGAGAGTCAGAGAGAGAGAGAGAGAGGGGGGGGAGAAAGAAAGAGAGAAAAAAAGAAAGAAAGAAAGAAAGAAAGAGAGAGAGAGAAAGAAAGAAAGAGAGAGAGAAAGAAAGAAAGAAAGAAAGAAAGAGAAAGAAAGAAAGAAAGAAAGAGAAAAAAAGAAAGAGAGAAAACAGAAAAAATGACAAACAGACGCTGTAAAACAAACAAGACTAAACAGAAATACGGGCTTACCCGTAAAAATACCAAATTCCTGATCTAAGAAAACCATAAGTCATATAATATCTGAGCATTTTTTCTAACTACTTTTAATTCGAATTCTATCTCACAAATTCACTTTCCTATCTACTAAATCATCTGAGCATTCTACTGCATTAAAGCTACTCTATGTCGTAGTTCTACTACTCGCTAAAAGGGACTATGCTTCACTACCATCTTGGCAATTTATTATTATAAAAAACTCCCTCCCTTAGAAGTAAAGCATGTGACGTTAACTGTGACTATGATCATAAATCAGAGGTTATAACTTTATCAAAACGAATATATCCTTTGGTCGCTGTTGATCTGCCAACAATGTCTGAATGAAATTTGATAGACGATGGGGTTAGAAGGTAATGAATGATCTTCATAACTTTAAAAAGAAAGATACATATTTCTTAAAAAAAAAAAAAAAATTATCTTTTAAAATCTTCAAAATCTCTAAATCAGTTGATGTTTTTTCTTTTCTTTTCTTTTTAGAATGAGACTTTAGCTACTGAAAGTCCTTGTTATTTAACAGGAGAGTAGAGATTTGGTCAACTGAAAATACTCAGTCAAGTGAAACTCGAACTCCGGGATTGGGAAAAGTTATAAAGCAGAGAGAGTGAGAGACAGAGAAC
>NW_028234407.1:1322565-1325065 GCF_977035675.1 Penaeus japonicus
AACACACACACACAACACACACACACACACACACACACACACACACACAAACACACAAATATATATAATATATTATATAAAATTATATATATATTTATATATATATTATATATATATTTATAACACACACTTGTATGTAATGACACATGCACGTGGGTTTAAAATTCCCCCAAATATATGCAACAACGAATTTAATGATGTCCTTATGTAATGCAATAAAAAATTTAATTCGTTATTTTCGTAGTCAGCAAGTACCCAAAATATTGCACGAAATTATTCGTTAAACTGGCTTGCATGTTTTAGAAAGGAATTTTGTTGAATGTTGAAAAGAAAAATTGATATATAAAAAAAAAATCCAGAAAAAGATATGATAAAAAAAAAATCAAGAAAAAAAATACGATAAAAAAATAAGAATAATTAAATTTATGTATGAATATTGGGACGAAAAAATACTTTAAAAGTGAAACATATGAAAAGATTGGTTGAATGGGAAAAATAATTCGGTTTTAGAAAGAAGTGTGTGGTGCAGAAAGGGGATGCGGTGTTTGATTCTGATGTAGATTGATATAGTGAGATGTAGAGAGAGTGATGATGCGAATGATATGACAGGGACTAATGATGATGATTATGATATGGTGAGGGTAGTGATGATGATATGATGACACTGAGGATAATGAAGTGAATGGTGATCATATGATAGGGATATAATGATGATAATGATGACGCAGTGAGGGTAGTCATGTAAGTTATATATGATGATAATGACAATGGTAATGGTACACGGTGATGACATGATAATGAAGCTGATTATATGACACTGTGATGCAAGATATCATTCTATAAAGATATACTAACCAGTAATAATAATCATGATTAAATCAATCAGATCAATTGAAAACAATATCTTGATGTCCAGTCTAACAATCATAACGACGACAATGATGACCAAAAAGAAATGATAATAAAGAAGATGAGAACCTATACCCAATTACAATAATTTACAAATTCATTGCAATTAATCCATCACGAATGCCTAAGAACATAACGTAATTACAAACAATCAATGTGACATCCGGGAAAACACACAACAACACAACTGACGAACGGAACTTTGCATGGTTGTTAATAAATCATCACTATAAATACTTATCTGATCGTGATTTCATGTTTTAATCATGTAGATATTCCCTTTATTTTGTATGGGAGTCGTTTCAATGGCACGATTGACGCACACCCAATAAGGACTGTATTCCACTCGTTGTGTTTATACAGAGATATTCCAATATATACGATTCACAGATGTGAACGAATGCGTGAGTATATGTTAGGGCCCGACACAGGACACATACAATACACTACAACGCACAGATACCCCTCTCACTCTCTCCTCATCTCATCCAATCTCTCTCTCTCTTTCTCCTTCTACCTCTCTCATCATCTCTCTCTCTTTCTCTTTTTTTTTTCTCTTCTCCTCTCTCGCTCATTCTCTCTCTCTCTCTCTAACTCACTCTCGCTCTATCTCTCTCTCTCTATCTCCATCTCTATCTGCCCCCCCCCTCCCCCTCTCTCTCTCTCTCCTTTTCTCTCTCTCTCTCGCTATCTCTAGCTATCATCTATCTATCTGCCCCCCTTCTCTCTCTCTCTCTCCTCTCATCTCTCTCTCTCTCTCTTCTTCTCATCTATCTCTCTCATCGTCACTCTCTCACTCTCCTCTCACTTCTCTTCTCTCTCTCTCGCACGTCTCTCTCTCCCTCCTCCCCTCTCTCTCTCTCTTCTCTCTCTACCTATCTCTAACTATCCACTATCTATCTCAATCTGCCTCCCCCCCCCCCCTCTCTCTCTCCCTCTCTCTCTCTCTCTCTCTATCCCCTAATCTCTATCTCCCTCTCTCTCTCTATCTCTCTTCTCTCTCTCTCGTCTCTCTTCTCTCTCTCTCCTCTTCTCACTCTCCCATCTCTCTCTCGTCTCTTCTCTCACTCTCTCTCTCTCTCTCACTCTGAACATCTTTCTCTCTCACTTTCTCGCTCTCTCTCTCTATCTATCTATCTATCTATCACATCTTCCCCCCCCCCCGCCCACCCTTCTCTCCTCTCTCTCTCTCTCTCCTTCTCCTCCTCCCTCTCTCTCTCTCTCTCGCTCCTCTCTCTTCTCTCTCCACCTCACTCTCTCCACTCTCTCACATCTCATCTCTCTCTCCTCACATCTCTCCTCCCGCATAGACCACACACACACACACACACAAAACAAGCCAAAATCCCTCCCAAATATAAATGCTCATTCTCGAAATATTCGTCTTATTAAAAATCCTTCTATCGCTGACGACTCGGCACCCCCCAAAAGAGTTTAGCAATCATATTTTTGCTTAACAACCTTGGAAATATTTTTTGAGTATTTTAGACGTCAAAAGGGAGGAGAGGGGGAGGGGAACAGGTTTTGATTTTTTGGGAGTGAGGGGTAGTAGGGGGCTTTAAAAACGGGAAGAAGGGTTAGGGGGAGGGAG
>NW_028234407.1:1330065-1332565 GCF_977035675.1 Penaeus japonicus
TCTCACAATATCATAAATCTTTAACTATCAGCACCACACATCACTTAATAAAAAGTATAACACAATATAAATATAATATATATATAAATATATACAAATAAAAAAATATACATATATACAATAAGTCTTCATGTTATATGTCTCTATATAAATATAAATATATAACTCTAAATATATATAAATAATACTATATAAAATATCTTAATAAAAATAACTATAATAACTACTAAAAATAACTATAATGAACTAAATATAATAAAAATAAAAATATAACTCTATATTAAATATATAAATAACTAAAAATCTATAAAATATGATACAACACCAACACCCACAACCAACACCCACACCCATATAAATATCATCTGACTACTAACACTATATCTTAATAAATAAACAATATAAAATATATATAAAAATGTAATAAAACTCAAATGTCTGAAAGTATATATAAATATATAATATAAATATACTATAAATATATATAAATCTATAATCTATATATCAAGTACCATCTATATATATATAAATAACACTAACTATATACAACTTTAAAATATATTATATATAAATAAATATATATATATATATATATATGTCAAAATATAAATATAATATAACTAAATAAAAATAAATAAGTATAAAAGTATGTATAATAATATAAATATATATCAATATCTATATATATCTATATGTAAAAATATTTTTTTCTTATATTATAATCTATATATATAAAAATAAATAATAAATATATTCTATATATAAATAATATTATATAATATATATATATTATATATATATATTATAATATGTATATCTTTTCTATATATAATCTATTTATTATATATATATATCTATATATATATACAATTATAATTATTATATACGTAAATTATATATATATATATATATATCTATATATATTAAATATATATTATATATATACATATATAAAATCTATATATATAAATCTAATACTAGATCATATATATATATATATATCATATATTATATATTAAATACGGAATACATATATATATATATATATATATATAACTATATCTATATATATCAAATACTGTATATATATATATATATATTTATTTATATATTATAATATATATATTACATATATATATATATATGTATATATATTATATCTAAATATATATAACTATTAACATATATTATATGTATAATTTTTCTCAAAAACCTATATATATAAATATATATATATATATATCAATAAATATACTTATATATATATATATATATAAAATATAATATCTATATCTAATTCATAAATCTATATATATATCTATATATATTATATATATATCTTATATATATATATAAATAAATATAAATACAGAATATTATATGTAATATTTGTGTGTGTGTGTGTGTGAGAGTGAGTTGTACTAAAAATATCTTAATATATATAAATAAATATTCAAATATATATCTAAATAATATATATATATATATAAATATAAATATATATACAGACTATTTATGTATATATTTGTGAGTGTGTGTGTGTGTGTGTGTACATAATAATCTATATATATATTAATATATATTATAATAAATATCAATATATATATCTATATATATATATAATATAATATATATATTATATATATATATCTTAAACTATCTATCTCTATATATCTATCAATATATATATTGAACACACACACAAACACACTACAACACACACACACAACTATATATAAAAAATATTATATTCTGTAAAATATATATATCTATATATATATATATATATATAAATTACTCAATATGTAGATATAGATATATATATATATAAATATACACTTATAATATATATATCTATGTATCTTATGATATATCTATAATATATATATAAATATAATAATATCTATATACAATACATATATAAATATATACACTACATATATAATCACTATGTTTGGGGAGTTTATGTTTGTGTGTGTGTATATGAGCTCGTGTAAGCTATTCATTATAGCTTACATTCCCCTATTTCAAAGTAATTGCAAATGGAAACTCTAAGTTTCCACACCGCATAATTATATCAAGCGTTCATTAGAATGCCGTTACGTTCAAGTTTATGCATATACGACGATATCTAAAGCGCGATGGGGGGGGGGAGATGGGGGGGGGGGCGATTTCAAAAAAGCAAAGCGAGATTACACACGAAAGCAAGGTGATACGCGCGGGGGCGGGGAGGGGATCGTGAGGGGGGATGGGGGGGCAAGGGTGGGCAAGGGTACCTGTGAGGGGTTAGGGTCGTGAAGGATAGCTGGTCATGGGGGCCACTGGGAGGGTAGGGACGAGAATAGGAGAAGGATCGGGGCGTTGGGGTTTTGTGACAATACCTGATACTAGGCGATGCATGGGGAGAGTCGTAGGGAGGGGGCATGGGGCTTGGGGGGGGTTGGGTAGTGGAGGATTGAGGGCATGGGCCTGGGGAGGGGTAGGGTAGAGAAGGAGAGGG